>NC_133658.1:293018315-293351634 GCF_037893015.1 Macrotis lagotis
GACTGATCAATCAATTGGCATTTACTAAGTACCAGTCACTATTCTAAGAGCTAAAGATATAATGAAAAAGACAAAAAACATTCCTTAGCCTCAAGGAATTTATATTTCAATGGAGGAATTATAAATAGTACAAACAAGATATATATATATATTTATGTATATATATATATATATATACATATATATATGTATGTATATGCAAGAGAATAGAGGTAATCTTTGAAAGCAGGTGGCATCAGAAATTGTTTCCCATGGCAGAAATTTTTTTTTCCACAAAGCAATGAGGTTAAGTGATTCACCCAAGGTCCCACAGCTAGGCAATTATTAAGTGTCTGAGGCTGGATTTGAACTCAGGTCCTCCTGACTACAGGACTGGTGTTCTATTCACTGCTCCATCAGGACTAGTGTTCTATCCACTGCTCCATCTAGTTGCCTCTGCCATAGCAGTTACTTATTATTATTATTTTAGGTTTTTGCAAGGCAGTGGGGTTAAGTGGCTTGCCCAAGGGCACACAGCTAAGTACTTATTAAGTGTCTGAGACTGTATTTGAACTCAGGTACTCCTGACTCCAGGGCCGTGCTCTATCCACTGCACCACCTAGCTGCCCCTTCCCATAGCAATTCTTGAGGGAGATCTTGCTTTGAATTTTCAGTGTTAAGAAATCCCCTCATCCTTTGATCTTATCCAAGTAAAGTTTTGCTTGTCATATATTATCTATACTCTGTGGGAAAAGTTCTTTTCAATTATTGTAAAAATATTTGGTTATTAGAGAAGAAACTAGACCATAAAACTTCTTTAAGCTTTCATTCTTGTTACCAAGTTTACACACACACACACAAAAACACACAAATGGGTGTGTCTATATACACATACTTGTATATGTGTATCTATTATGGTAGATCTGTGAGTTAAGTACATAATAACCCCTTGCTGCCCAGCTGAGACCATGTATTTATTGGTTACCTTTATTTCAGTATAACTCTTTAGCACACTGCTTCAGTCTTCTCTGAAATCCTATCTGGCCTAAATTATTTGGAGCCTAGCTTGGTGGTATATACACTAATAATCCCTGCCACTGGGGAAGGCTGAATCTGGTGGAACCTTTGAGTGCAAATTGAACTATAAGTAGGACTGATCAGCACCAATTTGGTGAGCTCTTGAAGGAGGAAGACCACTAAGACTACCCAAGGGGAAGCAAACAGGATACAACCCAAAAATAAAATCAACAACAAAAACAGCAAGTTGAAACTTCCATGCCAGTCAATATCAGAATCAGGACAATAAGGCCTGTAATACATTTCCAGCCTGGGTGAAATAGTGAAACCCAGTTTCAAAAAAAAAAAAAAAAAAAAAAAAATGGGAGGATATTTTAGTTATTTAGCCTCTAGTGTCATTCCCACTTGAAGGAATATGTTTTGGGGGATTAAATAACATTTGAATGATCAATGTAATATGCCTGTTTTCTCAGAATTTTGTGAAGTCATTGCAGATAACAACTGATCCCCCTCAATACTGATTTGAAATATTACCTCTCAACCTGTACTGGGACTGTTTATAGGGAAGAACATAAATATAGAAATTTCTGGAAATAAAATTTACAATTTATTGCAGCTTTCAAATATGTAAAAAAAATTTTATTTTTCTTCCACAATAAATTACTACACAAGAAAAAAAGGTAGCATCTAAATGTTGAAGGTGCTGTTTGAATTGTGTTTTGAATGAAGTCAGTGCAAAGGTACAGAGAAAGGAGATGGAGACATCAAGTAAGGCACAGCTAATAGTCCAGTTTGACTAGACTGTTAGAAGACTAAAATAATAGGAAGGGATTGAATCAAGAACTTTAAGTGTGACAGAGGGATTTATATTGATTCTAAAGTAATAGGAAATCACTGTGGTTTATTGAGGAGAGGAGAAAGGGTGATATGATCAGATCTGTGATTTAAGTAGCTGTGAGGGAAAATGGAGAGGAGGAAAGACTTGAGGCAAGAAGACCAATTAGGAGGGTATGTCAATTGTCAAGAGGTGTTGAGGGCTGTGTAAGCAGAGACAGGAAGGTATGCAAGAGATGATGTGAAAGAAAGGACAAGATTGTGAAGTAAAGTGAGGAATCAAGGATGACACTGAGGCTGTGAGCTTTGGTGACTAGATAAGTGTATGTTTTGGATATAACAAGTTTGAGATGTTTGTGGAATATATAATTTAAATATATATTATTATATGTAATTTTTAATATTATATATAATTTAAAATTTACAATAGTGGTGGGTAATGCAAAACTTCACCTCAGGAGAAAGACTAGAGATGAATACACATATCTGGAAGTCATCTGCATAGATTAGTCATTTTAACACATGGGAGCTCATGAATTCACCAGGTGATAGAATATAAAGAAAGCAAAGAACATAAATTCACAATATAATATTGCTTGCCTTCTCAATGCATAAGGGAGGGGCAGAAAGGAGTGAGAGTTTATTTTAAAAATGACTGTTAAGGGGTGGCTAGGTGGCGCAGTGGATAGAGCACTGACCCTGGAGTCAGGAGCATCTGAGTTCAAATGTGGCCTCAGACACTAAATAATTACTTAGCCATGTGGCCTTGGGCAAGCCACTTAAACCCATTTGCCTTGCAAAAACCTAAAAAAAAAAATTCTCTAAAAATGACTGCTAAACTAAACTATAAATTAAATTTTTCTCAATTTTTTTTAACATTTTTATTTAAAGTTTTGAGTTCCAAATTCTCTTTCCCTAACTCCCTTCCCCCTTCCTGAAATGGTAAGCAATTGGATATAAATTACACATTTACATTTATATAAAACATTACCATATTAATTATTTTGCACAGAAGACTTGAATAAAAGAAAAAATGAAAAAAAAAGGCAAAAAATAGCATGTTTCAGTCTGTATTTAATCAATATCAGTTCTTTCTCTGGAGGTGAAATGTATGCTTATCATTAGTCCTTTGGGATTATCTTAGATCATTATATTACCAAGAATAGCTAAGTCATTCACAGTTCTTCACTGAACAATATTGCTAAATGAAGGGCAGCCAGGTGGATGGAGCAAGATTCAGTAAGAACTGAGTTCAAATTTGACCTCGGATACTTGACACTCACTAGCTGACCTTAGGCAAGGCACTTAACCCTGACTGCCTTGCATCCGTGTCTATCTCTAGTTGTTCTGATTCGTATCTGGCCAAAGGACCAGATGGTTCTGGAGGAGAAAGTGAGGCTGATGACCTAGCACTGCAACCACTCACTCAAATCCAATTCACTTGTTTGTCATTGTAACACCTCCCTGATGTCCTGGTCTTCTTAAAAAAACTAACATAAACCTCTTTATCATGATGTTACTGTGTAAAATGTTCTCTTGGAACTATGTAAGTCTTTTCATATTTTTTTCTGAAATCTTCCTGATTGTCATTTCTTATAGCACAATAATATTCCATTACAATCATATACCATAGCTTGTTTAGTCATTCCCCAGTTGATGGGCATCCCTTTGATTTCCAATTCTGAGCTATCACAAATAGAATTGCTATAAATATTTTTTTTTTTTGCAAGGCAAATGGGGTTAAGTGGCTTGCCCAAGGGCACACGGCTAGGTCATTATTAAGTGTCTGAAACTGGATTTGAACCCAGGTACTCCCGACTCCAGGGCCAGTGCTATATCCACTGCGCCACCTAGCCGCCCCTGCTATAAATATTTTTATACAAATAGGTCCTTTTTCATTTTGGGGGGAATGTTTTTAGCATATAGACCTAGTACTGGTATTGTGGGATCAAGGGTATGAAAAGTTTAATAGCCCTTTGGGCATTGTTTCAGAATGGTTTGATCAGTTCATAACTTCACCAACAGTGCATTAGTGTCTCAGTTTTTCCATGTCACATCTCCTCAAGCATTCAACATACAATATAATTTTAAAAAATAAATAAAAATTATTGAAAATGTATGAAAAGGGGGGCAGCTAGGTGACACAATGGATAGAGCATAGCCCTGGGTTCAAATCCAGACTCAGACACTTAGTAATGACTTAGCCGTGTGACCTTGGGCAAGTCACTTAACCCCATTGCCTTGATAAAAATCAAAAGAAATAAAAAAAAGGAAAAGAAAATGTATGGAAAAAATAGTTGAAATCCTTCACTGAAAGGGTGGGAGAGGGATAAAACATGAAATAGGAAAGTGAGTGCTTTCTCTGTGCAGAGTAAGATAGAGTATTAATTATGAAGGAATAAAAGGACTGCTTTGCTACAGGGAGTGTCCCATTAAGGTTAGATAATATATATTATTAATGCATCCAGGCAGCCTGATTGCATGATATTCTCTAGCTTTGCTCAGCAGCACAAGTACACCATGAAAGGCAGGTGGTGGTAGTATTCAGGGTTAACTATGGTAAGGCATGGTTGTCAACAGGGCAGGGGAGCAAGAAAAAATTAAGAGGGGGGGGAATGGGAGTCAAACATAACTAAAAGATCACAGTTGAGAAAGCACTGAAGGGTGTAGATTGGAGGTCATCATGAGACAGATTTAGGAGGTAGAGTAATTACCATACCTGGGGATAAATCATGAGATTTGAGGATATGTTAGATACTGAAAACCTTGAGAAAAGGAGGAGAGTGATCTGGGGCCATTAAATGTTAGCCACCATGATTTTCATCTTTTTTGAAGCAAGAAAAAACTTCAACAAAATAACCCTAATCTAACTTGTATTGAGATTATATCAAATTTATATATATGTCCTTGATTTTTATATATATATATATGTATATATATGTATATATGAGTCCTCCTACTTATTTATATAATATATACATATAAAGAATATTTAAGATAAATAAGTAAGGAGACTTCTAGGGGAGAATCAAGATGGCAACATGAAGCTAGGAAGCTCTGGGAGTTTTTCCAAAAACAACTTTAAATGAAGCTTCTTAGCAAATCCTACAGTGACAGAACTCTCAAAAAAACAGTGAAACAAGTTCTCAACTCAAGATATTGTGGAGGAACTTCAGTAAAGGTCTGAATCCCATGGGTAAAAAGGGAGTATAACCCAGCATGGGCAAGAGAGTTGAAAAGTCATCGGGAGGGGCGGCTAGGTGGCGTAGTGGATTAAGCACAGGCCCTGCAGTCGGGAGTACCTGGATTCAAATCTAGTCTCAGATACTGTGTGGCCTTGGGTAAGCCACTTAACCCCATTTGCCTTGCAAAAACCTAAAAAAAAAAGTCATCAGGAGGCTCTTGGCCATAGTGCAGCTCAGGTGGAGGAATGGCAAGTGCAGAGTGCAACAGGCCAGCAGTGAAGGTCCAACTTCAGCTCAGAAGGCAAAGTTTGAGCCCAGGGAATGCTGGGGCAACAGGTGGGACTGAGTTGGATTATCCTCTAATGTTGGGAATAAACTTTTAGCACAGGAAAACACCATAGGCAATGTCATAGGCTAGCAGTAAGCCAGGAACCAGACCTCCAGCTCTAGCACAGAAAGCTTGGTACTGTGCTCCTTTTGCCCCAGGAGCAGAGTTTCAACTATCAGACAGACCAAAAAAAAAAAAAAAACCCCCCACACAACCCCCCCCCCCCCAACAAAAACCACAAACCATAAAAAGCTACTATTCTGAAAGAGATGATAAAAATGCTGTCTCAGGAAAGAAAAGCAGAGACAAAATGCCTACATTTGAAGACTCAAAGGGGTTTTTGAATTAGTCTCAAATCCAAAACAACCTCTTAGAAGAGCTCAAAAAGCATTTTTAAAAACCAAAGAAGAGAAAAAGAAAAATGGACAGAAGAAAAGATTCATGCAGAAGAATTATGAAAAATTGACTTAAGAATACCTTTAAAAGGAAAATTGGTCAAACGGAAAAGGAATGTACCTCATCAAAAAAATAAAGTTGACCACCTGGAAAAGGAAACACAAGAGCTAACTGAAGAAATTCTAATTCTAAAGTTAGAACTGGACAAATGGAAACCAAATGGCTGAAAAAATAGAAGAAAATGTAAAGCACATTTTAGGAAAAATGACCAAACCTTGAAAATAGATGCAGGGTCTCTGAAGTACCAACTCACACCTCTCAGACTGGCCAATATAACCAGAAAGGACAATGATCAATGATGGAAGGGATGTGGGAAATCTGGGACATTAATGCATCGCTGGTGGAGCTGTGAGCTCATCCAACCTTTCTGGAGAGCAGTGACAGAATTATGCCCAAAGGGCCACAAAAATGTGCATACCCTTTGATCCAGCAATACCACTACTGGGTCTATACCCTGAAGAGATTATTTAAAAGGGTAAAAACGTCACTTGTACTAAAATATTCATAGCAGCCCTGTTTGTGGTGGTAAAGAATTGGAAATTAAGTGAATGTCCTTCAACTGGAGAATGGCTTAGCAAACTGTGGTATATGTATGTCATGGAACAATATTGTTCCATTAGAAACTAGGAGGGATGGGAATTCAGGGAAGCCTGATGCTGAACAAAATGAGTATAACCAGAAGAACATTGTATACCCCAACAGCAACATGAGGGTGATGACCAACCTTAATGGACTTGCTCATTCCATTAGTGCAACAATCAGGCACAATTTTGGGCTATCTGCAATGAAGAATACCATGTGTATTCAAAGAAAGAATTGTGGAGTTTGAACAAAGACCAAAGGCTATTACCCTTAATTAAAAAAAAAAGCCCATTATCTTATTATGTATTATTTATTTTTCTTCCTTAAGGATGATTTCTCTCTTATCACATTCAAGTTAGATCAATGTATACCATGGAAACAATGTAAAGAATAACAAATTGCCTTTGGTGGGGGGGGAGGGAAGCAAGATTAGGGGAAAAATTGTAAAATAAATAAATAAAATCTTTCTTTTATTAAAAAAAAAAGAAAATAGATTTAGGAGAAATAATTTACAAATAATTGGTCAACATGAAAGTCATGATCAGAAAACTAGCCTGAATAATACCATACAGGAAATTATCAATGGAAAACTGTCTAATATCCTAGGAACAAGAAAATAAAATAGTTCATGAAAGAATCTATCAATCACTCTCAGAAAGAGATCCCAAAATAAAAACTCCAAGAAATATGGTAGACAAATTTCAGAATTTTCAGATAAAGGAAAAAATACTGCAAACTTCCAAAAAAGAAGCAATTTAAATACCAGGGAGTCACAGTCTGGATTATACAGGATTTATCAGCTTTAACATTAAAGGATCAAAAGGCCTGGAATATGATATTCTAGAGGGCAAAGGAGCTTGGATTAGAATAAAAAATCTACTACTCTAAAATTCAGCATATTCTTTTAGGGGGAAAGATGGATTTTCAACGAAATAGGGAACTTTTCAAACTTATCTGATTACAAAACCAGAACTGGACAGAAAATCTGATCTTCAAATACAAGATCCAAAAAATGCATAAAAAGATAAATGGAAAGAAAAAAAATCTTAGTCAATAAGACTAACAAAAAAAATTAGTCAATAAGACTATATGGGGGGGGGCAGCTAGGTGGCATAGTGCATAAAGCACCAGCCCTGGAGTCAGGAGTACCTGGGTTCAATCCAGTCTCAGACACTTAATAATTACCTAGCTGTGTGGCCTTGGGCAAGCCACTTAACCCTGTTTGCCTTGCAAAAACCTTAAAAAAAAAAAAAAGACTAAATGGGAATAGGGCAGCTAGGTGGTGCAGTGGATAGAGCACTGGCCCTGGAATCAGGACCACCTGAGTTCAAATCCAGCCTCAAACACTTATTTTATATCTATATCTATAATTTTTATTACCTATGTGACCCTGGCCAAGTCACTTAACCCCATTGCCTTGCAAAGATCAAAAAAAAAAAAAGACTAAATGAGAAGACAATGCATGTAATTTTTGAGAAGTGGGTATTTCTATTGGAACAAGTGGAGGGTGGGTACTTGGACAGAGGGCATAAGTATAAATTGATCAAGATATGATGTTACTTTAGACCATAAGGGTTGTGTTTCTATTGGGACAGTTGGATGGAGGGTATTGAGAGTGTGAGTTTAAATTGATTATGATGTGATGATGTCTATGGCTCTTGAGAACTGTACTTCTATCAGGATTGTTGAAAGGAATATACTTTGACAGAGGGTGTAGGTATAAGACAGTTATAAAGCAATTAAGACTTGAAAAAAAGATTATAATGGGAGAAGAAGGTAGAGGCATTAGAGGATAATTAGCACCATATGAAGAGGAACAGAGGACCTTTTATAGTTGAGAGAAGAGAGAGTAGAGTAGGGCAAGTGTAAACACTGGGAAATCTTACTCTCAACAGAGTCAGCTCAAAGAGGGAATGATATATATTCCCAATTAGGTTTAGAAATTTATCCTACCCTATAGGGAAGTAAGGGGGCATAGGGAAAAGGACAGTGTGAGAAAGGCAGCAGGCAAAAGCAAAACATTGGTGAGGAAGGATATGGGGAAAGGAGAAAGAAAAGTATAAATACAGGGAAGATAGGATAAAGGGGAAGAAAATGTTTTTTGCATAAATAAAACCAATGCAAACAAGATTAAAAGGAATCCAGAAAGCTGGGAAACAATTTTCACAGCTAGCTTTTCTAGAAGAAATAATGAGCGGACAAACTTTGGAAAAGCCTAGAAAGACTTGCATGAACTGATGCTGAGTGAAGTGATTTGAATCAGGAGAACATTGTATACATTAACAGGAACACTTTGATATGATCAAATATGATGGACACAGCTCCTCTCAGCAATTCAATGATCAAGAATAATACTGAAAGACTTGTTATGGAAAATGCCATTCACATCCAGAAAAAAAAAGCATGAAATTCAAATGCAAACCAAAGCATATTCATTTTTAAAACTTCTTATATGTTGCTTCTTTCTCTGTCATGATCTTTCTTCCCCTCTTAGTTCTACTTCTTTCACAACATGCCTAATATGGAAATGTGTTAAATATAATTGTACATGTACAACCTATATCAGATTGTTTGCTGCCATGGAAGGCAGAGAGAGTGGTAAAAAAATGTGGAATTCAAAGCTTCCAAAAGGATGAATGCTGAAAACTATCTTTGCATGTAATTGGGGGAAAAATAAAGGGAGGAAAAAAAAGAAAAATAGTAGGATTCAATTAAATAGAAAGAGACCACAAAGATGAGAATGAATTTGGCATTTTGTGGGAATGATATGACTGGAGCAAAAGAAGCATTTAGAAATTAGGTTAGAAAGGTAGAACAAGACCAGTCTTATTTATCTGTCTCAGTAGTATCAAATTGATGTTTTAGCTGCCCAGCCATTACTAGAAGTTTTTGAGCTAGAGGGTAATATGATATGTTTTGGCAAAATTAACTTAGGAATAGCAGTATTAATAATGGTGGGTTAGAGGCAAGACTAAGACTAAGAGTGAGGAGGCCAAAAGTTCACATGTAAGTAGTAAGGATCTGAAATGGGACAGATGGGAAAGGCATTACAAAGAAAAACATATGGGATCTGATAAATATGGGAGTGAAGAAAGAGAAAAAATTGGTGATGGCTCAGTATTTTCTTAAAAATGGAAAATGGTTTAAAAAATAGGGAAGTCAGGAAGAAGGTACAATTTTGACAAGGAGATGCTGATGAGATCAGTGAGAGGAAAGAAAGACAACCAAAATTTAAAGTTCTTCTGAAAAAATCAGAATGAGAGATTTGGAAATCATCAGTAGAGATATTGACCAAACAGCAAAAAAAATGACAACTGAAAACTTTAAACTAAGTTATCAAGTACAGAAAGAGAACAAGGAACTTAGTAAAAGGAGGCAGAAGAACGTACAGTCATGTTGAAAAAGCAGAATATTACTGATTCCTGAAGAAGAAAAAGTTCCAAGGAGATAGCAGAGAACGGTATCAATTACTTCAAGGAGGAAGAGAACGAATGATGAAAAAGAAGGCTCTTAGGTTGATCAATTAAAAGGTCACTGATGATCTCTGAAGAGTGTGGGTATAGTGGAAAGGGCAGAAATAAGACTGACTGCCAAGGGTTAAAGAACAAGTAGGGAATGAAGGCAAGCAATCAGGTTTGACAAAGAATAGAAAGGGAGAAATAGGATGGTAACTGATAGGGGCTGTAGGATCAAACAAAGTTTTTTTTTTCCCTTTACTCCCAAGATTGGGAAGATGTGTGTGTGTTTAAAGGTAGAGGGGAAGCAACCAATTGTAAAGAAAAGATTATTATGGTACAAGGTCCTAAAGAAAGCAAAAGGAAGCCACAGAGGAAGTTAGCTTTTAGACAGGATTTCATCTGAATCTGGTGAAAATGAGAAAACATAAAGGCAGAAATATTTTGAGAAGACATTAGATGAAAGCCTGGATGGCCTTAGTCAAATAGGAAGAAGGTAAGTCATTCAATTCATCAACATTTATGCAACACCATTTTGGGCAGCATACTTCCAGTGAAGGTGGAGGGAGGCACTGAAGGCAGGAGGAGACCATGTGTGGCAGGAGGGAAAACTGCGATGGCACAGGGAAGAAAGGAGTCGTCCCTGGAAGAATCATCAGTTTGCGGACATACTCACAGGGGATCGAAAAGCTGCCGAATGGCGTTTGGAAAGTCCCAGTCGTGCCCTGGAAAGCAACCATGGAAAAGGGATTTTTAGAGATTCGGGGACTATGGGAAGAGGGGGGGGAACCTAGAACCCGGGGACTCTCTGCAGGCGGGAAAGGGAAAGTGGATCTGCTCGTTCTAGACTAAGGAAGGCTAGAATAAAGGGTGGAGGTCCCCGGGAATCTCCCAAAGGGGCTGGAGCTTTCTGGGAAAGCGCCGTCTACAGGTGTTGGCTTCTTTAAAGGGCACGGGATGGGTCCACGGGCTCAGGCTGAGAGGGGGGCTTCTGAGGCGGGCGGGGTGTCGGGGGAGGGGCTAGGAAGGACAAGCATTCCTTAAGCGCCCCGTGAGCCGGGCACAGTCCCGCCGGGGTCTCTGGGGCGGGGCCTCGCGGGAGTCCGGTCCCCGCCGCACCTCCGGGGCCCCGGGGCCCGGGGCTCCCCTCCCGAGGGTGTCTGCAGCGCGCGGGCCTCCAGGATTGCCGAGGGGGTGGAGCGGCGCCGGGACACGCTCTCGGAGAAGAGCCGGAGAGGCGCCGCCAGAAGGGAGGTGGCCGCGGCCGGAGGAAGGGCCGCAGCGAAGCCCCGAGGGGGGACGGAGCGGGAAAGCCGGCGCGCACGCGCGCGAGAGGTCGGGGACGGCGCAGGCGCAGACGCCAGGAAGCCGCCCCGCCCTTCGCCCTCCCTATGGGAGGAGCGGGCGCGGCGCGGTGGCTGCCGGATGGAATGCCGCGGTGGTTGCCGGGATCTCGGTGATGTGGCCCCCCCCGCCTTCCCCCTCCCCGACCCGGGATGGCGGACGAGACCCGGCAGAGCAAATTGGCCGCGGCCAAAAAGAAGGTAAACGCTTCTGAGGCGGCCCCTGCCCGCGCCGGCCCGGCCCCGCCCCTTCCTTCCCCGCCGCCCGGGCCCTGGCGGCTCCGCTCCCGATTCAGGCTCTCCCTGCTTCTGCCACATCTCCTCACGTTCCCTTCCGGAGCCCTCCCGCTCCTCCTCCGGGCGCCCCTGCCAGCCCCCCGGCCTCCCTCTCCATCCCCTCGGGGGCTTCGTGGCTGGGCCCGCAGGTCCTGTTCCCGATCCCCCGGGTCGCGCGCCCCGAGCACCCCCGGCCCCTCCGGACTCTCTCAAATCCCCGGCGCCCGCCGCCCCTCCCCCGCCGCCCCCTCGGTGACTTTGGGCCCGTGACCCCCTGTGCCCGGGCCCGGGCCCGTGACGTCAGGCCCAGCTGTTGGCCTCCCGGAAAGGCCTCTCCTCCGCCCCCCGCAACTCACAGCTGGGGCCTGGAGAGGGGTGCCCCCTCCTCGCCCTGGCGCCCCCCGGCTCCACTCCCCCCAAATTCCGATACCCCAAGAGGGGCCCCCAAGGGGAAGGCTTGGGCACGCCAGCTGTGAGGCCTGCCCCGCCCGCTCAGTGGGAACCCGACGCGCCCTTCCCAAACCTCTCCCAGCCTGTTCTACACCCTTCCAACCTGCCTCAGGCCCAGACTTGGGATTCCAGAGTTAGGGATGGGGGGGAAAAGGCATGTGTGAAGGAGCCACATACAGCTAATGTTGTAGAGGTGTGGGGAGGTGGATAATTGTTTGTTTCGAAGCAACCTGTAGGGAGGATTTGGAATGAGGTTAGGTAACCATCCCCCTTCCCACGATGTCATTATATTATAATCTTCTGGCCTGGCAATATGGACAGGATTTTTAAAATTACTACCTCTGGGAAAGTTCTTGAGTCTCTTAGGAACATACTTCAAGAGGAGGCCCAAAGACCTAGAATGACTGCATCACGGAAGTTTCAAAGACCTAACATTGATGATGATAATAATCATGATGAGCAGTGTATATACTAAATTTATCTAGTACCGTGATTCTTACGTTTTCAAAGATTCAAAACATGTTGAGAAGTGAACGAGGGATTGTTTCTGTCCAGATTCCAACTCTCTTGAAAGGTCCATGGTTTTTCCTTTCAACTTTTATAACTCTTATAACCTAAATTCCTAGAGTCACAATCCTTTTCATCCATTGCTCTCTGGGATAAGATGTGTTCATCTTTTTGGTTTGGGAAAGAAGTTACTTTGAGGCCAGGAGGCCTAACTTAAGAGTTAAGACACCTGAGGTTGAGTCCAGGTTCTTACATTTAATTATCTAAGCAAGTCATTTCCCATTCTTTTACCAACTAGTAATGAGGAACATGCTTTGTAAACCTTTAAAGTATCATGATGGTATGATTTACTAAGGAATCTAAACCGTGAATCATTTTTCAGCACCTAGAGAGCCTTTGAGCAAAATTGGAATCCAGACCTAGCTGTTTAACTCCCAGCCACTACATCCTTTCTTCTTGAACCCACCTTATTGTTTAATTTGCATTCCCTTGGGGAAGTAATATCTTGGATCCTGGATTATGTCCCTTACCTTTCCAACCTTAACCTTTTCCATTTTGCAGTTGAAGGAATATCAACAGAAGACTAGTCCCAGTGCTCCAGCAGGAGCCAAAAAGAAAAGGAAAACAAAAGATGGCAATAACCCTGAGACTCCTCCATCTGGTGGTCGGCACTCTCCTGAGGATGTAAGTCATAACTAGAAGCATTTCTTGGAAAGCTGGAAAAAAAAGGAGTGATGTTTGAACTGATGACCTAATTCAGTGGACGATTTTCCTAACTCCAGAAGAAGCCTTACAAATGAAAATGGCTCAAGCCATCTGCCCTTCTCTCTAAGAGATATTAGCAAACATGTGGTAGGAGTGAAATAATGTAATAGACTTGGAAATTAAGAAATCTAGGTTTTTGTCCCATTTCTGCCACTCACTTTGTGTAAGTCACTTCACTCCTCTAGACCTCAGTTAAAAGGAAGTAAAAGAGATATACCAAGTAAACTTGAAGGATACTTCTAGTTGGTTTTTTTTTGTTTTGTTTTGTTTTAGGACTTTTATGATTTTGTGAACTTTCCTTCAACTCTTCTGGATTATATTAACATCTGCCCATAGACAGGCCAAAAATGAAAGTAGGAAGGTTTTCCCCAACCCCTGTCTATGGATTGGGTCCTCACCCTTGCTACCTTCAGTCCTCGTTCTTCCACCCATCCCTTCCATCCTTCCCAACTCTTATCTTCTCCCTCTAAGCCATCTCTCTCTCTCTCTCTCTTCCTCCCTTTTTGTTTCTTCCTTTTCGCCTCTTGTAGATTCAGGACATTCTGAAGGTGCTGGTGTCCGACCTTAACCGTTCCAATGGGGTAGCGCTACCCCCATTGGACAAGCGGAAGGTGAGACAGTGCCGAGGTCCCCTCTCACTGGCTTGCTTTCCCTGCTTTGCATGTTCCCAAGACCTCTGGGTTTTGGTATGATCTCCTGCTTGATTTTTCTGTTGCTGTCATTAACCCATGGCAGCCTGATTACTCCTTCCCGTTCCCCTACTTGGTTGGTTGTGTTTCTCCCCCCCCCATGCCCCTTTGTTACTTGGGAGGAAGTGAAATGCATTCTATAGTAGAGCCAGGAGAGCCTTCTTCAGAAAATTTCTGTTCTATTGATCACAATACAAAATATAAGAAATACCCTAGGTCTACCCTCAGACTATTTGTCTAATTTGGGTGGGATGAAAAAATGTTGCATTTTTATGAATTAATAGATGTAGTTTGATTTGGAGTAAAGAAAGAGATAGTGTATTTGTATTGTAACTGGAGGAATTCCCCCCCCCCCCCCTTAGGAGGGGCCATCTTCTCTGGTAGGAAGGTGTGACAAGTATGTGACAAGTGTGACAGTGAAACAGGCTATTGGGGGTAGAAGTGCTGCTCCAGAGCTCTTATAGGAATAGACTATATTTTTTAAAGAGGAATAAGCTGTCTTACTTATCTGAGATGGTTTTAGTGCTTCCAGGTAGAGGAATGTTTTAAATAATCTTTGATGGGTACTAATAATTATTATGTAGAAATGGGGAGTACCTTCTCTTTTTTGAGGTACTCTAAAAAGTCTCATAAAGAAATTGTTGAGAAGCATAGGAAAAGCATTGTCAGGTAGGCAGAATGAGATGTTGTGATACAAAAAAATGGTGAAGTTAGGTCTGAAGTGTATTGGAAACGAGAAGAAGAGGAGGGAAATTAAAGAATAGAAGAAAGTGATCAGAGTTGTGGAGGAAGATTGGTTTAAATGACTGCTCTGGTCTAGATTGTCAGGGGATTCCAGAGAACAGCCCCCTTTGGAGTGCAGCCCAAATTGCAGCATAGTGGAAGCCCCAGTAGAATTGAGAAAACTGCCTAGTCGGCCTTGATGAGCACTACCAACTGTACTTGGGAATACCAGTTGGCAGGATTCCTTAGGGATTGGGCAGGTTATTGATGGGGGATTGCCAACTCTGAAGGTTCCCTTGGAGGTGAAGTTGGAAGGTGATGGGTGGTGGTTCCCACCTCTTGGATATTCTTCTGTCAAATCAGTTGGCAGGTGATCCATATCAGGAAGTGATATTGGTATTTCTTTCTGTGGCAGCTTGCCCAAGAGATGATTGCCAGACCTGGGAAGTGAAGTTGAGCTAGGGCCAGATCTTGTTTCTGATGACCATGGATAAAGGGATGTTGGTTTTGATGAGGAAGAAATAACTTTTCACACCTAATTGGCCAGGCAGGGAGAGGTAATAGGGTTTATTTTGTCTACTCAAGGAAGAGACAGTGAGGTGTTAGGAGAAAAACTACTGATATATAGAAGTAAGAAAACTTGGGTTCAAATTCAACTCTGCCAATAAGGAGTTATATGACCTCAAGCAAGGCACTTTCCTCTCTAGGCTTAAATTTATTAATGAGACTGGACTAGTTGATTAGTGAGGTTTATTCCATGACTAGGTACTAGCCCCCTTTGCTAGTTAACCAGCTCTCTCCCCTTCCTTTTGGAAATTAATTCATTTAAAATGTATTAAATATCTCTCCTCCATAAAGTACAATGCAAGGTACTGAGGTAGATAAAAACCAAATAAGACATGATTTCCTCAGGGAAATGATAGCTTTAGAGGGTTAGATTGGAGTGATCCACAAATGACTAACACAAAATAGATTTTGACCTGTGTTTAAGAGAGATACAGTCAAAGTGTTATGAGGCTTTGTAAATCACTTTGGAAATCCTGGATCACTCAAATTCCTTTGTTCTCTCTCTCTCTCTCTCTCTCTCTCTCTCTCTCTCTCTCTTTCACTCCCTCTCCCCCCCTCCCTCTCTAGTTTTCTTCTAATTTCTTAGACTCTTTATTCCAAAAGTTTCAAGTCAGGGTAGTCCCAGATCAAGTTGCAAAATTTTGGTAAACTTTGAAGCATTGGTGGGAGAAAGAAAAAGTAGAAAATATATGAAATATATTTTTAACCATCCTTTGCAGAGGATACAGTAACTTAGTGGTGCATTGAAAAAGACCCCACTGGATTTGGAGTCAGGATCTGGATTGAAATCCCAGTGTTACCTGTTACTACCATTTCTTGTACTTTGGCTCAGGTCCTTAGCCTTAGCCTTTCTTGATCTTATTTTCCTTATCTGTAAAATAAATAGCATCCCACCTGTGCTAATTGATGACAAAAATCATAGAAAGTGGAAGGACAGGGAAATAAGCAGAAAAAGTCTTCCCCTTGTTCTTCTGCATTAGGAGAGCGAAATGGGTTTGGAAATTCAAAGAAGCACCTCCATTTTCCACACAAAACAATGCTTTTCCTTCCCTCTCCGTGCTGAAATTTCCCCAGACAGATGCATTTTCCATATCTCCAACTCTTATTCATCCCCACTTCTGTCCAAAACTGGACTTGGTTGGTTAGGATAAAGGTAATCTCATTCTCTTCTCCCAGGGAACTGCTAAGAAGGTGGAGGCCCTTGATGCCCAGTCAGATATCTAACATAAATTATTAGTAGTTATTTGGGCTTTGAATCTCTTTCAGAGATTGCAATTTGGAGTAAGGTTAGGTAGAGCCAGTTAAGGTAAGAGAATTGTATATTATTCCACAGGATACCAGGTTTCCATCTATAATAGTGCTCTGGATCTGCTGCCGCATGCTTGAAATCTCCTAGGTGCTAGGAGTCTAGGGCTTGGACTTGGGCAATCATTGTTCTCTGGCACCTGGAGTTGCTGTTTGACTGAAAGGATTTTTCTGTGGAGGAGAGGTTTGGGTGGTAATAGTAAGATAATGGCAGTTCTCAATTCTAGTTAGGTAATTTTTCTCTGAGAAGACCTGGGTCCAGAAAAATAGCTTGGGAGTGAGGGAATATAGGAAGTAGGGCTGCCAAGCGTGGTTGCATCTGTTTTCATCGTTCCTATGATTCACCACCAGGTAGGCAGCAGAGAGGGTTCTACAAGGTCACTCCTGAAAGTAGACTAGATTTCTTGGAAAGCAGTCTCTTTCCTTTGGTCACGTTCTGCCCTCCTTTTCTGGCATTGTAACTACTAGCCTTTTACTGCCATCTTTTCAGGATTCTAGAAAGAAAAAGGTATATGTGTAAAGGTGATTGTGTTGGCCCTATTCTGAACTCTGGCACTCTCATACTTGCCCCTGAGGACAGAATGGACAGGAACTCGGCTCAGATCCTCGATTGGAGTCTGCAGCCATTACTTTGACTACTGCAAGGGGTATTTACTAATTGAAAAGTATCCATTCATTTTCTCCCTTCACCACCTCCCTTACCACATGTCCCATCTTTCCCCAGAGATCTGTCAGTGGCCTCCTTCCCTGCATGTTACTGTAACCCCCTTGCTCTGTTCTGTAACAGGCATCCAGAGACAGTGCTACTCCTGCCCTGCTGCCTGCAGATGTCACCGTGCCCTTTGGCAGTGCCCATCCCCCCCGTACAAGTCCCCCTTGCCCCACTAGCATGGCCTCGCCTCAGGTTTGTGCTCCTTACCATCCCACTTGTTTTTCATCTCAACTTTGTCCCTGACAACATCATACCTGTCTGATACATGTTTTCCGTTGGGATTTTCCTTTTTTCCCTTTCCCTGGAGCTTGGTTCTCAGAGTCAAGCCTGGGGTGAGTCCAATCTGTGACTTTCTGTCTCATTTAGCTGCCCTTGAGATAGAAGGGAGGGGATGCTGGAATTAGCAGGGCCCTTTCTGTTCTTGAGCGATAATTACACCAGAGTTATGTGACACTACCTTTTTTATTTCCCTCCCAACAGAACTGTGACATGGAGAATGGTCCAAGTCCTATGGATGAAAGCAAGTGAGTGTCTATTAAAGGCAGTTATCTCCCAGAGACCAGGCCTAGGTGTTCAAGTATCTCAGTTTCTGGGCCCTTACTTTTCCCATCCAGTTGTAGTGAATCTCCTTTATGCATGTCTTCCAGATCTCTGTCTTCTACTGAGAGTCTGCGGCAGATCTCAGAACAACTCAATGGTCTTGTTTCCCAGGTAGCATGGGGATTGAGGTAGGGTGGCATATGGGGGCAAGCAGGGAAAGATAGTGTGGTCTGGCAAGTTTGGGGCAGGATTTGAGGTGATTAGTAGAGTCCAATATTGTGTAGGGAGGCAGGGAAATTGAGTTCTGTTTTTATTCAGCTTCTCACTGCAGCTAAGTTGCCCAGTGCATAGAACATTAGATTTTAGACTCAGGAAGACATAAATTCCAATCCTACCTTAAACATTTACTAGCTCTGTGATCTTGGTCAAATCACTTAATTTCTTTCAGTCTTAGTTTTCTTATCTGTAGAGTGGGGATAATCATAGGACCTATCTTCCAGGGATGCTCTGAGACTCAAATGAGTTGTGTAAACATAAATAAAGTACTTTGTAAACCTTAAAACACTCTGTTGATGCTAGGTAGTATTATAAGTTATATAACCTTAGTCAGTTAATGCCACCTTTCTGGACTTCATTTTCTTCCTTTGTATAATGAGGAAGTTAGAAAAGAAGGCTCTGAACTTTTTTCTGTGTCATAGACCCCTTTGACAGTCTGGTAAAACAAAATAAAATTCATAGGATTATAAAGAAAACCTATATTGAGCCATAGCTATCAAAATATTTTTTAAAACAAGTTTATGGACCCCAGGATGGAAACTTCAAACCAGAGGATCTCCAAATTAGTTTTGTGTGCGCATACATAACATATATGTGTGAAAAGTAAAGGAAGTTGGAGGATATGGGAATATTGAGGCCAAGGAAAATCCCAATTGAAATTCTTTCTTCCAGTCCACATCTTATATCAATGGGGAGGGCCCAGTGTCTTCTACCAACATGAAGGATCTGGAGGTAAGTGGCCCAGGGCTTTGGTGAGCTAGCCTAAAGACTAGACTCTCATCTTTTAGTTATAGTGGGAAGTAGAGTGTCTTGTCCCTGGGAAAATTGTCTTAGCTGTTCCCTCATCCTAATGATTATTCTTTCCACTTCTACCCCAATACTTTCTTTGTTTCTTCCTCCTCTCTGCATGCGCCTCAGAGTCGGTATCAAGAGCTAGCAGTAGCCCTGGATTCCAGCAATCTAACAAACAAACAGCTCGGTAGCAAGATAGAGGAATTGGTAAGATCCCAGCATGGTCACAACTTCTCTTACCTTGCTCTCAGTCTCCAGTTTTCCCTAGGGGGCTTACAATAAGATCCCAGCAATTATTAGAACTAGGAGAGAATTTTGGATTTGGGGTGGCCTAAGCTAGGATGCCAAAAAAAAAAATGGGGATTAGTTCTTCACTATCAGGTTTCTAAAGCCTTGAGCATGTAGTGTGGCTGTTTCTGTTTGCTGCTTTCCTAACATTTCCCCCAGGTTGCTTCCTAGACCCTCCTACTACTTGCCTTTTCTCCCACTTTCTCTGGGAGGTATTAAGATATAGAGAAAAGAGCCCTGGATTGAAAGTCAGCCTCTGTGTGGCAGCATTGTGATCTTATTTTGACACTTCACCCCTCTGGGTTTCAGTTTTTTTCCTCTGTAAAATGAGGAGTATACACAGTTCTGTTTTGCTCTTTTTCATTTGTTGAAATATTTGTATTTATTGACAGTTAAATTCCTAATAAATGGGAGGGGTTCAGGTTGACAAGGCAATCTGGAGATTGCTTTTGTAGATGATTGTCCTCTAGAATGGACAGTCTGTTATCTGAATTCTGGCCTTCTAGGAGTAATAGTATAGTCAGTAATCACTACTCCCTTGGGAAACCCCAGAGGGGGTTTGTATGTGCACATAGACGTATGTGAGTATATAAAAATGAAGATGTCCCCAAAATGAAGAGTCCAGTCTAGGTCTGTCTAGGCCCTGGGAATTTTTCCTTCCATCAGTATAGACACACTAGATACTTCTTAGGAGAACAACGCCTTGTTTTTGCTCTTCCCACAGAAACAGCAGAACCAGGAGGCCCTGGATCAGTTGGAGAAGGTAAAATGACTATCCACTTTGTACAGGTGTCTTAGATTAGAGCCTGCAGCTCAGTAGACCTATCATCTGCCCCCTATGCTAGGAGCCTCCTTTGACAATATATTTCTACTGCTGGTAACTGATCTTTCTTCCACAGGAGAAGAAAGAATTTGAGCAGAAGTTTGCCAAGGAGCAGGGAGCCCTAAGGGAACAGTTACAGGTAAATGGATGTGAGAAGACAAAAGTTCCTGTGATTCCCAAGGAAATTCTTCTCTTACTTTTCTCTTCTTCTTAAAGGTTCATATCCAGACCATCGGGATTCTTGTGTCAGAGAAGACAGAGCTACAGACAGCTCTGGCCCACACACAGCAGGCTGCCCGCCAGAAGTCAGGTAGAAAAAGGTTCTTATCCTTACTGAAAACTGACCTAAAGGGCCCTGCCCTCCCCTCCCCTCGGTTATGCAGTTCCTTGATTCTGCCCTCTTTTTCCTTTCTAGAGTTGACCCCCATGTAGTGTTCTCATCTTACACTCTTGGAGTTGGAAGGAAACCTTGCTCTTATTTCTTATTCTTATTCATTTTAGGAGAGTCAGAAGATTTGGCCAACCGCTTGCAGTCTTCCCGTCAGCGTGTTGGGGAGTTGGAGCGGACACTTTCTTCTGTGTCTACACAGCAGAAGCAGGCTGACAGGGTGAGCTCACCTTACAGTAACTTCAATGCTTGTTCTTCAGTAGGGATGTGAGTTTCTTGTTCATGCTATGTAGCTTATTAGAACCAGGTCCTTGAATGAGTAGGCAACGTGTGGTATATTTGAAAAAGCTTTAGGCTTAGGAATCAACCTGCCTAGATCCAAGTTTCATCTAAGGTACTCCATATCTGAGTGAACATGGGGAAAGTAACGTAGTATCTGAATCTCTATTTATCTGTAAAATGAGTATAACATCTGACCCCATAAACATCACTGGGTTTGTAAGGTTCCATTGGGATCATGAATATGAAAGTGTTTTGGAAAGAAGCACTTAATAAAATGAATTTATTATCAGCATGAATAAAAAGCAGTTTCCTGAGTTTTTGCCTTCTCCCACTGTTTGACCACCTTCACTCTGTTTGCAGTGTAACAAGGAGTTAACTAAGGAGCGGGATGCTCTCAAACTGGAACTATACAAGCACAGGTTAGTGGGCTAGTCCTGAACCTTAGTTTCTTCCAAAGAGTCAGGTTTAGCTCCCTATTCTAGTTCTGGCACAAACTTAATAAATGACTTGGGCCCACATTTCCACTTTTGTGAAATAGAGGAGTAAATAATTTCAGTAGTCTCAAATTTTAAGATTCTGTGCGTCTTTGGAGGGGTTGTGGAGGGTTGCGATGTATGTTCCTAGTAGTTCCCTGACATCCTCTGTCCTACCCCTTGCCTTTACTCCACACTGGTGCCTGTCCCAGCAAGAGCAGTGAGGAGCTGAAGCAACAACACTCAGAGCTAGAAGAGAAGCTCCGAGTGCTAGTGGCAGAGAAGGCAGCTACACAGATGGAGGTAGAGGAGCTGCACAAGAAACTGGAGATGACAGAGCTGATGTTGCAACAGGTAACAGTAGGAAAGGCATGCCAGGGAACCCAAGCCCCTTCAACCATTTGCCCAGCCCCAGAATTCCAAGGTGGGCCTGGAGTTTCTACTGAGTAGCAGTTTAGAGGAGAGAAGTAGAGATCATTTAGTTTAGCATATACCTAGACAGGAATCTCTTTTACCATTTGAAAATCCATTTGAAAAGCCTGCAGTTGGGGATCAAGAACTCACCTGCTTCTGAGGCAGGCCATTCCATTTCTTACTACTTTTATTGTTGGGTGTTTTACTTCTATTGAGCCATAACCTGCTGCTCCTTATCTTTGATTGGTTGCTCCTTGTTCTGCCCTCTGAAACCAAGTTATTTGAGTTTAAGACAGCTATCACAACCTAGATGTAATATTAGGCTTCCAAGTCTTTAAATAAATCCTCCTTTGTCATGTTTTCAAGTCCCCCTCACCCTGTGGCCCTCTTTTTGATATTTTTTAGTTTAGAAGTTCTTTATCTGGAACTGATAACTAAATTTCTATATAATTGATTTCCTTTATAATCCTATGTATTTCCTTTTATGCATTTAAAAACCTTATTCTGAGAAGGGGTCTAGAGACTTCCACAGACTGCCCAAGAGATCTGTGATATAAAGAGAAGAATTCCTAGTCGAATTAGCCTTTCCTAGAATGTGGTTCCCAGAACTGGACATAATAACATGTTGGCCAAGTACATTGAGCCCTACACTCTTTTGTGGACACTGCTTCTGTCAGTGCAACCTGAGATCATATGAGCATTTTTGTGGTTGCCCTGTCACATAGCTGACTCATTAGTTTTGCAGTTCATGAAAACTCCTGTCTCTCCATATGGACTGCTCTCCATATGAGATGTGGTTCTTAGGCAGCCACTGACTGACTAGCTGTCTAACTTGGGCATCTTACTTCCTGCTGTTTCAGCAGCTCTAAATTGGGCCTCTGTTCTACCTGACTTAGATGTTATAAGGTGGGGATTCACTGCTGACCCTCTCTGATTCTTTTTCATCTAGTTTTCCAGTCAATCCGGTGCTCCTGATAGTAACCAACAGCTACAGCAGGCCCTAGAAGAGCGAATGCAACTAGAGACCCATGTGGGCCAGGTGAGCAGACAGAGATGAAGGAAGTTTAATTCCTAGGTGACTATTATTGCCCCTGGCCATTCTCCTCCAATTTCTTTTCCTTTCCTTCACCCAGCTGTTGGAGTCATTGCAGCAGCTTCAGGCAGAGAGGGATCAGTATGCAGAGAAGTTGAAGGAGGAGGGTGCCATCTGGCAACAGCGGGTGCAGCAACTTTCAGAACAGGTTGGAACTGCAGAAGAATCTAAAAACTTTGCAAGAAAAGAAGGCTTGGGTGTGGAGGGAAGGTGAGAGTTGGGGAAGGAAAACTTCATGTCCTAGGTTCTCCCTCATCATCTCTCCTTACTGTGCTGTGGACAGGTGCGGATTCTGGGGGAGGAGAAAGAACACAGTGTGAACCAGATGCAGGAGCTAGAGACCAGCTTGGCAGAACTGAAGAGCCAGTCTGGTAGGCTGGGGCTAGGAAAGCCAGGGGAGGGTGACAGGGATAGGGGACATATGACACAATGGTTGAATGAGACATTTTATTAGGAGGGAGCATCGGAAGCACTGGTAGGATACTGTGCTCAACTTGGGCTCCCCAATCCCTATTGGTAGTCAACAGGTGGTGATGTTCTTAGAGTTTTCAATGGGAGAGTGGTATAGGGAACCCTTCTATCTTAGAAACTGGAAATTTGAAGTCTGGCTGGAATTGGAGAGCCCAGCATCCAGATGTCCCCCTGTATTCCAGTCAGAAATCCCATGGACTTTTCCATTTAAATTATAGCCCTCCCCTTTAGGGTTGAGGACAAGAAAATGCTGTCTCTCTCTCTTACTACCACCTTATCACAGGCTGTGATTTGAACTTTAAGAAAATCTCTTAAATTACCAGGTGGAAAGATTCTAACTTTTAGCATTCTGACTTCAGAAGACCCAAATTCTAGTTCTAATAGTGGATTGTATAATGTTGGGCATTATACAGGGCCTTGATTTCTTTGTTTATAAAATGGGGGTGATAACACTTGCCCTACCTTTTTCACATGAGTGTAAGAGAGGATTCCTTAAAGTATTTTTTGAAAATTATTGCTCCTCTCATGTTTTGCTCTAAGCCCCTGTCCTTCTTATGTAACCCATAGGGACTGGGACTTGAGAGCCAAGTAACTGATGGAGGGTTTTGTGTGTTTGAGGATGAGAAGCAATTGGAAATCCTTGTTCTTCTCTTTGTTAGCAGTGCCCCCAGCCCCAGAGCCCCCAACTGGCCCTTCAGAGGCAGAACAAAGACTGCAAGAAGAGGCAGAGCGACTTCAGAAAGAACTTGAGGGCCTGGCAGGGCAGCTCCGTGCCCAGGTTCAGGACAATGAAGGTCTCAGCCGCCTAAATCGAGAGCAGGAAGAGAGGCTGCTAGAACTGGAACGGGCAGCTGAGCGCTGGGGAGAGCAAGCAGCAGAGCGGGAACAGATCCTGGAGAGCATGCAGAGTGATCGCACTACCATCAGCCGGGCCCTCACCCAGAACCGGGAGCTAAAGGAGCAGCTGGCAGAACTACAGAATGGCTTTGTCAAACTGGTATGTGGCCCATCTCCTCACTGTCTCTTCTCTTGCCCATCCCTCCTTCCATGCTAAGACTCTTGGGCAACTACTTATCAATCCCCATTTTATTGGAGGAGCTGAGACCCGAAGGGAAAAGTGACTTCTTTAAGAGCACTACTTCCCCTAGTAACAGTACTAAGACTAAAACTTGAGTCTCTTCTCTCCTAGTGTGCTCTCCTATCCATGCATGAACTCCCCTTACCTCTCACATTATCTGTCAATCTTTTCTGTTGCTAAATCTAACCACAGACTCTCAAACCAACCTCAGTGACCCTAGTGTACACTGTGGTCCCTTCCTCTATGGACTCAGTTGATTACTAGTGACTGCTTTCTATCTTATGTCTCCAGACCAATGAAAACATGGAAGTTACAAGTGCTCTGCAGTCAGAGCAGCATGTCAAGAAGGAACTTGCCAAGAAGCTGGGGCAGCTACAGGAAAAGCTGGGGGAACTGAAAGAGACGGTAAGCCAGTGTTGGATAAGCTTCCTTTGAAAAGGGATGGGGAAAATAGAGTTCTTTGGATGTGTGTAACATTGTATGGGGTCAATGGGATGGGGCTAGCTGAGCAAAGAGAAGCAAACACATAGGCAATCAGGCACCATTCACAGTAGGCACTCAGAGGTGTTGATTGTAATTAAAAAGTGGTCAGAGGTGTCTGAATGAATCTCATTCCATCCTTGGGGAGGATCAGAATAATTTGGGGGAAAATGAGGCTCCTGTTTGGGGTGGGGGAGATGTAGGCCCATTTTGAGGGGTAGGGAAATGTAGGCCCTTGTTGGGCATAGGTAAGTAGGCAAAGCCTTGGAAGATGGATGAGGAGGAACTAGAAGGTCCTGATTTCATTGAATTCCTGGAGGGCTGTTAAACCATGGGGGCAGTAAGCAGTGAAGGACACTCTCTAGAAATTGGCTTGGCCATTGTTGCTCCCTACCTGGCTCTAGAAGTGAGAAAAAGCTGGGCATTTGTCTGACTGCCCCCTAGGAGGGCTCCACCCAAGACAAGACCAGAGACTGGAGGTCAGGCTGGACAGGGCTGTGGACAGGGTCTCCCACCCCTACTTCTCAATGGGTGCTGGACCTCAGTAGTGCCCCCTCATAGATGGAGTTGAAGAACCAGGAAGCCCAGGGGCTTCAGGAACAGCGGGATCAGTATCTGGGCCACCTGCAGCAATACGTGGCAGCCTACCAGCAGCTGGCCACCGAGAAGGATGAACTTCACAAACAGTTCCTACTGCAGACCCAGCTCATGGACCGACTGCAGCATGAGGAAGTACAGGGGAAGGTAGCAGCTGACTTGGCCCGCCAGGAACTGCTACAGACTCAGGTGAGAAGGAATTTGGTTCCCTTCACAAGGGGCAGGGGGTGCAAGGCTTAAAAGCTGACACCATCCCTTTCCCCCACACAGGAGCGCCTGGAGGCTGCTACCCAAGAAAACCAGCAGCTGCAGGCCCAGCTCAGCCTTATGCCAGAACCCAGGGAAGGTGAGTTGTAACCACGTTCCTACTAGAGATGATAGAAGGGGGACATTTCCTAGAACCATAGATTCACACACACACACACACACACACACCACACACCTAGTAGAGCTAGAAGAAATCTTGGAAATCATCTTGGTCTGGTCCCCTCATACAAATAAGTAACCTGAAATCCAAAGAGATGAAGCAATTTGTCCAAAGGCACACAGCCACTTTGTAGCAGGTTTAGGATTAAAATCCTGTTTGGCATTAATTACCAGTCCAGTGATTTTCCTTCTATTTTCATACTGCCTCTCCGGGTACTCCAACAGGAGAGGAGTTGGTAACCGAAGAAGAAATGGAGGATGCTACTCGACCAGCATTAAGTATACCTGAGGACTTTGAAAATCGAGAGGCCATGGTGAGCATGATTTTCTCCCTGACTGCCTAGCTATGACATTTTTCCTCTTTCTATTTTGAGCTGATTCCCAAGCCCATCAGAATACCTTCTAATAACTGTGCTCAGTCTTTCCCCATCCCCATCCCCATGCTTTCTGCCCTCATTCAAAACTGTCCCCACTGGTACTCTTCACCAGCTCTCCCAATCCTGCCTTTCTTACTCTAGGTGACATTCCTGAATTCAGTTTTATCAAGTATGGAAGAAGAGAGGAATCGGCTGTGCCAGCAGCTAAAGGAACAGCGACTACGATGCCGGCATCTGGCTCGGGAGGTGGGCCGGCCTCAGCAACAGCCCAGCCCTTCCTCCCAAGTGCTGAGTGGGGACAATGTGCCCAGGGAAGTGCACCAGGCATTGCAGGCTGCCATGGAGAAGTTGCAGGTGAGGTTCCCAAGGTGTGCAGAGGAGAGTTAGAGAGGAACCAAATTTGGTATTCCTACAATGTGGAGTTGACCCTTTTGGGGGCCTTAGGCCCGATTCACAGAACTGATGCAGGAGAAGGTGGATCTTCGGGAAAGAGTGGAAGAACTGGAGCATCGTTGCATCCAGCTTTCTGGAGAAACAGACACCATTGGTGAGGAAAGAAGTGAAAGTGGGAAAGAAGTGAAAGAAGGATGGGGGTGGGGGTTGGGAGAAGAATAAGCTAGGTAGCAATGGGGGAAGGGTTAGATATGACTGATGGGGAGATAGGTATGGAGGGAGGCCATGTAGGTATGTGACAGAAGCAGATTAAATGATCTGTTGTCAGGGAGTCCAGGGTGTTGAAGAGTCTCACCTTAATTGGCTATTCTGTCCCTATCCCAGGTGAATACATTGCACTATATCAGAGCCAGAGGGCTGTGCTGAAGGAGAGACATCGGGAGAAAGAGGAATATATTAGCCGGCTGGCCCAAGACAAAGAGGAGATGAAGGTAAACCATTACTACCATTACTAACTCCCTGAGAAGAAGAGACAGGTCACCCTTCAGGATCCAGCCTCTTTGTTCTCAGAATCTTTGTCCACTTTCCTACCTAGATTAAGGAATGGAATCAGGCCAGGATAAGTCCAATAGCTTAGTCTCTCCTTTTCTGTTGCTAGATGAAGCTTCTGGAACTGCAGGAGTTGGTGTTACGGCTAGTGGGTGAGCGAAATGAGTGGTTCAACAAGTTCCTGGCTGTCACTCAGGCACCTCCAGGGCCTACTGGGGAGAGCATCCCTAATCCTGTCCCTGAAGGCCACCTGGATCTCAGTTCTGACAAAGAGGGTGAGTGGAACATGGGAAAGCAGATACAGGAGCAGACTCTTGGACTTAAGAATACAATAGCAATGGAGGGGAGTCATAGGCTGCCAAGTATCTTAAAACCCTGTCTCTCCCAGGCCTTCGGGAAGTGAGCCTGGCAGATGAGGCGGAGCTTGTGTCTGCTGTGAGTGAACCCCCCTTGAGCCAGCCTTGCCCAGATGATCCCACAGCTCAGCAGATCATGCAATTGTTGCGGGAGATCCAGAACCCCAGGGATCGGGCAGGGGGCTTGGGAGAAAACCCTTGTATCCCCTTCTTCTACAGAGCTGATGAGAATGATGAGGTCAAGATCATGGTGATCTAACAGTGGGGTGATAGGAAGAAGTGGACTGGGCCGAAAGCCAAGGGCAACAGGACCCTTTGTGCCCCCCCCACCTCCAACTCTAGAATAGCTAGGTGGGCTCAAGGGAATGAGGGTCTCCTCTTTCACCCTTGGCTTCTGGAGTGGGGAGGGTACACAGGTTAGCATAGGACCCCTTGATGCCCACTCCACAGGGCTGTTTATCCCTCCCTAGGCCTGAGTCTTATTTCGTTCCAGCCAAAACAGAGCAAGTGGCTGAATAAAGGCTGTTTGTTTGGAAGGCCTGGGACTTGGCTCACCTCTCTGGGGGACAGGGAGTGGCTGGAGGTTCTTGGTGGGTATGGGGCAAGAAGGTACCACCTCATCCAAGTTGGCATCTCATTTTGCTCCTTGTGGCTTGGGGTAGCAGTAGACAGCACTTTTGGTGGGCATCAGGGTGAGCAAGGCTTGCAACAGTTAATGGGATAGGTCAGCAGAAGGGGCAGGGACTCCATTGGGCAAGGGAGCAAGCTTTGTGGCCCTTGAGTGTACATACTGTATCTGTGTAACATTTTGTATATTCTGGGGTGGGCCAACAGAGGGCAGACACCCCTGAGCAGGCTACCATCCTGTATGATAGACTTGAAGCAGGACAGGTTTAATATGGAGCAATGTTCTAATAATTATTTGGGGGAAAATGGGGAAACTATTTATTGGTGGCACAATGCAGGGGAAGGAAGAGGGGACGGGGTTCTAGTTCCTGGGTGATTCGACTCCTGTTTTCTTTTGCTTTTCTCTTTCGGAATAAATGAATTCAGCCAATATTGTCAGTCCTGTGTCTTCCTGACCTGTGGCTCCTAGGCTAATTTGTCATTAGAGATTCTAGTTGATTTTAACCTCCTTTTCCCTGATAACAGCTCTAGGTTGTGCTTACTATGGGCCTGGCTTTTCCATCCTTAATTCTATCCAGCTTAAGTAACATGGGTCATCCTGCTGCTCTCCTCTTTGCCATGTTACCTTCTAAACCTAACTGCTTTCCCATGGGTTTCTTCTCTGGGGCTTAGCCAGCAGAGGGAGAAGTTTATCTGGCATAGTAGGTCTATTGTTCTATGAGATAGGCACAGATACAACATGTGCCTAAGGTACACTTTAATATCTCCAAAAAGAGTGGAATCGTGTCATTCTTTAAATTTGTATTTTTAAGTAAAATTTAATTAATTTTTACAATTAAGTTTGTTTCCTTTGTGATTGGATTAATTCCATTCAAATCTGTTTGTTTTTGTTTTGTTTTTTGGGGTTTTTTTAGGTTTTTTTGCAAGGCAATGGGGTTAAGTGGCTTGCCCAAGGCCACACAACTAGGTAATTATTAAGTGTCTGAGACCAGATTTGAACCCAGGTACTTCTGACTCCAGGGCTGGTGCTTTATCCACTGTGCCACCTAGCTGCCCATTCCATTCATTCTGTAAACCTTAAAAAAAATTTCCCTGGTTACACATACTGGTCAAATATTCTACACATTCCTTTTGTTCAGGATGAGTCAGTCCATCCTTGAAACCCTTGGACCAGAAAAGGTCTTCAATCAGGAAATGTTAAGAGATAGAAGGTAGAAATCCTCTAGTCCAATCCCCATCGTTTTATAAAAGGGGAAAGTGTTTCTTCTTTGGTCCATCAAGAAGTCAGTGCCAGCCAGAATGTAAACCTTCTCAGGCCAAAGGCTTTTTCTACACATTATTTTATGGTGCTATCTCATGCTAGTTCCTGGTTTTCCAAAAAAGCTCAGAGCTGGGGACTCCTCTTTTAAGTCCTTTGGCAGCTGACTGCTATTTTGGAGCCCAACAATTCCAAGGGTTTCTTTGGGCTGGAGGAAAGGACAATCCCAGTCCTTTTCCCAAGTCAGTATCACTATTCCTCAAGTGCTATTTTACTTTTTCCTTTTCACCCTGGAGCTAGTGCCCAGATCTCACTCCCCCATACACCCTAGTTAACAGAGCAGCCCAACCAATGCAAGTTTGGTGTCATACAGAAATGAGTTTTATTCTCAGCCAAGAGACAGCGCAACAGATAGAAGTGACGGAACCATAGCAGTCACTGGTACAGCACCCACACATCCACAGGAAGGGGGAGTGCCCTGCTGTCCCAGGCATGGTGAGACAGTGAGGCTCGAGAAACATCCAGGCAGATGGAACACTTTTGGGGGTGGGGAATCCAGAGCAACAACATCCCCTTCTACTTGGGCAACAAAACCACAAGGACAGCAGATGGTTTGACTTCCAACCTGAGCAAGGTTGTGTTCCTCTATATATATATACATATATATATTATATATATGTATGTGTATTTCTAGATATTTATAGAAGTTTTGGATGAGAGAGATACCACAGAGGGGGCATTTTCTGAGCACAGGTTTTCATTAATGTCACACCTGGATATATGTTAGCTCACAACTATGACAGACCAAATCATGAAGAAATCTGGGAGGGTAGCCACCATCAGTCACAGAACAGCAAGAGGGTTAGGGACAGGGTATCACCGAGGAGTAAGGAGCTTGGTTATAGGTCGAAGGGGGGTCTAGGGCTCTCAGGACGGGATGGACTTGCCTGACCCGCTCGGCTGGCAGTTGAAGAGAAAATAGGAAGGAAAGAAAAGGAAGGGAAGAAAACTGATAAGGCAGGAAAACCATAGATGTGACCAAAACCCTTTCCCACCCCACCAATTGTAGCAGTTGAATAGGACAGAAAGGGAACTGATTTGCAAGGAAAAAGGAGAGAAAGCACTGGAATGGAAAGGGAAGGTAGGAACATCCAAAATTAGCAAAGAATCGGCTTTGGCAGGGAGTTGGGAAAGGCTAGGTAGGTTCTACCCTCTGCACACATACATACAGTGTCCACTTCACACACTCATTGCACCCAAGGCATCGCACCAGAAGCTGCATAGTAACATGCTCTACCTCCTACATCCCCACAGTCCCAGACCTAACCCTGATTGCCCTGAAGAGGCCCAGAAGGCCCCTGCCATCCATCCTTGTTTTAAGATCCCACCCAATTGGAAATGTGGATTTAAAGTGTGGAAAACACTGGCTGATGAGGGTTAAGTCTAAAGGTGAGGCTCCAGGGGCAGACAGCTGAGGATGCATCTGTCCCCTCAGGCAATAACAGCCTCCGTGGTAGGGTCAGAACCTAAAGGTTCCTCCCTGAGTGTGATCATACAATGGGTGCCAGTGGCCTACAGGCCTCAAAGTTATATGTCTAAGAGGGGAGACTCAGCCGGTCGGGGGACAGCAGGTCGCGTAGGTGAGGCCGGGCCCTTCCTGCTGGGGAGAAGCAGAGTTAAGAGTCAGTGGGGCACAAATATGTAGGAGAGATTAGTGGTGCTCTGAGCTGCTTCACTTTATGCCCGGAAGCCCAGGTTGGGGCATCGGGAAAATTCCCAGGCCAAATCATTAGGTAGGGCTCATGAGCTCAGGCTACTGCTGCTCTCTTTTCTCCAAATGCTGGTTATCCCACAGGGTACCCAGGCAAAGATCTAATTGCCCTTGGGCAACCCAAGAGGATGTATCTGTCCCTATGGTCCACACAGCACCACACCAGGGCTGAGAAAGCTACCCTTGGTTTGACAGCATATGCCCACCCAGGCACTGGCTGAAGAGATACCAGTAGGCAACTGGAGCAGCAGACACAACAAATACACCCATGTGAACTAGATCAACGGTATGAGAAGCTCTACAAGACTAGAGAGAATATCAGGATCTCTAACATAATCATTAAGGATCAAGGTTAGAGTTGAGGAATACAGCTGGTGTACCAACATGACCAGCATGGTGTTCCCAAGAGAGGGTTAACCTGAGCAAGGGAGTGCAGAGCCTATAGTCACTATAGTGACTCCCACTGTGGGCCTCAACTTTAGCACGTTTGTCCTAGAAGCAGCCTCCAAGAGATTAGGAGCTTTCCAAAATTGGACTGGGACATCTAGGCTTCTAGTGGTGCTTTTCTATCAATCTCATGGACTTTTAATCACTACGTGGGTTTACTGCTGCCTTCCTGAGCCCTGTTCATCATCAGTGGGAAATGAGAGTATTAGATCCTAGAAATTCTCTGGAGACCAGATCACAGGCTTTCAGGTACTTTGTTATTCTAGACCCAAGGGTGGAGAGGTATTCTCATTCTAAGATCCAAACCCAAAAGACTCAAGCTTTCCCTAGAAACCCAAGTTCAAATGACCTTTCAGCCACTAGGCTGAAACCCCACCACACTCTTCCAACACCATCCTCTGACACCGGAAAGACTATATGGAAGGATCCCTAAACAGAGCTTATGCTGGTCTTGACAGGTTCTCTCTCTCTCTCTCCCCTGTTTGACTCCTCTATGGGAGTGCCTGCCTGCCTGCCCTACCTTCCCTGGGCATGGCACCAAAGCTTTGAGACCCAGAAAGTGGGCAAATGGCTGAGAAAGGTGAGAATGAGTCAGAGGTGATAAGGTAGTGTCCATAGAGGGCCAAGAGTGCAGAAAGAAGAGATCTGGAGCTGGAGGAGGGACTGGGTAGGACATCTGTTTAGAGCTGGGAGCCTGGCTTCCATGCCCTCTGCCTGGCCCTCTGTGGCTGCCACCTCCCAAGGCAGGGAGCTGGCAAGAGTCAGGGGGCAGAGGATGGGACACACTGATTCATGCAGCACAGGCTGGGGAGACCAGCACCTACCGTGGCGGGAGTCCTCAGGGGTCACTGATAGTGATTCTGAAAGACAACACGAAATCAACAGGGCAGTTCACATTGATCAATGCAAGGGGCCAGGCTGGGCTGTTGGCAGGGGAGACACACACCCACACCGCGCAGCCCACGGACACACACATGCACTGAAGCCCACAGCTTCGCATGCACACACTGACATGATGCCCACAGGAACATCAGGTGCTCTTCCTTCCCCTCACCGGCCCCTGACTGTCCTTACTAGCCTGCGCGTGCAGCAGGTGGCCCAGACATGCATCCACTCAGCAGATCCACAGGAGCACACGCATGGGCCTACTCACAACAAAGAAGCTTGCCCAGGTTCAGGTGTGCTCACAGAGGGACACGCACCTGGACCACCCCGGAGTCTGATCTGCCATACTACCCCCTCTGCTCCCCAATGCCTACTCTGTCTAGGAAGTCCAGGGGGCAATTCAGGGCACCAGGGCAGGGGCACTGCTCTCCCATCAGAAACCATGTCCAGCTCCAGGCTCCCCAGCCAGAGGTTGCCAAGCTAGAGTTTCAAACCTCTGAAAGGGGTCTTTCCTGGGGTGCCACGTCTGGTCAGACACCTGCATGGCCCCCTGCCCTCTGTGTGAAGGTGCATCCTTCCGGAGGATGATGGGAAATGTGCCTGCTCCAGATCCTAAAATAGTGGCCTTTTGTAAATTTACACTCCTCCCCAACATGTGCCCTCTGCTCTGGAGAGACTAGTTTTCTTACCATCCCCCACATAAACCCTATTCATTTCTGCCTTTGTACCTTTGCCCAAGCAGACCTTCCCCAACCTTATTCTTAAGAGGCCTGACTAGCAATTTTTTTTGCATTCGTCCCTGGGGAGAAAGTTTGTCCCTAGAACAGCATTCATCCCTAGGCAGGAAGTTTGTCCCTACAATAGTTCCTATAATGCTGAAGGCCTGGCTTCTGATAGGGTAGGAATTAGGGGGCAGGGCCAAAGGTACAGCTTCCAAGGGGGAGAAAATGGCCTCTAGGACACCAAGGGATTTTTACACTACCGAAAAACTGGTCATTGTGGGTGGATAGAAGAAATACAACTCTAGGACAGTACCCTCTAAGTTACTTAAAAAAGTTTTTTTTTTTGCATTTTAAAATTAAATTTTCCTTTTTTAATTAAGGACAAAACTCCAGTGGCCTTACCTTAGTTACTGTTCTGCTTCTCTTTATTCCTTCCCTCCTCCTCCTCCTTCTCCCCTCAAAATCCTTCAAGACTCCGTTCAAATCCTACCTCTTTGAAGAGTTTTTTTCTAGCACCTTCAAATCTCTCCTTTTCTCTGAGTTCCTACAGTGCTTCTGGTCTGGACTATACTGTTTAGCTCTTAATTGACCTCTAAATGTTAAATATATTTTAACCACTTTATGAACCATTTGAGAGCAGAGACTCTGAAGTAAAGAGTTGTGGGCAAAGTATGACCTGTGTGGTCCAATCCACTCTAGTCCCCAAGGGAACAGCCACCAACTCCTAGCTCACCATCCTGTCCTGAGGCCTGGTCTGCAGTCGTCTCTGACCCCAGGCAGTCCCACTCCATCCAGCCTTTGGTCTTCATAGGCCAAAGAATGGAGTTTATCTCTGACTCTGACTCTCTCTCTCTCTCTCTCTCTCTCTCTCTCTCTCTCTCTCTCTCTCTCTCTTTTGTTACCACAAGGAAAAATCTGATTTCTATTGGGCAGCATGGAACAGGAGGAAATGTACTTAGGTTTGGGATCTGGAGATCTAGATTTGAATTCCATCTGGAGACCTGGATTTGAATTCCATCTCCATCACTTACTAGCTCTGTGACTATGAGTTAATCTTTTCACCTCTTCTGGTCTCAATTTCTTCATCTATAAAATTAAGGGGGTTGAGCTAGATCATCATTTAAGTTGCCTAACAGTTACTAGTTCTGGGTATGCTAATAATTATTTATTCAATAATAACAATTATTAGCTCCTGGGCTCCTGGTGGGACACAGACAGGCTACTGTTCTCCATCCAGCCTTCCAAACTATAACTTGATGATACTGATCTAATTTTGGTTCCTTGCAGTGAGCAGAACCAAAAGAAATCAGACTAAAGTTAGATTTTGGGAGGATCTTCTTTAGGAAAGAGGTCTGAGATAGGAAGATGTAATAGAAGATTTGGAGCCTCTTTCCCTTTGTATAGGACATGCTGGGGTGAGGATAAGGACAAAGTGTTGTCAGGATGCTCAGGGGCCTGTTGGTAGAAGGACAGCCCAGGCATCCTGTTTCCCAGTCCTCCATATGCAGACACACTCCTGACAATCTTTCATCCTCTCACACATACACATACATACACACACACACACACACACACACACACAGGCACCACATACCTTCCCCACTACACACGCCATGGCCTTTGCTCTAGGGGACCCGAAAGGCAGGCAGAGGTGGTCATGGGAGTAGCTAAGAAGATTCAAGGACACTGCGGGGTGGGGTATGCAGGAGGGGAAGCATCACTAGTGATGGCTGCTTCCTTCCTGGTAGGGTATGATGCAGCATTCCCTCACCAGGCCTGACTTCGGACTGAAGTCACTCATTCCTCACAGAGGGAAGAGGTAGAAGCTTTTCAGGGCATTCAGAGGGCTGGAATGAACACATCCCCTGGCACCTCTGGCCCAAGGCAGGAAGTACAGGCAGCCCTAAGGGATGCCCAGCTCCCAGTGTCCCCCTCATCCACTGTAAACAGGTTTAAAGAATAGTAGAGGAGGGGAGGAGAAAGGAATGATATCAGCTTGCAGAGAAAAGACAGAGGAACTAGGCAAGGGGAGGAGTGCAGAGATGAGTGAAGGTAGGTGAGGAAGTGCCATGCATCCAAGATCCCAGATCCACAGCCCAGTGACTTCTTACAAAGCCTGGTGGACCTCAGGCTGCTTCTACTGGATGAAGGCCTGGAACAGCCCTGACTGAACCCTTGCCAGGCAGGCTACGTCCCTCCCCTTCCTTCCAGGCCCTTCTGTTGGGGTTAAAAATGATGACAGCAGATTGGAAGCTGGGCCCTAGTCCTCAGGAGGCTCCACCTCCATTCTTGTCCCCCAACCTGGGCTCAGGTTCCTGGGCAGTTCTTTCTTGCCCAATGGAGCTCTACTGCCTTCCTCGGACCCTGCAGGTGTAGGGGGAGCCACAGGTCCACCTGCTTACCTGGAAGCCCAACCCTTCTCTGTTCTGGGGGGCGGGGTGCTACTGGTCAGGATGCAAAGGGCTCCACCGCAAAGAGGAGCACTGCCCAGCAGACCTCTGCAAAGTCCCAGAAATGGACTGGGCCCTCACTGTCCTGAATCCAGAAAGGTGGGGACCCCACTGCATGTTCCCTCCCCTAGACCACCTCCCCCCCCCCGCTCACCTGGGAACCCCCGGGGGGGGGCACGGTTGGGCCTGGACGGCACCTGAGGGGGTGGTCCGAAGGGGTCAGGGGAAGCCCCCGGCCGGGAGGGCACGGGGGGGCGCCCCCCCCAGGGCGGACCCAGCAGGCGGAGGCCCAGGAGCAGGGCCCCGGGAGCCGGGCCGGGCTGGGGGCACGGCGGGGGCTCGCCTTTGTGGGGTGGGGCTGGACGTGGGTGACCTGCGGGGGACGCAGAGAGAGAAGGAAAGGGAAGGTGAATGCCCGGCCCCCGGGGAGCACAGGCAGGCCGGCCTGGCCGGTGGTGCCCCGCCTTCCTAGAGCCCCCCTAGGATCCCCTCCCGGCCGCCTGCTTCTCCCCATCCTGTCTTCTGTGAGTAAGCTCCACCCGGGTCCTGGGTCCCGGGGAGCCTGCCTCCCTCCTGCCCCGGGGTGGGTCGGGGTGGGGGCGGCCGGACCCGCCCCTGGTACCTGCGTCCGGCCGGTACACTCTGCACCTGCAGCCAGGAGTCGTCCACAGGCGGTGGCATGGGCGTGCTGATGGTGGTGGTGTTGATGTCCCCGATGATGCCCAGCGCCTCTTTGAGGGCGTGGTACATGCGCAGCATCTCGTCTCTCCGCTGGGCCTGCTCAGCAGACTCCTCCATCAGCGTGTTCTGGTCCCCACACGAGTACAGGTTGGCCAGCAGCTCCGAGTGGATAAAGTCCTTGGTCTGAAAGCAGCAAGTGCACAAGAAGACTGGAAAGGGGCAGGGCTCGGGGCTGCCAGGCCATGCCACCCCAGCGGCCACACCACCCAGGCAGCTGCTGGAACCCAGTCACTTCTCCCTCTGATTCTGTTTTCTCCTCTGTAAAAGGGAGTGTTTAGACTAGAGGATCAGAAAGGCTCTAGATGGAATAACTTGAATTCAATGCCTCAGGTACTAGCTGTGTGACCCCGGGAAAGCCACTTAACTTATCTCAGTCTTCTCTCTAAAACCAGGTATTAACAGTACCAACTCACAAGGTTGCTGTGAGAATCAAATATCAAATTTTTGCAAGCCTCCAAGTGCATTCAGTCTAGTTCTAATACTCTAAAATTATTTCAGAAGCTCTGAATGCAAAATCTTAGAAGTGGAAGGAACCTAAGAATACAGGATATATAAGAGAATGTTAAGAGTTGAGAGATGTTAAAACATCTGGACTCCTGACCATAAGCTCAGCATCTCTTGGATATAATAGATACTATGCTGTTATTGTTCTTCAGTCATTTCAGTCATATGCAACTCTTTGTGACCCCCATGACCCTATTTGAGATTTTCTTGGCAAAGGAACTGGATGGTTTGCTATTTACTTCTTCAACTCATTTTACACACAAGGAAACTGAGGCAAATAGGGTTTATGTGACTTGTCCAGGGTCATGAAGCAGTGTTGGAGGCTGGATTTTCAAATCTAAGGTCTTCTTGACTCCAGGCTCCAGTGCTTTATCCACTGCCCCACCTACTTGCCCATATATACATGATGAACAGCTGTGCATAAATAGACACCCACCTTTGCTAGGTGTTGCTTCCTTTCATCTGTTGACATTAAATGGATCCTATTTTTTTGAAATGCAACCTGAGGAGATAGCTGTGGTGTATTGGAAGAGCTCTGGATTTGGAGTCAGAAATTTGGTTTGTATCCTGACTCTCTACTAATAGTGTAACTATGGGCCGTTTACACTCCTCTTTCTAGGTCTCAATTTATGCATCTGTAAAATGGGGTGTAGGTAGACAATATGGGCTCTATAAATTCTCATCAGCTCTAAACATTATGACCCCATCTTTCTCTGTTTCTCCTCCTCCCATCAGATTAGGAATTTCCCAAGGGCACAGGAATTTTCTTTCCTGTGAAACCTAAGAGTTCTCCTGAGGTCAGGATTTCTTCTTTTTAACCCCCTGTAGGCAGCTAGGTGGTACAGTGATAGATCACCAGGCTTGCAATCAGAAGACTCATTTTTCTGAATTCAAACTCAGGCCTTTAGTAGTTGTATGACACTGGGTAATTCACTTAACCCTATTTGTCTCTGTTTCTTCATCTGTAAAATGAACCAGAGAAGGAAATGGCAAACCACTCCAGTTTCCTTGCCAAGAAAACCCCAAATGGGGTCATGACAAGTCAGACAACTGAAGTGATTCAACAACAAAACCCTCTTTAGTCTAGAATTCCAGTACCTGTAGCTGACTTACATTGTTTATCATGAGATGCATGATAGTTTTGGGCATGAGGTCACGGATGGTCTTGTTCACGATAGCCATGTAGGAATCCACCAGGTTGCGGATGGTCTCCACCTGTCTTTCCAACTGGGGATCCATGGAGTGCATGAAATTGTCTGAGCCATTCTCTTCTGTCTCACTGGCCTGGGGAAGGACAGGAGACATCCATCATACCAGAACTACTTCTGGCCCTCATCTGGAGAAACCCCCTCACTTTGGAGAAATTGAGGCTGCACCTATCTTTCAGTCCCAGTTTATTCCCTTAGCAAGCAGGAGACTAGTCTATGGGCAAACTTCAAGACCCAGCTTAAGTTCCACCTCTTCCAGGAAATTCTTCCTTACTTTCCTCTTCATCTGATCTCATAGCACATTCTAATTCTTTTATGAATTTATATTTTAAATTTTATCATACTTATCCCAATACATTTCTTATCACCCCTCCTAGATCATTAATATCTTGGGGGTAAAAACCCTGTCTTATAAGCACTCCCTGCCCCTAGCAGCCTAGCAGGGTTCTGTTCCTTTTAATGTATAATAATAAATAGCTTTCTGTTGAATGGAGATACTTACTTTCTCTTTGTCCTGTGGGACCATCAAGAAGCAAGGCCAAAATCCAGGTAACCACAATATCATCACAGAGTGAACAGGAACAGAGAAACACAGCAAAGAAAGAAATTCAGTGGCTCATGTCAAGAGAATGGAAATAACCTGAGGCTAAAGATCTTAAAGGGTCTGTGGAAAGAGTTCAGGGAGGTCTAGGAACTTGGATGGAGAAAAAAAGCCACTTCTTTATTTTTATGAAACCGCCAATTAAAATTTAGCATTTTCTTTAGTGATTTAAAAACATTATTCTGAGAAGAGGTTTGGGTTTCACCAGAATGCCTACAGGGTCCAGGAAACAAAAAGAGACTAACAACTCTAAGTCTAAAGGAAAGGATGGGAGGTTCCTTGAGGGAAAAGGGTAGTGAGGGAAAATGCTAGAAATAATAGTTTATAGGAGAAAATATCAAAACCACCAGAGTGGAACAGATGTTGCTCACATATGGGAGAGAAGTGGGAATCATGTGAAACTGCTTCCAACTTAGAGGAAACATGGGAAATTGCCCTGTCTGTGACAGAAAAGGAGGTATAACCAAAAAAAATAGGGGAGAGGGAAGGTTATATAGAGAGAGGAATCCTCTTTTTTTCTCCAGAGTAGAATAGGCTGCTTAACTATTGCCTTTTCCCCTTGATCCTAACACTACAATCCTGTGGTTTCTGGACCATCAGCAGATAGCTTTGTCATCTTGAAGGCCCCAGGCCTAGGACAGTAAGCAAAAAAGGGACAGGAGGAGGGTAAAAGGGGTGGAAGTTGTCTCTTATTTTCTGATTCTGTGAGCAAGTGGGAATTCTCAGGATATTGAAGAGATTTCTGGACTAAAAGAGAAAGGGTTAAGAGGCATCTCCCAGATAAGCTCTCCCATTTATGACAGGACAGAACACTTGGGGTCCCTCGTATGCTAAATTAGGGAGGCAAGGCCCTAACTCTCTTCTTCCCTGTCCTTGAAGCCTAGACTTACCCCAACCCGCTCTGGGTAAACCCCAGCTCTTAGGAAAGATGCTTTCCAACTGTCTACTTCCTCCTGAGTTTCACAGGCCAGCTCCAGCTGTCGGTAATCCTTGTAGACATTCCTGTGGAATAATACATCACCCCCACCCCAGGCAGAGAGTGAGCAGCAGAGACCCAGGCACCCTGGTTCCCAGCCTCAGTTTCCTCTTCAGGTGCCCTTTGTTTGGGATCTAAGATGCCACCACTCTTATCCTCTGTCCTATCCAAGAGAGTGGATGCCCAGTCTTCATGGCCCAAAGCATTATTGCTACTTCCTCTGGGAAGTCATTTGCAATTCTTCCTGTTCTACCAGACTGGGAATGATGCCTGCTTCAAAGCACTTTGCTTCTCTCATGTATTTATCATATTTGTACTCTATTAATTTGTGCACATGTCTTATGGGGATCCTTGATGATAAGACTTGGGGGGATACTCTCTACGTCCTCAGAAGATGAGTACCTGGGGACAAGACACAGGACATCAGATACCTCTGTTCGGTGTTGAAGAGGGCAAAGATATGCTTGCTGGACATAAAGCCCTTTTCCACATCTCTGAGTTTCAAGTTATCCACAGGGAGCATATATTTTTTCTCCTTCTCCTAAAAATGAAGGAGAGAGATAGTAGAGGATTAAGCAGTAGAGAATTGAGCCTAGGATCATGCTGAAAGTTCCCTCGAAAGGATCCTTTTCCTGATCCAGACAGTTCCTGGTTCTGGAAGATTTAGTTTTTTGGCAGCTTTTGCATATTCCAAAGTGGGCACCAGAGGGCACCATCTGCTCAATTTCTCCAAGATAATGCGATCCTGAGATGAGATTGGGGAGCTACTAGGACACACAAGAGCGAAATTGGGAGATGAAGGAGAGAGGGTGGAGGGGAGGGGGAAGGTGGTCTGAGACCATTTTCTGTACTGTTTCCTTAGACTCTATTTTGTATTAGACCCTCTGCCCCCTTGGCAGTCCCATTGAGTAGAGGAATCCCTTGGAGAAAAGGGAGACTTGGGGCTATATGGTTTCCTTTAGTCAACAAACACAATAATTCCAGTGGTGTCCAGTTCTTTGTTCCCAGGGGGAAGGCAGAGGACACAGCCTCAAAGCCCCAGACACCTAGCTGTCCCTACGATGCCCACCCCCACTCTTGCCCATCTTCCTTAGGCCAGGGAGAGGAGAAGATGCTATGTGGCACCCATAGTTCAGCTAAGGCACATAAGCAGCCCAGAGAGGTCACTCTCACTCACCTCTCCTTATGGCTGGCCAGAAGCCATCTACTGTCTTTACAAGATCCATCCCAACTCCAAATGAGGAAGAACTACCTGAGGGATCAGGGTTCTCCTTAAGTTCTGTTCCTGCACCTCCACCCCACTCCCACCCCATTCTTTAGGCCCCTGACCATCCCACTAGCTCACCCCTTCCCAGCCCTGGCTCTGGGCTATAAGACCTGGTTTAGATCAGCCCTCTGACTTCATTTCCTGAGAGCTGAGACAGGAAAGGGGGGGGAGAGCAGTCTGCCTGGGGGCCCCCAGCTTCAAAGGACTGGCTCAACCCCCAGCCCATGTGTTAGCAATCAGGAGGCTCTATGTCAGTGTGTATGTGTGTGAGTGTGTTGTGCATAAGGATACAAGAATGTGTGTATGCAAGGAGGAAGGAGGTATGTAAACAAGAGGGTGTGCAAATTTGTAGTTGGAGGTAAGGGAATTATGTGTTTTTGTGTTTTGTGTCTGTGAGTTCTCTCTGTGTGTGTGTGTGTGTGTGTGTGTGTGTGTGTGTGTATATATATATATATATATATATATATATATATATATATATATATATAAAATCTGGAAAAGAGTCATAGGGTCAGAGATTTGGTTGGCTGGATGATAGGGTCGGAGACCACCTCTCCATCATGCCACTTGGCAAATGTACCAAGTCTGGCTTAGATCAATGGGGCAGGCTGGTGTGTTTATGGATTTACATGTCTTAGCACTTAATGGAGGAAAATATATATATATATATATATATATATATATATATATATATATAGGTCCCTATGTGTTGGCATCACTCAGCATGGATGCATTTTGTTCATGGGCTGATGGTTACAAATTTTAGAGGTGGGGGGGTCCTTTTAGAAACCCCAGCCAATTCCCCAGAAGGTGCTGAAAACATTTTCAAAGGCTCAAGTCTCCCTGGGCAGGGAGGGGTGGGTAGAGGGGAGGAGGAGGTCACTGTCCCCTTTGCCTCCATCCTTCTGCAGTGATATGGTAAAACTGGAAGCTCTCTCCCTGTCTGGCCGGTTTCAGCTCCCCCCTTACTCCCAGGCCCCAGTGACCAGTTCCTCCTCAAATTCACATAAAGCTCTCTTTATCCTGGGCAGGGCAGCCCCGAAGAGGAGAGAGTTGTGGGGCTGCAAAGGGGGAGAAGGGGAGGAGGAGGAGGAGGGAGGGAGAGGAAGTGGGACACATGGCCCAGAGAACATCTGGAATCATTAGAGGGGGAGGCCGGGGCTGCCGCCAGTCGGGATCCCCTCCACTTCTGGGCTTGGACACCAAGGTACAGAAACTGCCTCTTCTCCCCCAGCAACCTTATCCCTTCTTACTTCCTGTTCTCCGCAGCCCCCGGGCTCCCCTCCCGAAGGCCCCTCCTTCCCAGGCTCGAAGCTCGCCCCTGCCACGTCAAATGAGACCGAAGGGGAGCTGGGAGTGGAGGGGGGACGGCGGGGCGGGAGGCCCCCGCGGCTGGGGCGGGGAGAGAGGGGCTCAGATCACAGAGCCCTGGTTTCAGGGGGCGCCCGCACTGCAGAGCGGCGCTGGACAGCGGCGGGAGAGGGCGAGCGGACGGCGGGGCCCGGCCCGGCCCGGCCCCGGCCCGGCCCGGCCCCGGCCCCGGCCCCGGCCCCGGCCCGGCTGCGGCGGGACAGAAGGACACAGACTCCACTCCGTCTACCCAGTGTTTAGACTATCTGTTCAGGACTCCGATATTGTACAGTAGTCTGCACATTGGTTAGGCTGGGCTGGGCTACACACGGTGTCGTGCCCGCGGGCGTGGAGGCGGCCCCCGAGAGGACCCGAGCCACGGGCGCCCTCCCACCTCTTCTCCAGCTGCCAGATCTGCCTGCTTCACCCCTGGACCGGGGTGGGGGGCAAGAAGGGGGAGTCATCGAGGGGGTGGGGGTGCGGTCAAGGAGGGTAAGGGCTCTGCTTTGCAAGGCAGAAGCCCCTGGAGGAGGGAAGGGGGCATGCCTGAAAAGGAATCCGAGGGTAGATGAGGGAGCCCAGGGGACCTGCCCTGGAGCTGGGGGGGGGGGGGGAGAGCCTGCTTCTGATTCTCCAAAAAGTGGTTAAGGTCTCTGAGAACGGGCTAGGTTTGTGGTAGATGGCTCCTGGTTACAAGGCAACCTTATTCTGAGACGGTTTCACTGCCTGATTGATATCCTCCACCCCACCCCACCCACCCCTAAAAATCCCCTTGCTCGGGGTGGAGCAGAAGATGCTGCCCATGGAACCCAGGGATGGGGGGGGTCATGAAGAATGAACCCTCAATTGGACCCAAATGGTCTCCCTGTCACTCACAAATACAAACTCACAGCCTCCCCAAGCATACACTTAAAGCTACCAAATATCCCCAGTCATTCATCCCAAACACAGTCTCCACACGTTCCAACCCCCATTGCCCCATACCTCCAAACAGATGCTCATGAGCATACTAACACTCTCATCCCCCTAAAATATACACCCATTAGAGACTTAAAACCCATGATTCCAAAGACATACACACACCCTCAACACAGAAATACATTCATCGATCAGACACACACCCAATAGACATAGGATTCTTCCAAATGAACTCACACCCTAAACACACCCACTGAAGCAGTTCCCAAATACACAATCCCATTTTCTATCCCTTTCAAATGTGTATGGACATCTCTACACATACACACAACTGGCTAATAGTGTGCTATATATTCACCCTCAAGCTTTCATCATACCCTTTCCAGTCCAACACGATGGGGGGGGGCACAGAAGGCATGTTTTGGGGTGTTTGACCATCCCACAGGTTCATCTATCCACTCACATACACATATTGCGGGCCATGAAGCATTGTTATTTCAATGAAAGCTGACCCTGCAGTCCCACAGCTCTGAGACAGTTAGGGTCTAAAGTAATCCAGGGATGTTTTCTCAAATGGTAAGACCTGAGGAAAGACAAACACACACACATACACACACACACACACACACACACACACACACACACACACACACAAACACAGATCCCTGTCCCCTCCCCCCCCACTAGCTTCAGCCTGGTTATAATGCCTCTATCTCCATCCCTTTTTTAAAGGGGTTCTGGAGTGGGGGGAGAGGTCCTGACTGGGAAAAGAGGTCCAGACACTCCCTCCAGTCTTCCCCCACAAGGAGAGGAGTTGGGAAGCCTCCCTGGGGTGATTGCCAGCTACTACTGCCCCACCCCAGAGGAAGAAATAGGGAAATAACACATCCTAGAATGAGTAGACTTGGGGTAGGGGGTCAAAGAAGAGAGAAACCAATGACAAGAATTTACGGGAATCAGACCTCTTTTTCTGCCATCTCTTGTTGAGAGATTCCCCCCAATACCCCATCTTCTTCCTAATTCCCCACATGATGGAAAAGACCCATTCCTTCTCCCTATCCAAACTCCTCCCCACTTCTTTGCCAGCTGAAGTTCATTACCATGAGTTTTCCCCCCTTCCCCCATTCTCAGGACTCCTCCCGGTCACCTCTGGAATCCAGATGTTAGAGCCAAGCAGCCAAGCTCTTAAAGGAGCCCAAAGGCAAAAGTAGGGATGTGGGAGATATGGGGGAGAGGCCTGGTCCCTGGAGGAGTGGGGTTTGTATAGGAGCCTCTAGGGTAGTCTTGATGACTCCTACCTTCCAAAGTAGAGGAGGTGGAGCCTGGTGGAGATCCTTGACCACTAGGTGTGGGAGGGGGCTGGGGGGAAGGGGTTAACAAGGGTGCTAGGCTGATATGTGTCATGGGCCTATGGGGCCACAAAAGAGGAACGCCCTGAAACTGGGAAAACAGGAAGGCAGCTGGGCTCAGGGTGAAGAGTGGCAAAGTAGTCCCTCTCCACCAACTATCTCCAGTGGCTCCTTCAATCCCTAGAACAGAGAATGACCTCTCCTCTCCCTTCCTTCTCTACTCACTTGAAACTTGATTCCCCCCCCCCTCCTCCAAGAAGCCTTCCCTGATTAGCCCATCTCTCACAGTTCTCATTCTCCCCCCATTTGGCACACACAGCCTCAGGCCTCACTACACAAGTTTCCAAGTGTTTTGTCAGTGTTTTCATGTTTCCAAGGTTTGTTGGAGTTCTCTATGTTCTCTTTCTAGGCCCTGCCCCTCAATCCTTCCCCTAGGACTTTTGGGGATATATGGAAGGGAGGTTTGCCCCGTAGAGAAACCAATTCCTTCTTGCCACTCTGTTCTCCCCTGTAGCCCAAGTTAATCTTGTATGGTCTGGACTCTGGACCCTGGACCCCTGCTAACCACCTAGATATGCAAGGGTGGGTTCTTTTATCGGTTCCCCTAAGAATACTGTTTCTCAAGATTCATGGGATGGAAAGGCCACTGAGCACTGTCAAGGGGCTGGGTGACACCACAGGCAGTTTACACTAGATAATCTCTCTTATGACTCCAAGATTCCATGATGCTAAAATGTCTTATTACAGCCCTTCCTTTGCCCCCACCTCAGGGCAATCAGGATTAAGCAATTTGCCCAGAATCACATAGCTAGTAAATATCAAGAGTCTAAGGCTAGATTTGAATTCAGGTCCTTCTGACTCAAGGACTGGTGTTCTATTCCTCTGTGCCACCTAGCTACCTCATTTCAGCTCTTCTTAAAGGTGGGGTGAGGCTGTGGACATGTAGAGAATATATCCTGTATCCCATCCCTTTGGGTAGACAGGTCTCAGGTCCTACTGGTGAGTACTCACCTCATCATCCTTATACCAGGACAGGTTTTCAGCTGTCAAGACAAACCAATATTCCTTGGAGCCTCCCTTCATGATGCCAATGTTGTTGATGGTCAGCCAGCCCTTCCGGATCACCTGTGGGTACCCCGGGAGTAGAATTGGATCAATGAGGGAAGGGGAAAGAGAGGGAGAACTCATACCCTCCTTGTCGAGATTCTCAGAGGGAGAGCAGAGGGAGTTGGTGCCATAAACCCAAGGGAGGAGAAACTAAAATAGTTCATATACATGCCCTGTAGCTTACTACTTGTGTGATTATATGATCATAAGTCTCTTAATCTCTTTGGGACACAATTTGTTCATCTGCAGAATGACATGTGAAATATATGGCCTCGGAGGCATCTTCTCTAAATTCTCTGAGATCTGAGGCCACAGTTGTAATGAAACCTTCTTTGATTCCCAGAGTTGGATCTTCTCTCTCCCTTCCATCAACTCTCAAGAGGGGGACTTTGTTCCTCTCTGGTACAACAGCTCAGTTATAGAAGGAGCCTCAACCACCATCTAGTCTAATCCATATGTCATTTCTCAGAGAACCATCATTAACAATCCCCAGCGACCTCCAGAGTACACTTGTCAAATATCCAACTCTTAGTGATTTGGGTGATTGTTGTCTTCTCCCTCTTTCTGAGCTAAAAGTTCTCTGAAAGGGTCACTGTATTTACTTTAGAAAGCTCACAATGCTTTTCCTATGGTAGGTAGTATTCATTCAGTCAGTGCTGAATCAATAAATTCACAATATGCCCCTTAGTTGTGCCATCCCCACTCCTGGAGCACTGGGTAGTCCAAAGGGAGGGGATGCTATTTAAGTCATGACTATCCACGATTTTCATAAAGACTGATGACCATTTAAGGACCACTAGGTGAAATCACAGCCGGTGTATTTAAATTCATAATAAGGAACTATTTAACCATCAGAGCTGGCCAGAAGTAAAGACATCTGGCCTCGAGGCAATGAGCTTGCCATCACTGGAAGTGCTCAAGTAGAGGCTCAATGACAAGCTGTCAGGGATACTATAAAAGGGCATTAGATGATATCATAAGATTCCATGTTCCTAAGATGATTGGGTAGGGGAAAAGGTGGGAGATGGAGGCCCAAGACCTTGGCCAGAGATTGTCCCCACGTCACCTCACCTGGGAATTTCATTTAGCAGGAGAACTCATTGGCATAGGCAGTATGGTAGTGGATAGGAGAGGGAGAAGGAAGCCCCAGCCCTAGGACCCTAGGGATCTGATTCTTTTCCCATATGTCCCCCTTTCCCCAAACCCAATCTTAATCTGCAATCAACTCTTGTAAACTGAAGTCTGAATGGATATATTGTGATAAATGTTCACTTACACATGGAAGTCTTTTTCTCAGGTGAGGTCACCACTGCCCACTGGTGTTTCACTGAGCATACACACACACACACACACACACACACACAAACACACACACACACACACACACACACACACACACACACTCCTTCCAGAATGTTCTACTCCTCCCTCACTATTCCACTTTGTCTCCCTCCCCTTTCTATCCAATGAAAATCTAGCCATCCTTTCAAATCCTGCATCATATCCAAGGTGGCAGCACCTCCTGCCTATCCCTCTTAATAGGGCACCCAGATCATTCCCTGAATGATTTCCTGCTCCCCCTCCTCATTGATTGTATACTTTCCTTCCTCAAAGCTCACAGGACTCTATTTTTAACTTTCTTATGCAGATGACAAATCTTGTACTGTTCTTACAACTTATAATCTGTTTTTTTTGGGGTAAGGGTGAGTGTTGAGGGATAGCTTTCTCACTTTGGGGAGGGGAAGGGTATCTAAGGGCAAGCCCAGCTAGCCCTCAATCGCTTGAGAGTCAGTGCAACTAATGGTGGCCCTTAAAAAGTGAGACCCTTGGTACATAAGGCCCCTCCTTTTTTCTGCTTGACCTGGAGAAGTTTCCCATTTCATCTTCTTAGTAATATATTCAAGCCTGTCTGTACTTTCCCATAAACAGGAAAGTCCCCAGTTATCCCAGGGCTGGTAGGAAAGCCCCTTAAGGAAGGACCCTCTCCACTGAAACACACTAATGAAAAGAGGACATTCAAAAAATGAAATGTTGATCTCAGGTTCCTGCAGTCTCTACTTAGGACTCAAAGTACTTCTCTTGTGTCTTATTTTTCTTCCTCACTGGCACCCCTAGGGGAAGGGGAAAGAATGATCCCCCAAAGAGACCAAGTCCCGGACCATCACATTGCAGAGGAATGAGACTTCTTGTCAATATGTGTTAGTTAGGAAGGGTTCAATCAAAGGCCTAAGAAGACAGGCATTCATTCAAGATATTTTTACCTGATCTCTGTCCTTTCCAATCACAACTAGCACAGGATGGAAACATACATATGTGATACTCCTGGGGAGTCAGAGGCCTGTAGCCATTCCATGGAAGAACACCAGGATCAGTGTCTCTAGCTCTGCCACTCACTAGTCGTGTGGCTTGGGACAAGCCTGAACCTCGGTTTCCTCATTTGTATCACTAGTCTTTGCCCTGTGAGTCTCCCAAGGCTTTAACCCTCTCATTGAGGATCACATGATTTTGCGTGTGAAAGTGCTCTGGAAAAGGGACTGTGTGTTCCTGGCATGAGGGAGAAGTTACAGGTTCGCCACTCAAGACCCTCCACAACATGGCAGTCCCAAGACTCCTTCCTAGCCACATTTGCCACAGCTTCCCCTACATGATGTCACTCTGGGTTTCCTTCTAACACACTCCTGGTGTTCCATCTCTCCTCTTTGGATCATCAGTTCTCTAGTTGAGGTCAACCCATCCTTGGAGGTCTAGCTCTGCCTTTATCACCATGACAAAGCCTGGTGGCTTGATGACCTCTTGCTCCCCTAAGGTGGCAGCACCTCCTGCCTATCCTTCTCAATAGGGCACCTCTTGCATTTACCTAGTATCTATCTTTTCACATAGTTATGTCTTATCCCCCCACTCCCTAAAAGAATTAATGGATATAAAATGCTTTGAAAACTTTAAAGTGCTATATAGCTAGGACCCATTATTCCTATTAAAGGAATACATCTTTATCAGTCTTTATCAACCTATATCTTTATCAGCCTTAACCTCAGTGTCCAGCAAAGGCCTAAGAAGACAGGCATTCATTCAAGATGTTTTTACCTGCTCTCTGTCCTTTCCCATCGCAACTAGCACAGGATGGAAACATAAGTATGTGATACTCCTGGGGGGGTCAGAGGCCTGTAACCACTCCTAGTTCCTTCTCCCCACAAACAGAGTTCCCCCATACAACAAGTCCCCCCTCCACACCCCCCTCACCCCCAAATAGTGACAGTCCTGATACTCACCAAAATCTCGTCCTGAAAAGAAGTAACCATAGCAACCGCCATGGAGCATCGGGGAGAGAGGAAAGACCATTACTTGAGAGCTGCCCAGTCAGAGGGCACAGAGCTGGCTGCCACCAGGCATGCTCCCAGACCCTAGAGTTCTCCCCGGGGTTGACTGGCCTTGGCAAGGGGTCCTGTTGGTGTTATCCTGGGTCAAAGGAGGCCTGGGACCCTCTGGATCACAGTTCTATGACTGTCCAGTTAGACAATGACCCATTAAAAAGTGGAGAATCCTTGTGACAAAGCCTGAGAGGACAGGGCCCAACTCTGGGGCAGGGCACCCACCAATTTGGAAACTTCTGGTCCCAAATTTCTGATGCCCTCTGGATATCTGAGGATGCCAGGCTCTAGGGATGGAGCCACCCAAGCTAGACCCTGTCCCCTGGCAGGACAAGAAATAGGTGCCACTTACCTGGTTCCCTGCTGCCTTCTTCTTATTCATCTGACTGCTCCTTTGCTGGGCACTGACAGGAAAGAAAGAGAAGTTTCCTTAGACTTCTCTTCAGAGTTAGATCTCATCATTGCCTTCAGATGCCCCCACTAACCTCTTCTCTTATGTCATGTTATGATCATGAAACTCAAAAGATTTAAGTTGAGAGTATCCTTGCATCTTTGATTCCTAATGAGTCTCCCCACCCCTGCCACCCCTCCCAGCATCCTCTCCTGGTATGTCAGTAGAAAGTAATTTCCTTGAGGGCAGAGATTGTTCTCTTATGGATCAGATCCTCAATATCTCACCTGGTATCTGGCACACCCATAAATGTTTGATGACTGGTTAAAGATAGTCAGAAGGCAAGTGGGGAGTACTCACTTAGCAAAGCCAATGAAGTCCTCATGGTTGGTGTTCATATAGGCCAACTCAATATCAATGAGAAGCATGACCTGAGAGAAAACAAGGAAGTCAGAGGGCAAATGATGGAGGTATAGATGGATGGATGGATGGATGGATGGATGGATGGATGAGAGGAAAGAGAAAGACATGGATGGAAGGTGGAGGAACAGAGCAATGGGAAGGAGAGAAATGGAAAGAGACAAGACTTTGGAGGGATGGATTGGGTTGGGAAGGTAGAAAGACAATGGAAGAACAGATGGAATGGTGGAAAAAGACAAGAGAGGTTGACATACTGAAATGGGTGAGACAAAGAAGAAATATAAAAGGAAGCAGAAATAGAGAAGATTTCAGGCAGAAAAGATTAAAAGAGTGGAAAAAAATGGAGAAAAGTAGAAGCCAAAGAAGAAGGTATCTGAAAGGGTCTCACCTGGTCCTTGGTCTTTCCCTCTCGCTCACGGATATGAGTGGTGACGATGCGTTCCATTTCTTCTCGCAAGTGGGGGTACTGCTGGAGCTGGGGACAGGAGAGAAAGCCACGTACACAAGGGGAACACAGACATGGAGGTCCCTGTGCCCTCTGGGAGGCCTGGTGGGCATGGGAAACACCCTGAGGCAGAATGTCTGTCTTTAGGTGGGGCTAGACCCAAGTATATTCTAGGAGAGGGGGTACAGCTAGATGGTTCTGGGCTGGAGGAATAAGGTGAATGTTTCCTTCAAAGGTCACATCCCAAAGCAAATTGAAGCACAGGTTCAACTCCTGTCCTCTCATCTTAGTCTCCCCAAATGTTTTAGGAGAAGAATGGTTTATAGAACCTATGGGGAGAAACACCTCAGAAACCAGCATCCTTCTTAGTGGTCATCTTGGAAGTGCCCATTTTAAGAATTTCCATCTTACACTGAGAAAGTCTGTGAGGGATAGTGGAAATGAATGGCTTGCAAAGCCTTCAATGGCTTTAGTACCACCTGTATCCTGAGTGGTCCTTGAAGAACATATAGACCAGAAACTGAAGCCAAAGGTGGGTCAGGGGTTGAGGAAGCATTGGGGAAAAGAATCAGACTGGGAACCACTCCCTGATTCCAATCAATGACAGCCTAGGCCAGGAGGTATGAGAAGCAAGGGTCATGGGCACAGGACAGGGGTAACTGTCAATCATGGGCACAAGACACATGCAAGAGCTGGGGACCTAGGACATGCAAAGGTGTAGAGGAAGGCCCAAAGTCTCAGGGGTGGGAGGAACAAGACATGCGCAAGGGCTAGCAGCATGGGCAGTACCCCCATGGGGACATGGCTCAAGCCTTAGCCCTCTCCATGGACTCTATTACATCCTGCCTTCCACTACTTCTCTTTCCTTCTCATGCCCCTATTCTAAATCTGAATACTTTTTGTAGGTTCAGATGGTATCTACAGGCAAGGCCCAGGTATGTCTTCTAGGTTTTCCTTCCAAAAGCTAATCTACTCTACTCTAGACTCATGAGTCCTCACTAAGGAAATAGGGCATGCAGCTACTCTAAAGAAAAGCCCAGTTTTTAGATAAACCAGAAAGGTCAAGTGTGCCCAGTCAAAAGGGATCATGAGGAATGGCACCAGGGCAGAGGTGGAAGGGGGAAGCTTCTAGACCTCCATCATATCTAGTACATCTTTCTTTTCCTCCTCCTCTGGGCACACTTCCCCCCAAAGCCTAGGCAACTCCCCAAATGAGAATAAAACCATTACCTTGCTCCTTTAGGTGAACAGGCCACTAGCATATTATATCAACTCCCAAAGGGGAGAAGGCCCTACAGAGTGCGGAGACTCTCAAAGCTTATCGACCATCCCTTCTCATTTGGGTTTGGGGTTGTCATTGAGCTAATGCAACACTATATGGGTTGGATAATAGGTAAAAAGCTGAGGTACACAAGGCTGGCTGGCTTGTCCAATGAATCCTTCACTTCTCCCAGATTCTTGCCTATGCCCCAGTGCTAACCCTGACTGCTTCTTCTGCTATATCATAGCCCTAGCCCCTCACACCTCCCCTCTTCCAAGTTTCCTTCAACTTGGCCACTCAAGATGGCCACCCAAGATTTCCATGTGAGGAATTAGGAGGATCAGAACTACCCTGCCCAGGCAGAGACCAAAGAAAGAGAAGGGCCAAGCTGAGGTTGGAGGTTGAGGAGAAGCAGGCAGGGGTTCTGAGAGGACGGAAAGAAGACAGAAAGTACAGAAAGAGAGAAAGAAGCATACTGTCAGGTTACACAAATCAACTCCTTTCCCACCCACTTCCCCAGGAATAAGGAAGGTTGGGGTTTTCTTGGTAGGACATATATCTGAGGCTGTGTCAGGGTCATGGCAGGTAGGGGAAGCTGTAAAATCCGGCTAAGTTTGAGGTTTTTAAAACATGGACACATTTACCTAAGTCCTTGACAACTCAAAGGATATTTCCCCCTACTAAGCTCTGCAGCCCTGGGATGGAGGGATGGAGGTCTATTTATCAGGAGCAAAAGACAATGACTACAGCTTTGCCCTTGACTTGGGGATCCATAGGCAGTCTTGGATTTCCTTTGGAAACCTGGGCCAGCTGTCCTGGCCAGTCCCTTTGGAGTGGTGTGTGGCTCCCTCTCCTGGTCCCTTGTGGCCCAGGTCCCATTTGGGGGCTGACAGGATGACATGGTGGGGTGATATGGGAGGAGAGGAGTGTCTCAAAGGATAAAGAGTTTAAGGCACAAAAACCAAGGACCCCAGTCTCTGCCCCTCTTACCACCAAGTGTCCAACCCATTTCAAGGCTCCCCTTAATGTGGTTTCCACCCCCAATCCCACCCTCTTGCAGTGAAAGGCCAGAGAGAGGAGGGGCAAAAAGAAGATGAGGAAGACAGAAAGAAATTATTCACCTGAGGGCAGCCCCAACCCGGCCCCTGTTCTCTCTGTTCCTGTGCCAGGACCTGCTGGGCAGGAGTTACTACTAGAAACAGTGAGGAAGTGCTTGGAGGTGGGGGAGTCAGGTAAGAGGGCAGATGCCAGAAGACACAGACCCCAGTGCCATTGAGTCTGGGTGTGGGTAAGAGTGTTCTTCAGCCAGGCCAAGTGGGTGGTAGAATGCAGAGGGGGATTGGGTGGGTGTGCAAGTTAAACAAATGGGCATTCAGGGACATTTGGGTGAGAGGGGACTGCCAGAACAAGGAGGCACAGGAGCCCCTCATGTGGGAGAAGATGAGTGGGAGAGGTGGAAGCAGGAGACTGCCCGGGGTGGGGGCATAAGCACATGAGGCCTGGCATCGGGCCGCCATCTTTACCTTCGCGCTACACTTTCTGATGGTGGCCGTGAGCTCACTGACTACCATGTCCACACACTTGAGAGTGGGCTCCTTCAACTTCTGCACCTGTTTTTTCACTATGGCTTCAAAAGCAAGATCAGGTGTGAAGAGACCCGTCCTGCACCCGGGGAGGAGCCCAGCCAGCAGGCCCAGGAGGAAGAAAAAGAGAGACAGAACCAAGCAGGGAGGCCGGGAGGTTAGGGGGAAGGGAGAGCCACAGGGGATGAGAGAGAGACACAGACACAGAGAGGGGGGAGAGAAAGAGAGAGACACAAGGCAAAGGTAAGAAATGAGACTCATCCTTCCCACCCCACCCCCCAGGTGCTACCAAGTACCAGGGGGCTTTGTGGGCACTGTGGTGGAAGCAGGAGAGGCCACTGGACTGAAGAGTTGAGACCCCTTCAGGAGTGCACCCACCTGTCCCGGGCAGCCATTGATGTCATGCCACCCAAACCACTCAAGTCTGGCACCACAAGACCAAAAAGGGCTTCCATGGAGCTAGGACCATACCTTCTGCAAACTCTTAGCCTTGCATTCTATATTCCTATTCAGGCTCCAGCCTTCTCAGTGTTGCCCTGAGAGTCTTCCTGGGCTGGTCCTGCCCAGGTTTCACATGTACCCCCCTCTCTGCTTAATTCTAGGTTTCCCAAGTCTTCTCCTGTCTGAATATGCTATGGTGCCTCTCATTCCCATTCTCCCCATGGAATATTCCAACCTCCCCCTGGGCTTTGGGGTCCTCAGTTTAGGAAAAAAATAGAAAGAGATGGAGGAGAAACAGAGAGAAGGGGAAGGAAAGAGGACAGGAATTGAAAGGAGAGAACCAAAGGACCACAAGGCAGGAGTTCTAAATGGTGGTCAGGAGAAGAAGGAAGGGCAATAGGGGATTTGGGGTACTTGGCCCCCAAATCTCTTCTCTCTCTTTTGGAAACTTATCCAGAAACCTCCAGCCTGTCCTACTGTGCATTGCCCCATAATTGTTTCTCTATAGAAAAGTTCCTATAGCTGAAGTCAGCCCCACCTCTAGCTAGAGTTCAGGCCCCCTCCAAACCCTCATCTTCAGAGTCTAGTGGCCCTGCTGTCCCCTTCCCTCACTCAAAGATGTTCCACCTGCTGGGCACTTGGGGGGGTTCAGCTGCCCAGCTGCCCACTGACACCCCAAGGATCTCTTCCCCAAATTAAAAGAAATAATCAAAGATCACAGGCAAAGGCTCTGGTGTGCAGGTATCTCTGAATCCCAGATGCTAGTCTCACCCCACTAGAGATAGCTACCAGAAAAGTTGCTCATTCCTTGCCAAACAAATTAACGATCTCATGTGCCCTTCAGTTCTGTGGGCTCCAAAGAATTTCTTGGCATTTCTCTACCTCATTTCTTCTGTGAGTGGAACCTGTCTCTGCCCCTATTCCTATTGATGCCCAGTTGAGTTCTGGTTGGGCAGTCCACAGTTGTCTCTGCTCCCCAACCAACCCTGCTGCCCTCCCCACACACATACCCCAGAGGGGTCTGAACATGCTACTGAAAAGGGTGAAGGTGGTGTGGGAGTAAAGGTGGACATCTGGCTGCAGTGCAGGATGAAGGGGATACAGGCGGGTAAGAGGGAGGCTGGCACCATGCTGTGGCCTGGTTACCTTCTTGGTGCACTGTCTAACGGTATTGATTAACTCCGAAATGACCATGTCCACACATTTCAGACAGGGCTCTCGGATCTTCTTCACCTGCTTTTTCACGATGGTTTCAAAAGCCATATCAGGGGTGAACAGCCCCGTTCTAAAAGCCCAGGGGCAGATAGGGCAGGGAGAAGGGGACAGCATTACTAATATGGTCCCACTAGAGGAGAAAGGGCTGCTTTGCCCCCACTACATACTTTCCCTTAGCAGAACTCTTCCACCCTCTTGGCTAAAGAAGTAACCTATAAGGTCCCTTCCAGTTCTGTCTTTCTCTGTCTCAAGGTCCCTTCCAGCTCTGTCCGTCTCTCTCCCCCAAGGTCCCCTTCTAGCTCTCTTTCTCTCTCTCCAGGTCCCTTCCAGCTCTGTCTTTCTCTGTTTCAAGGTCTCTTCCAACTCTGTCTTTCTCTGTCCCAAGGTCCCTTCTAGCTTTCTCTCTTTCCCAAGATCCCTTCAGCTCTAACATTGTTTTCCTTCAGCTGACATTCTCTGTCCCAAAGTCTCAGCTCTGACATTCATGTTCTATGTCTGCTACTTATGCATTGCTCTTAAGGGCACATAAATAGTCACTTGTTCATGTTGACTAGTCCAACTTGACTTAAGAGGAGTTAGGTACTTTAGGAGAGGAGGAGACTAAGAAGAAAACCTGGGAGTTTTTGAAAAAAGATTCAAAACAAAAAGTTGTTAAATAGATTAATGAATAAAAAAGAAAAAGAAAATTGATAAGTTCCTGAGGCAGCTAGGTACACAGTGGATGGAACACTGATCCTGGAATCAGGAGGACCTGAATTCAAATCTGATCTCAGACACTTATCTGTGTGACCTTGAACAAAATCATTCTACCAAGGCATTTCCTAGTCTTTTTTTTATCTTTTTTTTTAGGTTTTTGCAAGGCAAATGGGGTTAAGTGGCTTGACCAAGGCCATACAGCTAGGTAATTATTAAGTATTTGAGACCAGATTTGAACCCAGGTACTCCTGAATCCAGGGCCGGTGCTTTATCCACTGTGCCACCTAGCTGCCCCAGCATTTCCTAATCTTAAGAGTAGATTCAATATTATGCAGATTATATGTAAATATTTGTAGAGGAACCTAACCTGTATGTTCCTTTCTTTGACTCCTAGCCAGAAGAAGAGATGGTTAAATGTTTAACAACCAGCTTGGGAATGGGATTACAAGATGTTAATAGGACATATTTAATATGCATTATTAACATCTTCTCCATCCCATAAGGTTAAACAATCAACAAAACAATAAACAAGAACTAATAAATTTATAGTTTTTGCTGATTTGAGGTATAAATGCCCACATAAAAATTTAACAATAAACTATTGGGAACAGGTATCAATGCACACCCCAGGACTAGATCTGGAAGAGGGAAAACTATGGACCCTGGCTCTGAAAGCAAAAATGAGCATATTAGACTAGATTGGGTCCTATGGAGGGAATAAGTGCATTCCTCAAGAGAGGAAATAAAGGAGAGCAACATCAGTGATGACTTCTCTGCCTTACCTCACACCCTAATGACTTCAAAAATGTCATAATCTATTCCCCAAGTCCCCTGTGTCCTCCCACAAGCACTGGGCTATCCTAGAACCAACACTGTCAGATGGGTGGGCTTGAGGGTGGATGAATAAGCAGATCTTCTCTCTCCCCTTGGGTCAGTGACCCATTAGCCAGGCCCTTTCTCTAGACTTAGGATTCATATTCCAGGAGCAGGTACCTGATTTGGGCCAACTATAGTCTAAGTAATATTCCTTCAAAGAGCTATCTCAGTGGTCCAGGGAAACCAGTCCTAGCTTCCCTAAGAGGAGGAGCTAAAAGCAACCTGAGCTTTTAGGAACTATCCAATAGCTACCCATCCTTTACATGAAGGGGTCTTGCCATCTGACTACCCATCAGTGCCCCTTCCCCCACTCCCCAGAGGTTGCACAACCCACTCTCATTCCTCCAGAGGCCCTTTCCTTTTCTTACTAGTTGAGAGGAAGGTTCTGGGAGGGGAACAGGATGGGATAGGGAGGAAAGAAGAAAAGTTAGGTAGAGGGGTGAAAGACAAATTCCACCCTTGACATTTTCCATCTCATTTCCTCAGGGTGGGGTCTGGGGAGAATTGGGAAAGAAGGAGCATAATAGGGTAGAAAACACTGCACTAAAGAATCTGATCCTGATTCTGCTACTGTCCGGTTATGAGAACTTGAATGATTCACTTCCTATTATTCTGGGCTTCAGCTTCCCCATCTATGACATGAGGCACTTATCCTAGATGTTCTATAAGTTCCTTCTGATTCAAATATTCTATGTTCTAAAAGCTACTGAAAAATCCAGAAGGTTCTAAGATTCTGATTCTATTAAGTCAGGATTCTTGGTTTGATTAGGGCCCCAAGGCAAGAACTAAGTGACTGCAAGGGACCCTAGCTCCCTGTGTAGAAGGAAGAAAAAGAGATATTTGTTTGAGGCATATCTTCCTTCCAAATTTCCTACATGTTTAAAGAACTCCCCAGGTCCAATATGATCCAGGGTGCCTAGAACCTTCCTCTCCCAGAATTCTCCCAACAGTCAATAAAAGGAACCAATATCCTCTAGCCTCCCAAGACCCTCCGGTGCCCACCCCCATCCCTCTACATGCCTGATGCCATGAATGTTCTTGATAGCATAGCTGATCTCCCGCCTCAGCTCCTTTTCATCAAACTCCATCTGTACAAACAGGAGGAATGGAGAACCTGTCAGAGGGCTTCTCAAAATGCCAAATGCCAGGAAAGAAAAATAAAGATCCCCTTTCCTTGTCATGGGACAGAGTCAAGGCCACCTGGACCATCCCACTGGCAATTTGGGCTCCTAGGACTTTAGGACTTGAATTCTAACCACTCACTGTGAACCAGTAAGAATCAAAGACTGATAGACTTAGAGCTAGAAGAACCATTAGAGATTATACAGTTTGACCCACTGCTTTTAAAGATGAAAAACACTAAAGCAAAGAGAGTTTACACAACTTACCCAAAGTCACACAGAGAAATCAACAGATTCTCTAACTCCAACTGGTTCAGGAATGCCTTCTTCTTCCTCTTCACTTAGCAAAGACCATTGGTCCTTTAGGAATAGCTAGCTAAGTGGCCCAGTGGACAGAGTGCCCGGGTCAGAAGTCAGGAAACTCATCTTCTCAAGTTCAAATCTGGCCTCACTTACTAGCTGTGTAACCCTGGATAAGTCACTTAATCCTGTCTGTCTCAGTTTCCTCATCTTTAAAATGAGCTGGAGAAAGAACTGGCAAACCACTCCAGAATCTTTGCTAGGAACACCTCAAATGAGGTCATGGAAGGGTTAGATATGACTGAAAAAACACTTGAACAGCAACACTGGTCCCTTAAGACCCAGCTCAAGTCCCTCTTTCTTTATGAACTATAGTCTACCATGTTCTCTCATTTCTTTGAATTCTTAATACCAGTCCTTTGGTATTTATTACATACTGCTTTATGGGTGTTTGATTTCCCCCGCCCTTAACTATACTATTAAAATCATTCTCGTGTCCAAGCAGAGCACCTAACACAATCCTCTGCAGAGAGTAAGAACCAAGCACTAGATAACTGGTGTGGTTTAACAGAAGAAATACTGGTTTAAAATTTAGGAGGCTCAGGGTCCAAGTTCTGGTTCTGCCATCTCTGAGACCTTTGTCACATCCCTTTCTGACTCCAGGTCTCTGTCTTTTCAGGGAGAAATTGAGAGAGTTAGACTAGATGACCTTCTAACTCTCTTCCAGTTCTAATATTTCTTCTCTGTTCTGAAATGCCATTTTGGGTGAAGCTGGGTCAAGGTCAAAGAGAAAAGGCATCCTTACTAGGGATGAACTTACTTTGACCAGCTCAAAGGGGAAGCGCTCATGGAAGATACGGTTGATTCGGGCCCCTCCAGACAGCTCATAAGTGTCAATCTGGTCTCCTGAACCTTCAATCCTTTTCTCAAAGTCCACTGCAAACTGTTGGACCATCCTAGAAGGAGGAAATGGGGAAAAGATGAAAGGGGTAGTATATGAGACCACAGAAAACACTAATGCTGGATGAACAGCAGAGCAAACAACTACAGTAAAGGAGAATGGGAGGATGAGGACATCATATAAGGTTGGGAGTCAATCAGTAAGACAGGAAGGGGAGTCTGAACCTGAGACAGGAGAGGAGGAGCTAGGACCACTGGGGAGGCAAACTAGGGCTACCTACTGTAACAGAGCCTTGGTCTTGCGGGAGGGGTCATCGGGACGGAAGTTCTTATACTCTTCTACCTCCTTCTCAATGGACAACAGTTGACTCTGCAGCTTGTTTCGAAGTCCAGGCAGTGTGTCCCGGATGTGGTTGGTCAGTTGCTATTCAGAGAGAAAAGGGGGAAAGAGTTAAAGCCAGCAAGTCAATAAGCATTTTCTATATGACTGACACTGTGCTCTGAACTGCAGGTACAAAGAAAGGCAGAAAGGAGTGGCTAGGTTGCGTAGTGGATAGAGCACTGGCCCTGGACTCAGGAGGACCTGAGTTCAAATCTGACCTCAGACACTTAATAATTATCTAGCTGTGTGACCTTGGGCAAGCCATTTAACCCCATTGCCTTACAAAACCCTAAAAAAAAAGGCAGAAAACAAGATCTCTGCCCTAAAGGAGCTCACACTTTAATGTAGAAGTAAACAATTAAATATATACAAGATATACAAGATATAGCTATACACATATAAACACACATGCCTATATACATATATGATCTTAAGGCAATGGAGGGGGTCAGAAACTGAGCAAGGTCTCCCATAGAAGATAAGATTTAAAGGAAGCTGGGGAAGATAAGAGGAGGCGGGAGGAGGGGAGCATTCCAGACATGGAAGATAGTCATGTCTTTGGACTCCCACGGAGTGTCATGGGAAATAGAATGTTATGTGTGGAGAAATGACTAAGGAAATCAGCATAATTGAATTATAGGTACAGATGGGAGAAGAAAGTAGGAAGACTAGAAAAATAGGAAGGATGGGTAGCTAGGGTGACACAATGCATTGAACACCTGCTCTAGTGACAGAAGGACCTGTGTTCAAATTCAACTTCAGATATTTATTAGCTAGTGTCCCTGAGCAAGTCACTCAACTCTTATTGAGATAGGAAGAAAGGAAAGAAGGAAGGAAGAAAGGGAGCCAGGTTGTGAAAATGTTTGTTTATCAAACACAAACTTGCCTCCTTCTGACCTAAGGAAATAGAGAGCCAGTGGAGTTTACTTTGGTAGCTGAATGGAGGATGGATTGGAGTGAGGAGAGGTTTGAGGTAATGAGACCACTCAGAAAATGATTATAATGAGAAGTGACAAGGAAAAGATGGAGTGACACCTTCAGGATATGTTGTAGAGGTAAAAATGATGAGATTTTTTTTTTTTTTAGATTTTTGCAAGGTAAATGGGGTTAAGTGGCTTGCCCAAGGCCACACAGCTAGGTAATTATCAAGTGTTTGAAACCAGATTTGAACCCAGGTACTCCTGACTCCAGGGCCAGTGCTTTATCCACTACACCACCTAGCTGCCCCCAAAATGATGAGATTTGACAACATATTGGTTATGGAGTGTGAGTGCAAGTGAGGAGAAGTTGAGGGTGAAACAAAGATTTCAAGGTAGGGTAATTGGTGGTATAGTGTTATCATTGACAGTAATGGGAATGTTGTAACTAAGAGAGGCTTTGGGAGAAAGATGAGCTCTGTTTTAGATATGTTGAGTCTGAGATAGCTAGAGCACAAGTAATTCAAGAAATCCAAAAGGCAGTTGGTGATTGTTGATTGGAGTTCAGCAGGGTGTTGCAGCCTAAACATATAGATATCTGAAGGATGATGATATTTGAATTCTTAGGAACTAAGGACATTACCATATAAAACAACATGAGCACCCAGAAAAACAGAAAAGAACCTTGAAAGACACCTACAGATAATGGGAGTGACCTATTTGAAGATCCAGCAAAGTAGACTGAAAAATAACAATTAGACAGGTAGGAGGAAAGACAAGAGAGAGCAGCATCACAAAAACCTAGAGTAGACAAAGTATCCAGGAGAAGAGGATCATCAACAGTAGCAAAAGCTGCAGAGTTCAAGAAACTAAGGATTGAGAAAAGGCCATTAGTTTGAACAATTAATTAGATTGGATAATTAAAAGTACATTGATAACTAAAAAGAACAGGTTCTGTTGAAGGACGAGGTTGTAAGACTGCAAAAGATTTGGAAGGGAATTAGAGGAAGAGTTAAACAATTGGAGAAATATTGTTTATGGTTAAGCCGAGCTAATATAATAAAATTGGCAGTGGATAGAGTACCAGCCTTGGAGTCAGGAGTACCTGGGTTCAAATCCAACCTCAGACACTCAATAACTACCTAGCTGTGTGGTCTTGGGCAAGCCACTTAACCTATCAATACTGCTACTATAGGCCCATAATCCCAAAGAGAATGAGAAAAGAAGAAAAGGAACTAAATGTACAAAAGTATTAATAACACTTTCTGTGATGGCAAAGAATTAGAAACTAAAGAAATGTCTATCAGTATGGAATGGCTGAGCAAATTAAAGTATCTGTAATGAAATATTGTATTGTAAGATACAGTTAAGGGGACAATTTCAGAGAAACCTGGAAAAACTTGCACAAATCGATACAGAATGAAATAAGCAGAATTAGGAGACCCATTTAATATATATAACCACAACATTATAAAAATGAATGTAAAAAGACTTAAGAACTCTGATCAACATAATGATCAACCCTGGTTCCATTATGATGAAAAATTCTACCCACTTCTCAACAGAGAAAGGATAGACTAAATACATAAAATGAGGCAAATTTTTGGATATAGCCAATATGGGAACTTTCTCTATTTGATTATGTATGTATGTATGTATGTATGTATGTATATATATATATATATATATATATATCTGTTAAATAATCGATAGCTACCATTGATATAACACCTACTAAGTGGCAGATCCTGGGCTAAATGCTTTACAAATATTATGTCATTTGGTATTAAGGTGTTCCCCCTAAGAATTAGGGGGGGAGAGGTGAGAAAGAGAGAAAATAAAATGCTTGCTAATTGGGGAAAAATTAACTTTTAAAAATTATTATATATTTAAACATTCATTTTTTAAAATTTTGAGTTCCAAATTTTAAAAATTAATTAAAAAATGAAAGTGTTGGGGTTTTTTTAAAATAAGATAATGAGAGGAGAACTAGAGGCACTGAATATGGAAAGCTATTTCAAGGAGTTTGACTAAGAAAGGAATGAGTGATAAGAGAATAAAGAGAGTGGGATCTTATAAGATTTTTTTTTAAGGATTGGGGGACATGAGTACCTTTGTAGGCTGCTAGGAAGGAGCCAATAGATAAGGAGAGATAGAATATTAGAGAAAGAGGGAGGATGACAAGTTAGAGCCTCCTACTCTTCAAAAAGTAGGAGTCCTTAGATCCAAGAGAGTAGGATCTTGGGGTCATTTTTCTCCAAAGTCTCTTGAGGATCTCCAACATGACTATGTTGCAACCCACTTCCATAAGACCCAATAGAAAAGAGATCCCTTGTGGCTCTTGAGAAATTAGGGAACTCTTGACCATTTTGTCCATCCTCAACTACAAAATTATCCCAGCTCTACTCAAGATAGAAGATGAATTTTTGAGCAAGTAGTGTTCTTATCTTGGTTCAATGATGCACTCAGTACCTGCTCTCCCTCTCTGTCAGGACACAATCTGTAATAACTTTGCAACTGGAAAAATATTGAAATGGAAAAGACCTATCTAACAAATTAAATCTCACTCAAGTCTTTTGTAGACCCAGGGATGCCCCCATTAGTGTTTGCAAACACCTTGGTCTCATGTTACTCACAGGAATGAGAGGTAAGGTGAAAGGAGGAATGAACCAGAAAAATCTTTATCATAAAAAGGAGGAGGATGACAGGGACTCAGAAGCAAAAACTCCAGGGAAAAAGGAGAGAAATCTAACTTCTGGAAAAGATGGCTTCCTGAACAGAACCAAAGAGATCAGCTTTCACACATCCACCCCAGCAGAGACATAAAAATAGCACCAACCTGAATGATGTTCAAGAAATCCTCCAATAAATTATATAGATTAAGTAATTACATCTACCCAAGAACTGCACAAAAAGTCAGCCAGAGGCCCATAGGCAATAGGATACAGACCCACAAGCAAAGTCAAGGTCAGTCCAGACAAACAAAGTAGAAGCCTTCCAGCCTTACGAAATACAATACCAAAATGGGAATACCTATAGCCTGCAAGGTTGTGTGGCCACTGTAGCAAGAGCAGAGGCCTCCTTCAAGAAGGTATGACCCCAAAGCAAGTTTGAACCATGGAAATGACTGGAAGGAGTACTCTGAACCTTAAAGATAAAGGAGAGTCTAAAACCTACACTATGAGATACCCTGAGTTACCAGACAGTCAGCACGGGAACCCAGAGGACCCAGGGCAAAGCTAAGCAGGGTCAACTGTCTCCTCCAAAGCACAACAGAAGGCAGAGTCTGGTATTGACACAAACCTTCAGTTCAGGAACCAAGTCAGGAGAGATAAATAAGCTAAAGAAGGGAGAAACTACTATAAATAATTATTATCGATCCAGAGCTAAACAAAGATCCAACCTTGAAGAGAATAGCTTCATAACAACTGACATGGAGACTTGAAGGAAAGGTAGAAAAAAGGATTTTTTTACAAGGACTACCAAAATATCTAGAAGAAATTTAGTAAGAGATTTAAAAATATGAGCTTTGGCAGAAAGCAGTGGAAAGCAGAATAAATATCTTAGAAAACAAAGTGATAAGCTTTACCTAAGTAAAGGACTCTTCGATATAATCTAAACAGAAATCAATGTCTCTATAGACCATAAGAAATATTAGAACAAAATCAAAAGATTAAAAATATAACATATATCTGCATATATATGTGCACACATACACCCATTTACACATATATGTATATACATGTATGATATACATACACACATATATGGGATATATACACACATATACATATATGATATACATAAACATATATGGGATATATAAACACATGTATATATACACATATACATTTACACATAAATATAGAATATATAGGCCCAGATCTATTAGAACGAGAAGGTAAAATGAAATTAAAAAGAATATACCAGTCACCTTGTGAAAGAAATCCTAAAAGAAAAAATCTCAGGAAGGTCATAACTAAAATCCAAAGCTCTCAACGTGAAAGAAAAAAAATACTGCAAATAGTATTTTTTTGAAATATGGGAAGAAAGAATTCAAGTAAAGAAAGAACCACAGTCAGGATTACATAAGACACAGCAGCTTCAAATTTAGTGAGAGATCTAGTAGCACAATATTCCAAAAAACAAAAGTGACGACTTGTGATCAAGATTAACTTACTCAGAAAAACAGAGTACAATTCTTAGGTAAAAAATTAACATTAATAGAATAAAGACAAGAGCTGAATAGAAACTTTGAAAAGTAAACACAAGAGTCAAGAGAAACCCAGAAACTTATGTTTATGAAAGCAATTGGAAGGGACTTTATGGCGATGAGAAACTAATATTTTAATAGAAGAAGGAGAAACAAGTGCTCTTCAGGAATTAAATAATCTTCAGTGTGTACTGGCTCTCTTCTCATAGTTTTAGGAAGAAAAGAAAAGGAAAGGTAAGAGGGGTAGAAAGGAGAAATGCATAATAGGAACTCACTATCAAACTGAGGTTTTAGAAGAGGATACAAAAACTGATGCAAAATTGAGTATAAAAACAATGTATATAATAACGATACTATAAAGACAAGCTACTTTGAAAGACTTAGCAACATTCATCAACACAATGATCAACCACAACTCTAGAGAACTCATGATAAAGCAGCTAGAGAGGTGATGAACTCAGAGACTGAAATAGCATTTTTTTTGGACTTGGCTAATATTTGTCTTGCTTGACTATTGCTATTTTGACTTGATTATTGACTATATCAACTATTTTACCTGATTATTATTGTTATTTCTGTTCTTTTTTTTTGTCTTTTCATTTTTTCAAGGCAATGGGGTTAAGTGACTTTGCCCAAGGTCACAGAGTTAAGTAAGTATTAAGTGTCTGAGGTTGGATTTGAACTCAGAACCTCCTGACTCCAGGGCCAGTACTCTATCCACTGCGACTCCTAGCAGCCCCCATTTGGAATTTTCTTGACAAACATAGTGGAGTTTGGTTTGGTTTGCTATTTCCTTTCCAGCTTTAGAGATTAAAAAAAAACTGAGGGAAACAGAGTTAAGAGACTTGCCATAGTAAATGTCTGAGACCAGAAATGAACTCAGGAAGATGAGACTGATCCTAGGCCCATTACTCTATGCTACTTACCTGTTAAACTATACATGTTTGTAATACATTTTGTTTTTCCTGACTTCTCAATAGAAGGCAGAGGAGAGAGGAGGAGATAGAAAGGAAAGTGTATAAATCTAGGAAGAGCAATAGGGAATTATGTTCAAAGAGTTATAAAATTGTATAAATATCCTTTGACCTAACAATACTACTAAGATGTTTCCCAAGGTTATAGGGGGAGAAAAAGAAGAATCTCTATATTCTAAAATATTTATAGCAGCTCTCTTTGTGGTAGCAAAAAACTGGAAAGTAAGGGAATATCCCTTTAGGAAAAGGATAAAAATGTTGTGTATATGTTGTGATGGAATACTACTGCACTTTAAGAAATGATGAGCAGGTTGATTTTAGAAAGAAGTAAGCAGAACTAAGAGAATGCTTTTAAAAGTAATAATATTGTTTGAAGAATAATTGTGATCAGCTAAGTTATTCTGAGTATTATAAATCTTAGATCAATCTAAAGGACCTATAAAGGAAGATGCTATCTATCCACTTTCAGAGAAAGAACTGATAGAAATATGCTTAGTTTAGTCTCTCTCTCTATATATAAACATATCTCTATATCTCTATCTCTATCTCTATATCTCTATATCTGTATTTATCAAACTGTGTCAAATGGTGGCCTTCTCTAGTGCAGAGTGAGGAAGGAGAGAAGACAATTCATAACCAAATGAAACCAAAAAAAATAAAGAAAAAAGAATATAAATCTAAAAATAAAATAAAAATGAATTTTTTAAAGAGTAGACAAAACACAGATGAAGGGGCAGTGAGGGCAGCAGGCATCAGATGGACCTCACCCTTATCTGATTTGAATAAAGGAGGGTTGAATACACAAATACACATACACACAAAGAGTTTGTCATAAAAATACATCACATTCAGCAGAGAACTAGGAGGGAGTAAGCAATGATTCCTTTTTTTTAATAGCTTCTAATAATTACTTTATTTTCCTTTGTTTTTTTAGCAAGGCAATGAGGTTAAGTGACTTGCCCAAGGTTACAAAGCTAAGTAATTATTAAGTGTCTGAGGCCAGACTCCACTGCACCACCTAATTGTCATCCCCCCTCTTTTTAATAGCTCCTAATAATTACATTATTTATCTTTTAAAATTTTTTTTTAATTTAGCAGTGATTCTTAATAAGGCAAAGAATACTGGGGAGAAAATAATCAAAAGTAAAACAAACTTCAAATTTAGAAGGTTATAAAGGAAGGGATTAAAAGAAAAGGACTAGAAACTAAGGGAATATCTTTCATGAATAAATTATGATATGATGTTTGTCCTTCATTCTCTTTTCTTTTTTTTTTTTTAAGGTTTTTTTGCAAGGCAATGGGGTTAAGTGACTTGCCCAAGGCCACACAGCTAGGTAATTATTAAGTGTCTGAGGCCAGATTTGAATTCAGGTACTCCTGACTCCAGGGCCAGTGCTCTATCCACTGAGCAACCTAGCTACCCCTGTCCTTCATTCTCAAAGAAGATCATGACATCAGGGAGGTGATGCCATGACAAGCACATGAATTGGATTTGAGTGTGAGGGGGATGCTGTACTAAGTTACCAGGCTCACTTTCTCCTCCAGAACCATCTGGGTCCAGTAGCCAGATATGAATCAGTATGACTGGAGATGGTCCTGGATGTGAGGCAATCAGGATTAAGTGACTTGTCCAAAGTCACACAGCTAGTAAGTGTCAAGTATCCAAGACTGGATTTGAACTCTCATCCTGACTCCAAGATCAGGGCTCTATCCAATGCCCCACCTAGCTACCCCAAATTATGGTATACAAATGTAATAGAATATTATTGTACCATAAGAAATACTGAAAGAGATGTTTTCAGAGATTCCAGGAAACTGAGGCTTTTATATATGCCTCTAAATATAGATGTGTATATATGTATATGTGTATATATGTATAAAATATATATATTATAAACTGATGTAAAGTGAGCAGAAGCAGAACAAATTTTAAAATGACAACAAACTTGTAAAGAAAATCTTAAGAGCTCTTCAGTGGTCATACAGAGAATCTCTGAAGGGGGGAAAGAAGGAATGAAATAAGCATATATCCAGGTGGCAAGTACTAGGCTAAGTATTCTACAAATATTATTTTATTTGTTCTAGACAACAACTCTGGGAGATAGATGCTATTATTATTATTCCTATTTTACAGTTGAAGAAGCTGAGATTAAATGACTTGTCCAGGGTTACAGAGCTAGTAAGAGTCTGAGCTTGATTTTGAACTTGGATCCTCCTGACTCTAGGTTCAGTACTCTATCTACTGAGCAACCTGTCTCCTAATGAAGCATGCTACCCACCTCCTGACAAAGAGGTGATAAACACAAGGTGAAGAAAGAGGCATATATTCTTAGACATGGCCACAGTGGAGATTTATTTTGAATGGTTCTGATTGTTTGTTAAAAAAGATATTTTTTCTTCTTTTTTTTTAAAATTGGGCAAATTTAGAAGGGAAGGAGGTAGTGATACCAAAATAAAGAAGAAAAAAATTAGTCAACTGAAAATGTGTTATTTAAAGTGCACAGATAAGAATTTTAGAAGGAAGGAAAGATAAGCAGAATAGCTTTGAAAATAATGTGCTGATTTTACTGCATATTTTAAAAAATAAGTTGAATGAAAGAGATTCATAATGTCATATGCCCTTCTCTTTTCATATACTCTGTATATGAAAAAGCTCATAGGATTTTGGTGTTTGATAAGTTCAGATTTTTAAATATATATATATATATATATATATATATATTTAAAAAGGACATTTAAATTTAAAAATTATATTGTCTTAAAAGAAGAAAACTCAAAGATCTGGGAAGGTTAGAGAGAAAATAAGATTCAAGGAAGGATATGACAAAGTTTTTCTGGTGAGAGCCATGTAGAATTTTTAAGAGATTATTTTCCTATTTCTAGTTGCTCTGAATCTTTCCCTCATTATGTTCACACTCAGTTTTCCTGTAGTAATTAATAGTAATTTTTTTAGACTTCACTGCAAATATCTACTGTCTTTAGGGGCAGGAGAAACTTACAGAATTACACACTATTCTGGAAAGATTTGAATGAGGAGAGAACCTTGTAAAGAAGAATGGTAGGTGGTAGTTGGGAAGGGAAACTGGAAGACCAAGCCCTAGAGCTTCTAGCTGAAAGGAGGAGAGAAGTCTACAAGTTCTGTAGGACTCACAGAGTCTCAGAATATTAGTGCTAGAAAAGACTTTCAAAGATCAAACAATTCAATTCTTCAGTTGATATATTAGAAAACTGGGCCCCAGAGAAGGGAAGAGACTTTTCCAAGGTCACCCAGATAGTTAGTTTAAATATAATCTATCTTTTCAAATAAACTATATTGTCCCTAAGAGCCTCTGACTCACCTCCCCAATTTCCTGAGTCACTTTCTAGTACCACCAGATTACTCCATCTATCTCACCCATCCAGTGCCCTAAGAATCTGACTAGATACCTGATTCAGAACTTTTTGTAGATAAGGTGTGCCCATGCGTTCAGCCAGATGGCGGTAAGATGGATGAGACAGGAAAAACTTGCGTTCAGCTGCCAGAGCTGCTGTGATATCCTTTTTACCATCAATATCTTTCTGGCTTCTATTCACCACTCCAATGTAGCCTGTAGGAACAGGTTCAGAGATCAAAGATCATGTGGTTTTTCTCCTGAGTTAGGAACCATTCCACCGAGTACAAAGGGAGGATTCCTACCTCTCCGCAGGGGCAGCAGCTTGTTCTCAAGAACATCTCGGGCATCAGTTCCTTCATCCATCAAATCTAGTTTAGTGATGACTCCTATAGTACGTTGTCCTGAGGAGAAAGGATAAAAAAAATGAGTTTTTCTCCACTGCCACCCTGACCCCACCTGCATGAGGTATACTAATCCCCCCCTTCCAATGGTTGGATCACGTCTTACCTTGAGGGTCAACCTCCTTGGCAATCTTGAGGGCATCGGAGTTGGCAAGGTCAGAGTTGGCAGGGGATACAGCCAGGATGAGACAGTTTTCCTTGGTGACAAACTGCATAAGCATGTCACGGATCTGGAACTCGATATCCGGAGGCTGGTCCCCCACTGGAACCTTAGTCATTCCTGGCAGGTCTACCAGGGTCAGGTTCAGCACTGGACAGGGGCAGTCAGAGGATGGAATCAGTGGGGGAAGAGGAGAAGAGGGTAGTGACCAAAAGGCAGAGCCCAGGGAAAGTTCAGAAGGGGAACTGATCAGAAGTGAGAAGAATAAAAGATGTCCGGCTCAGGGAAAATTCTAAAGTAGGTGTAACCAAATGTAGAAATCAGAAAATGGAAGGAGTTCAGGAGAGGATTCCTAAGGGGTAGCTGAAGGGCCCAAAGACATCAGCCCTCCTAAACCACTTTCTCACCATGTGGCGAATAGACCCGTAAGTTGATGGGTACTGCTGAAATGCCCTTGTTGGAGCCTGTGACACGGTCAGTCTCTGCCTCAATCTCCAGTCGGACCTCCTCAAAATCTGTAAATTTCTTCCCTTTGCAATGAAGAAACTCAGCATATTCTGTCCCAAGATACAGAGTGGATGGCAATTCACCTTTGGCATTTACCCTCCATCTCCATCTTAGACCCTTCCTCCCACAAATGTGCATTTTTGTCCTCTCCCCAGTGAAGTACCACCCTCAATCTCCCTAGAGAGGGTCAAACTAGTTTCCCAGCTTCTTCCATCCCCAGCAAGATATAGTCCACCCTAAGGTCTGCTCCCTTCCATGCCTCCACCCCAGAACTTCCAAGGAACACCTGGGCAGCTGAGTTCCAAGAGGAGCCCAGTCTGAGCTATTTCATTGTGTGGACTAGGAGACTGCTAGGGCACTAAAAGGGTACCCCTTATAGCTTATACCTGTGGTGGCATTCACCAGCTGCAAGACCAGTGGCCGGCGGGTCACAATACCAGATCCACGGGGCAGAAAGTCCCTACAACAGAAAAGAGCATCTGAGAAAGGTGAAAGTATCTTCATTGCTCCAAGAACATCTCAATATTCAACCAGCTTCCAAAAATTACCCTCCCCTACTCCACCCTGGCCCAAAATATAACCAAAAAGATACAATTGAGTATATGGAGGTAGAAGGAGTAGGAAAAAGAGAAGAAATAATGGGGAAATGCCAATCATAAAAAGTACAGAAGGGTACATGTCTCTCTTACACACTACTCTAATGAACTCAATAGTGCAGCCAAACTGTCCTGCTTGCTCCTCCTCAGATGCAGCATTCCATCTCTGGTCCTCATCCCTCTTTACACAGGCTGTCCTCCATCTTGTTTCTCACTTCCATCTCTTAGTATTCTTAGTTTTTTTCAGGGATCCAATCTTCAAGCTCCACCAGAAAAGAGAAACCTTTCTCTACTTCCCAACTAAGATTATTTTTAATTGACCTTATCTGCTTTGAATTTCTTTTACATATATGTGTTATTTCTCCTGCTAGAATGGATGCTCCATAAGAGCAGGAAACATTTGGTGTCATGTCTTTGTCTCCCCAGTGTCAAGGACAGTGTCTGGCATATAGTACATGATTTTTGAATGACCAATTGTTTCAAGAAGATATGGGTTCTGTCAATGACACTGTTTCCCAGGTATCTCTTAGATCCATCTGCTGCTTGTCACTAGAGTCAGAGAATTCTGACCTTCATCTTCCAGTCAACAAGAAATTAAGTCTGAAATGACTCTCTGGGAGGGGGAGGGTATACATGGGTGTTGTAAGATGAAAGAAACAGGAAATATCAATAAAAACTTTATAAGTAAGATAATATGAAAAGAGAAATTGAGTCACAGATCATACAGAGGAAGTAGTCCACTCTCCAAGGCACATGGACTTCCCCAGACACAGTTTGTAACCCAAAAATCTGGTGAAGCCCATCAAGGACAACCATCCTAGAGAAAGGGAGAGGGTCTTCTCATTTCCTCTACCCTGCCAGATCTCAGTCCTGGATATGATAGGGAATGAGGGATGGTTATATGTGTCGCAATCCAAAGGATCAGGAAAAGGGAAAGACACCCTAGACTTCCTCTTCCTCTCATTTTTCTTTGGTCTTTCCTGTCTTTTTGCTGACTTTCAGTCCTTCAACACTCCTTGTCTTTCCTGCTGACTTTCAATCCTTGACCACACCCCTCTGCCTTGGGCTTCCTGCCTTCAGCCCTCCCTTCCTCCTGCCCCTGAGCCTGGCCCATCAGACCATTCTGAGGCAGTGACCATGCAGTTGAATTTGGGTAGGAATAGGCTGGTGGCATGAAGAAGTCCAACATGATAGAGATCTGGAATTTTAGAGTCAAATGTGACCTCACAGATCACTTAGTCCAAGCCCCACATATTACAGACAAAACAAGAGATGGGGGTGAAGTATATAATCTGGGCTGCAGAGACATAAGTTGCAGAGAGGAAAAAAGAACCTGGGTCTCCCAACTATCTTGAATTTCTCTTGCAAACCATGATGCTGTAGGCCAGAGGCCTGTTTTTCTGCCATCCTCAATAGTGTGGCCCCTTTCCACTCCCACTTTCTACCCACATAAACAAGGCAGAGTTCAGAGAAGGCACTGTGATTTTTCTGGATGAATCAGCAAGAGCTGGAAAGAAGAATTGTCTCAGGGGAAGCTGATGGACAGGATCTGTGTCCTAAAAATTAGGCCCTGCTCTATTCAGAGTCTAGAGGGTGGAACCCCGAGTTCCTCAGCTGATACACAACATCAGTTGTGCACAAGGGCTGTGGAGATAGGGTGGGAGATGATAAGGTCAGAGGAAGGTCTGGTATCAAGTCAGGTAGTGACAAGTTTCATCTGAGGTTCCACTTCCAAGTATCCCAAGGTGTGCCAGGAGGTGATGGGCACAGATGGTTCTCTTCTTCCAGCTTATGCCACAAGGAGTAAGGGCTATCAAGAACATACTGTTCTTCCTTGGGCAGGGAATGGAAGGGAAGGCAGTGGGGGATAAGCTTCATCCCTTAAAGAGATGCAGCAACACAAAATAGTGGGAAAAGCAGAGGTTTAAGAGCAGGAAAATATTGGGTTTTTGCTCTCATTTTCCAAATATACTAGCTTTTGGGACCCTGGACTAATCACTGTATTTCCTGAGCTATCATTTCTGAATGGGTCAGACCTGTGATTTCATTCCTCAGGATCAGGAAACATCCTCCACTAGCCCAGATCTCTATCTGTTCAGGCAATTTCTAGTCTTAAGAGAGTTGCCTGGGAGACCAGAGAGGATAAAAAAAAAACTTGCCCAAATCATGTAGACTGAGCTTTAGTTTCCTGATCTAGTGTGGGTACTTGGGTACCAGTGGAACACCTCGGCTATCCATCACTTTTTCTGTTGTTCAGTCCTTTCAGTTGTGTCTGACTCTTCATGACCTTATTCAGGGTTTTCTTAGCAAAGATACTGAAGTAGTTTGCCATTTCTTTCTCCAGTTTATTTTATAGAGGAGGAAACTAAGATAAACTGGATGAAGTGACAGACAAGCTAGTATGTGTCTGAGTCACTTTATCTGAGATATCACTTTTTCTAACAAGACAGAAAGTGACTGTAAAACGGAGCTAATAAAACTTACTTCACCTATTCACAAATTGTTGTGAAGAAAACACTTCAAAGTATTGGAGAAATGTGGGTTATTATTTAGTCCCCAGATACTCCCTTAGAATGTACACTACTTGAGGACAGGGGTTGTTTAACTCCCAGAACATAGTACAAAGCAGCACCTAATCAGTGATTAATAAACCCTTGTCAAATAATGTGTTGCCCTTTCCCCCTAGCATAGTTGTGCACTGATTTGCCTACTTCCCAGATCTAACCAGAGATGCTCTGTCTACTTTGAGGTTTGGTATAAGAAGCTAGGAAGAATTCCTCCTATGTGTCACCTCAGCCCTGGGCTATTTCCTACCTATAAAAGGTGAGGAAGAGGAAGGGGAATTCAAGACTCCATCAAACCTTGGGAGGAAAGTTCAGGGGAAAACAGGCAGATGAGCTTGTCTAATTCTATCAATGAGAAGACTAGAGAAAAAAAACAAAAGACAAAAGGAATCCTCCCTTGGAAATATCAAAGTAGACTGTTAAGGTAATATTATAGAGTCACACATCTGAAAAATAGTTCTTCTTCCTAGCAGGCAGGGGATGGAGAATGGACATGAGAGAGCCCAGTTCAATAAGGGCAGAGGGACCAAATTTCATAGCCTAAACCAGAGCAGGGAGATGAGATGAGAGAGATATGGAGTCCCCAGATAGAGGTGTACTCATTAGTCCCCTCCCCCAAACCTTCTACCAACATAGAGGCGGAACCTCCACCTGGCCAGCTCCTCGCCCAGCAATACCATGGTAACAGCCAGTTCCCATGGAAACAAGCCCAGAGAAGAAGAAAACCACAGAGCACCCCCCCCCCAGAAATGGCACCAATCTCCATCACTTCCCCCACCTCTACTCTGAACCAATAGATTAGCCTGATGACGACAGACTTCCCTGGTCCAAGGAGCTGGGGGAGGAAAAGGCTAGATTGGAGCCTACATGGTTTAGCAGAGATGGATAGTCAGATAGATTTAGGGGGTAAATAGTCCCATCTTCTATCCCAAGATTTCAATTCTGCTATTTTTGAATATCTCAGTTCCCAACACTCAAATATTAAGGTTTTCACTCTGAAAATTTGGCTTTGAGATGCCCTGAACCGACTCATCAACTACCTAAAAGGAGAGGCTTTTTATAAGGGAGTCCAGAGGAAGAGTGTTCAGTCCAGCTAGACATTTGGCCTCAGAAAGCTGAGGCTTCCCCAGACCCTGGTTCTCTCCAGTAATGCCTACCACCTGAGCTATTAAAAGGACAATCAGCTTAAAGGGAAGCAGAGATTACAGCAGAGAGACAGCCTAGACCAGAAATTTCCCAGGGAGAATCACTGCTCTCTATAAAGGAGAAGAGAAGGTGATATATGTATATTCAATAATGTTTGGGCCTCTCCATCCTTTTGGGTAACATCCAGGGGGACTGGTCTAAACAGAGCTCTCAATCTTTCCTTCAAGTTCTTGGGAAGTCACAGAATTCAAGAATGTGAGTCAAAATCACATAATTTTAGAATGAGAATCAAAGAATGAGATTCACAGTTAAAAGAATGTACTCCCCTTTTCTTCACTGGAGAGGGAGAGGACTATGGATGTACAGTATAGGATTCACTGTTAAACCTAGTCAGTGTATTTCTTGGCTTTGCTGAACTAGTTTTTCCCCCCTCTTTTAATTTTTGTTACAAGGGAAGACCCTCTAGGTAGCTGAAGGGGAAGGAATATTTTTTGGAAATGTATGTGATAGAAAAAACAAAAGATATTGAGTAAGAAAGATAGAGACAGAGAGAGACAGGGAGAGGCAGAGACAGCAAGAGAGATCAAAAGGGAGAGAGAAGAGACAGGAAAGAAAGAAAGAAAGAAAGAAAGAAAGAAAGAAAGAAAGAAAGAAAGAAAGAAAGAAAGAAAGAAAGAAAGAAAGAAGAAAGAAAGAAAAAGAAACAGAGAGAAAGAGAAAGAAAGAGAGAGAAAGAAAAGGAAGGAAGGAAGGAAGAGACAAATTATGGAAATTTAAAGAAGCTCCATTATTATGGAGGCATTTCAAAGTCATTATTATGACTTTGAACAAGTCATTTCACCTGTGTGGGAATGAGGTTTCTTATCTGTGCAATCAGAGGGATAGATAAAATGATTTCCAAAAGTCCTTTTTGACTCTAATATTCTAGAATTCTATGATTTGGGAATTCTAATTAAACCTTCCCATTTTACAGGTGAGAAAACTGAGAGGGGAAACAGATTTAGAGGAAGAGTCCAGAGCTTCTCTCAGTCATGGTCCTAGTGCTGTTCTATCTGGCAGATTCTTTATCTCAGAGTAACTCCCTCAGAAGGAAGCTCTCATGTCTAACTACATTACAGACAAAGAAGGGGGAAGATAGAGAAAGGAATAAGCATGTAAAAAGCAAGGAGTTGTTCTAAGTACAATATTGTCCCATTTGATCCTCACCACAACTCTGGGAAGTAGGTGCTATTATTGTTCTTATTTTATAGTTGAGAAAACTGAGGCAGCCAGAGGTTAATTGCCTTGCCTAGGGTCACACAGCTAGGAAATGTCTAAGGTCAAATTTGAATTCAGGTCTCCCTGACTCCAGCCCCATTACGTCACCGAGCTGCCTCAAAGAGGCCTGAGTGCCAGGGATGGTAGCAGAGCTTAACAACCAATTCCTTGATTTCTGTGTACCTCCCTGAGGACCAGCTCTTCCCAGAGAAAGTTGGAGGGCAAGCCACCAAATTCCATGAAGCATCCCCGAACCCAGGGGTCTTGCTTCTCAATCCCATTCCTTCAATCTCTGCTCTGGATGGTTAGAGAAGGGAAATTCCTGTTTGCTATTTCCATTCCATCTCTATGGTTCCTTCCTCTTTCCAGAGATACAAACAATCTGACCATATTCTTCAATAAAGCTAGTTCCCTATTCCTCCTTTCCTTGACTCCTCCCAGCGGGCTTCTTATCATGTGTCTAGGGACCTTCCCAAATTTACCCACCTCTCTCAGTATACCAGAGGGGTGCCAATACCTCCCTGATGGCATGAGAGGCTGGAAATGGGGGGTAGCCAATAACACAGCCCCACCATTGTCCTTCCCAATAGAGTAGGAAAGTTAGGATGGGCAATACTAGCTCTCACAAGAAAGTCCTGGTTAGATGGGGGATGGTAAAAAGTGAAGCTAGAACATTTAGAGAATGATTTCCTTGCCATCTGCTGACTCATCCTCAAATACATACCAAGCATAAAGAGAGAAAAATGATACCTCCAGGAATCCAAAGTCCATTATAGGAAATATCTCCATCATTCCTCAGCTATCCAGGAAAAAAAAAGGAGATAATGAAAGCCACTTGAGTGTGGCTTGGACACAGGATCTTAAAACTGGGTGATCCCAATATTCAGTCCTCTGTTCTCTTCTGAAATCTTTATTCAAAACAGGCAGGCAACCAAGAGACACTGCCATATGAACAGGTGTCATTTAATGATGCGCTCAAGGCTTACATTGCTCATGAAGCAAAGCTGACCATGGGCTTGAGATCAAGAGAGAAAGAAAGGAAGGGATTGACTCCTTTGGGTGCTTTGAGATCACAACATATAGTCTGGTTATTGTCTCACTGTACTGATTGGATGCATTGGAATAGCCAGAACAGGGGGATTAGATATGGAAAAGGGGATGCCATTTTGGCTGCTGAGGGTGAGAATACTAACCTGGGTGTTGAGACTCATGTTCTGCCCTTGGCCTTTCCACAGACTTTCATGGTAACTTAGGACAAATTATTTTTCCCTTTCTGGGCCTTGATTTCTACGACTGGTAAAGAAAGTTATATCAAATGATCACAAAGATACCCTCCAACTCTATGGGAATGGGGCAGGGTATCATCTCCCCAGAGCAAAGACAGGATGGGAGGAGTATAAAGTTGGTTGGACTCAACAAATCCCTCTGTGTTCTCTTTCCTCTGTCTTCCCCCAGAAGGGATGGTTGTGGGTATGTCTGACTCATTGGTCGGATGAACTTCAAGAACGGTTTCTAACCTCAAGAATGGATCTCCTGCACCCTAAGCTGCCTCTTTTTTGCAAACATATTCTAACAAAGGAGCAGGAAATCCAGTCAGGGATGGAAATATCCAGGTCTCTTCTCTCCAACATGGGGACTATTCTGTTGGAAATTCATATCCCTTGGAGGAAGAGGGAAAAGGAAGGAAGAATTAGTTTTAGAGGCATTTTAGGGGCAGAAGAACCTGGCTGAGAAGCCTCATTTCCCATTTCCATTCTAAGTCACACTTGTCTGATAGTTGTTTTCTTTCCGAGCTTGAGCTCATAGAAATCTGGTAGAAATGGTATAGCTCTTGTGCCAGATTCAACATTAACACATCGGTATTAAGCCTCCTTAGAAATACTTGCCTGACTTTTTCTTGGACTGGAATTCAAGGAAAATGAGGCAGTAGGCTCAAAAGAAAGCTGTCTCTCCCTTCAACTCCTTCAATGTTGGATTTCAATAGAGATGTGCTTAATGTTGTGGTGAAGAGATTATTTTGGGGGGGCAGGGGGTGGTTGATGACAGTCCTGAATTGAGGTGAGTGAGGAATAGGAAACAGAATGGATGGAGGCAGGTCCAAGGGCCACTGAACCTTGGAAATAGAAGGAACTTTAGAGATCTGCCTTGAAAACTGACCATCCAGCCTCTGCCTTAAGACTTCATTCCTTTTGAGGCAGTTCGTTCCACTGTAGGGCAACGCTGATGGTTGAGAAATAGTTCTTCACTGCTGAAATCTGTCTTTCTACCCACTGCTTTTTGTTTTGCCCTTAGAGGCTTATCAGAATAAGGTCAGTGTCTCTGCTGAATAGCTCCTCCAATACTGAGGACAGTTGTCATTTCTCTTCTTTTGGTCCAACATTCCTGCAGACCCTGCAATCAATGGGGTTACCTCTACAGGTCCTTCACTGTTCTGGTTGCCATCCTCTGCATGAAGCCCAATTTGTCAGTATTTTTTCCTAAAATGGAGTACCCGGAACTAAACACAGTACTTTAGAAGTGGTCTGCCGGAGGAAGGGGTACACAAAACCATGACTTTCCCCATTTTCAACACTAGACCGCTCTCAACACAAAGGTAATATAAACTTTTTTTGGCTATCATATCATTCTGTTGGTTCACATTGAGGCCAGAACCATCCCCTAACCTCTATCCCTGGCTTCTGTTTTCTTGGCTTAGGGCAACTGGGAAAAATGTTGGGGGGTGGGAGGATATAGAAGAGATTGATTTCTGAGTATGTGCAGGACTCAGGTAATTGACTTGAGTCAACAAATTCTGAAATATGTCTATAAGACTGGTTTATGGGAAAATTGACCAATGTAGCAAAATATTTCATTTTTTAAAATGGACAGCTTTAGAAATGACAAGCAAGATGGTTTCAAAAAATTCTGAGATGACTTTTATGAACTGATACAAAGTGAAGTGAGCAGAACCAGGAGCATATTGTACACTGTAACAACATATTGTATTGATGATTAACAGTGAAATACTTACGTGACCAATACAATGATACAAGACAGTTCTAAGACTCATGTTAAAAAATGCTATACACCTCCAGAGAGAGAACTGACAAACTCTGAATGCAGAATGAAGCATTTTTTTTTGCTTTATTTTTCTTGCTTTTTTTCAATATGGCTAAAATAGAAAAGTGTTTTGCATGACTTCACATGTATGATCAATAGATATCATATTGTGTGCCTTCTCAAGGTGTAGGGGAAGAGGAAGGGAGGGAGGGAGAGAATTTGAAATGCAAAATTTTTTTTAAAGTATGTTATTTATATATATATATTTATATATATATAATTGGGAAATATTTAATGAAATAAAAATATATTTAAAAATAAAATGGATAGGGGTGGCTAGGTGGCGCAGTGGATAGAGCACCAGCCCTGGAGTCAGAAGGACCTGAGTTCAAATACAGCTTCAGACACTTAATTACCTAGCTGTGTGGCCTTGGGCAAGCCACTTAAACCCCATTGCCTTGCAAAAACCTAAAAAAATAAACGATAAAATAAAATGGATAGCTTTTATTTTTATATCACCTTCATTTCCAAATATATAATTCCCCTAACTCAATATTCAGAGCCATTCCTTGTAATAAAAATTTTTAAAAAAGGAGAAAAAGCAGCTCAAAAAAGCTAAGCCAGTGAGTCTGGCATGCCAGCTTATTTAGCTTAAAACTGCCCAAAGACTTTGGAGATGCCTTAGAGAGGCAATGTTCCACATATCTGCCCACTTCCTCAGATAAGGGAAAGAAGGTTGTTTTCTTGCCTCTTCTCTAGGTCCAAGCTTGGTCATTAAAATTAAGTTTCAGCCTTTTGTTCTATGGAAAGGATTCCTCTACATATTGTATCCTGAGAAATCCATCAGAAGGAAGATGAAACCATCATCTTTAGATGAGAATCCAGTGATCCACTATTAAGGCTACTATTATAATTATATTTATTATATCATTATCATAAATATAGTCAATAAAAATATTATGTGAGGGGAATTAGCATGATTTAGGGGATAGTGTGCTAAATTTAAAGTCTAGTGAGAAATGGGTTCAAATTCTGCCTCAGGCACTTAAGAGGTAGATGATCTTAGGCAAGTCATTTCATCTTCTATGGACTTACTTTTCTAAAAAATAAACCTCAAATTAGGATTGTTGTAAGGAAAGCATAGCAAACCTCACACAAGTAAATGTATCTTATTTCTAGGTCGCAGCTTAACAACTGAGCTGGCTTACACCAAGGTAGAGCAGAACAGAGCCAGGGCTTGACTCAGGAGATAATGAATGTTCCCAAATCTTACCTCTGACATTACCAGCTTTTGGACCTCTGGGTATAACATTTAACCTCTCTCCTCATGATCTTCCAGCCTCAATTTCCTTATCTGCAAAGTGGGGGTAATAACACCTGGTGAAAGTATCTCACAGGGCTGTTGAGGATTCAATGGGGTTATAGAAATCTTTTTATATCTTTAAAATTTATATTTATATAAATGTCAGCTATCATTATTTGATAGGGATGAGGGAGAGGGATTCCAGGTCTTAAGGATGATGTCAGTGTTCATATTTTGATAGATTCAGGGGGTGAGCCTTCCAGATCTCTGGATAACCAGAGGCTTTTCCTCCTCACATAGCAATGGCCTACTGCAAAGTCCTGTCCTTAGCTAATGCATTTTCTCTTTCAATGTATTCAGATCAGATGCATTTTGAGGGTTAAAAATAAAACAAACCCATGGTAATAAATAGAGATATCAAAGTGGTGGATGAAGCTGCTAATTGTTCCTCTTTCTCTCCAGTCTCAGGTTCTTCATACTTCTGCTTCCAATCTGCCTCCTAAATGTCCTATAGGGAAATTTATTTGAGGGGAAAAGACACCAAAGAGCTGGACCTAAAGGGAATTCAGGTATCTGAGTTCCTAGCCACTCTCCTTTATCCTGTCACCAACATTATATTCTCTCCTGCTTTATAGCACTGGAAAAATCGTTGGTGCCATACCCTCAGTCCCAGGAGACCGATGGAAATACTGCCCCTTACCTGAGGCCTGATCCACTTCCAGCCTTGGCCATCAATAATGAAATAACTTATGTTTCTATAACCCTTTAATATTGATCATCTTATTTCCTCCTCCAATTAATCCTGTGAGATATATTTATAGCAGATGCTCCCATTTTGCAGATTAAGAAAGTAAGACTCATAAAGAAGCAACTTGCCCCAAGTTTATACACAGCTAATTAGTGTCAGAGTTAGAATCTGACTCCAAGTCAGGGGGTCTTGTTCTGGGCAAGTAGGTGGATAGAGAACCTGGAGTCAAGAAGACCTGAGTTCAAATTTGGCCTTGGACATTTAACCATCTGTGTAACCCTAGAGAAGTCATTTAGCTCTGTTTGCCTCAGTTTCCTCATCTGTAAAATGAATTAGAAAAGAAAATGGCAAACCACTCCATTATCTTTCCCAAGAAAACCCAAAATGGAGTTATGAAGAGTCAGACACAACTGAAAAATGACTGAACAACAATTGGCAGTCTTCCCATAAGACCTTGTTGCCTCCTATAGATTAGTCAAATATTGAAGCTGGGAAGGGTCTAACTTCCGCTCTTCCTCCACCTTCCCACATATCTACACTCACTTTAATAGAAAAGAAAACTGAGTCATGGGATCATAGATTAGAGCTCTTAGGGAACATGAGGGCCAATCACCAATCTCCTTACTTTACAGAGGAGAAGCTGAGACCCCAAAAGGTAAGTGACAACCCAATTCACACAGACATTAAATGGTAGATCTGGGATTCACATCCTGGTTCTCGACAGGGACATTTTTGCCCAATCCTTTCCTTACTCAGTTTTAAACTACAATCAATAAGCATTCGCAAAACTATATGCCAGACATTCCCTCTCCTTAAACCCCTCCACAAATGCTCTCTTTACATCGAAACCCCAATGATCCCCACTTGTGAAGTACTGATCATGAAAATGGCTTAAAATAGTCCAAGACTCCCTACCCCCCAAAAAGTCAAACAACCTATTCATTTGGGGGATCGTCTCTCCAGTGGTTGAACACAATTTTCCTTCTTAATTATGTTTCACAGGATCAGATACCTTAGAGTTGCCAGGGACCTTGGGAGAATGTCCAGTCTAAGTCCCTCATTTTATAGCTGAGAACTAGAGGTCACCCTGTGACGTAGTCAAGATCTCATGGGGAACAAAAGCATCATTCGAACCTAGGTACTCTTATTACAGATCCAGAACTCTTTGCTCTTTCGACAATCGTCAATTGCTTTTTGCTTTGTTTTGATTAATATTCAAACAAGCTTCCATTTATTGAGGGCTTCACCGATGGGGGATGAAGGGGGGGGCAAGCCTGGGCATGAGTAGGGGAAGAAGATGGAGGCCTATTTACAGGGAGAGTATACCACAGGAGGATGGATGTGGGGGGAATTTAGGCAATGGGAAATCAAAAGATAGCAATCAAAATTTCTTTTTGTAAAAAAGAGCATGCTTGCCCTTCTTCAGTTACATTGGCCATAGGGCTGGGCACCTTTAGAGGTCACTCAGGATAGAGAATCATAGTCAGAAATTCAACCCCCTTCATTTGCTAGATGGGGAATCTGAGGCCCAGGGAAAGGGAAGTGACAGGCCCGAGGTCACACAGCAACTATCTGTGGATCTTCTTCATGACCATTTCCCACTTGGGGTGCTGTTTTAATGTGGAGCAAGTTCCTTACTCTCTCTGAACCTCAGAGTCCTCATCTATAAAATGAGGAAGCTAGATGTTCTATGGCTAATTGCAAAATAAATATCCAGTCATTAAGAGGTAAGCAATTATTTTCCCATAATGATAGCTGAAAACATCCATGCACCTGATTATGGCTACATGCTCTTCTCATGAACAAAGCCTAACTAGAATATTTTTATTTCGCATGGGTAAAATAATAAATACAAAGTCATCGTGCAGGGAAAAACTATTTTGACTTGATAATAATAGCTAGAATTTATATGGTGTTTTAAAGTTTGCAAAATGTTTTACAAGTATTATCTCATTTGATCCTCATAAAACCAATGAAGACAAATGGTATTATTATCCCCATTTTGCAGATTAGAAAACTGAGACACAGTTTATATGACTTGCCAGGGCCACACAGCTAATAAAATATCTGAGGAAAGATTTGAACTCAAAATCTCCTGATTCCAGGACTGGACCTCTATTGCCTGCACCTTCCAACTCCTTTAATCCTGATATGTTCCATATAACACAAAGGTCTGGGCTCCCTTGGTTCCCCCCTTGCCAACAAGACCAAGGAAGTAGAAGGGAAAAGCTGTTGTGACCAAGGCAGGGAGAGAAGAGGAATCTTTGAAGAGAATATGCATGTGTATGTGAGCACGGATGCGGATGAATATTAACATATGTATGTTATACAACTGTAGCATGATTCTATGTGTTGTCTTCCTCTACTAAATTGTAAACTCCTTGAAGGCAGGGACTATCTTATACTTTTCATTGTATCCCCAACATCTGGCACATAGAATAAAAGTTTACTAACTTTGACTATGACTGTATGTGATCATATATTAATTTATATATGTCAGTAGAATGGTATGTATTATATATGATCATGCAATAAAAATAACTAATATCTATATAGCACTTTGTGGTTTACAACTCATTATAATTATCTTATTTGGTCTTTATAAAAATGCTGAGAAGTTGTAATTATTATATCCATTTTTATAGATGAGAAAAACTGAGTCTAAAAGAGCTTAAGTGGGTGCCTACAGTCACATAGCTAAGTCTTTATTTTTTTTGGTTTTTGCAAGGCAATGGGGTTAAATGACTTGCCCAAGGTCACACAGACAGGTAATTAGGTAATTATTAAGTGTCTGAGGCTGGATGTGAAGTCAGGTCCTCTAGACTCCACTGTACCACCTAGCTGCCCCCTATAGCTAGGTCTTGAAGTAGGATTTGAACTCAGATCTTCTTTTCTCCAAGGTTAGCACCAAGAGAGCCCCATCCATAATGCATTATGAAGGGATGGCTAGGTAGCACAGTGCATAGAGCACCAGCCCTGGAGTCAGGAGTACTTGAGTTCAAATGGGGCCTCAGATACTTAATGATTACCTAGCTGTGTGGCCTTGAGCAAGCCACTTAACCCCATTGCCTTGCAAAAGAAAACAAACTAAAAACCATAATGCAATATTATGTGTTTAAGTACCTTAAGTTTAAAGGTACAAATTGGAGAACAAGAGATCTGGGAAGGAACATCTCTCTGTTCTGCTCTGGGTCGCAGGCCTAACTGAAGGTGGAAAAAATACCTCCTCCCATGCCTGGCCCCAACAGACTCGTCCTGGTGCTATTTATGAGAGCTGAGGATGCTGAGGATGCATCACAGAGGGCTTTATGTACAGTTATTGTCTCCAGGATGGCAGAGGGCCCTGGCGATCTCTCTTGAGCCCAAGGAGGTGTCTGAAGGCCTCTGGGCAGCTGCCCTTCCTGTCCTTTAACTGGTACAGCCCCAGGTCCTCCTTTCCCCAGCTCCTTGTGTGTCTGGCCCCAATGACCCTAGCTAAGCATAAAGAAACTTGACCCTCCCAAGGCTCACCTATCAGCCCCTGCTCAGCTCCATTTCCCCTCAGCATTCTTATCCTCTGTAGGTCATTTTTCATATCTGCTTTCCTTGACCCAGACATCCAAGGGAAAGATTTCACGTGTGTATTTCTCTCCTAAAGTTAGGCAAGGGCTTTGGTCATTTTTTGTGTGATAAGCATGGAAATGCCCAGTAGACATATGGAATCCCTAGCATGTTCCAAGTCATGTGCCAAGCATGTTTCATGAATAGTAGTAAGGATATGCAGAGTGTGTTTCTCATGACTGGAGGATGGGGGGTCTCTGATTGGATCATCTAGTTGCTGGGGTTATCAGGGAAGTAAAACAGGGTCTGGTCCTGCAGCTAAGTCTGAAGAGACCCTATTCACCAGTTAAGGAATTTCCCCAAATTAGGTTATAATGGATGGGCAGAGATAAAGTCCAAAGGAAACCCAATCCATGAAGACCTCTCTGACCAGTCTAGCTATCCATGACTTATTTCCTCTCAACCTTGATGGTGCTTTTCACCTGGACAGCTCAGAAGACACAACAAAGCTTGCCTAACATGATCAGTTCTCTTTCCATGCATTTATCTTCTCTTCTTTCACCATGATGATCAGAAAAAGGATGGTTTCTTATTCCAGTTCTATAAAGGATGGAGGAAGTTAAGAGAGGAAATAAATTCACTTAGGAACCCAGGAGTTCCAGTTTCCAGGTTGATTCTCTGCTGGCTCTAAATGTATGAATCGTCTCTTTTTATCTTTTAATTAATTTATTTATTTATTTGTTTGGGGTTTTTTTTTGCTGGTCTATGCTGTAGCTTCCAGGGGTCGTGAGCCACTTCATCCTCTATCCTAACACTGGGAAGACCCATCTCAGGTAGGCTGCTCAAAAGCCTATGCTGTCCCAGGACTAGGAAAATTTGCTTCACAGAAGACACAGGGCCAAAGGGACATGCCACATGTATGCTTGGGTTGGCTCTCTGTTATACAGGGGAAATTAGAGGAAGAAAACCACTGACAATCTGGTCAGTACCAGGACCAGCAAATTAACTGCCAGGTCCATTCTCAGATAACCCAGATCCACGTCAAAGAAAGGCAAAACAGAGAAGTGCAGGGTGGTCCCTTACCTGCAGAAAAAGGGAAGGGAGAAAGAGTAGATCTCTGGGTTATAGCTATAGTTTGCTTCATGTTTAAAGTAGCTGTGAGAAGCTGAGTCCCAATCCCCATTACCAAAAAGAAGGAGGTATTAAGGCTTGAAGATGCAGTAGATAAAAGTAAAACGTATGTCAAGCTAGAAGGTCACAACTTCCAGCTCAACCACTGATCAGCTGGATAAAACGGAGTCTTTCCTATTCTGTGCCTCAGTTTACCCACTTACAGAATGAATCCTCTAATGATGATCTTGTTAGGGTATGGAGGTAGACAGCTGTTAACCCACACTCTAAGTGTGATAGAATGGAGAGAATGCTGACTTTGGGGGCCCCTACCTGTGTGACCTTGGACAAATTACTAAACCTCTCTGAGCTTCAATTTCCTTATCTATAAAATGAGAAGGTTGGAGATGACTCTTCTAGCTCTAAAGGATGATCTTACGACTTGAATTCTAGGCTTGACAAGGATACTATTTTGCTGGTGTCCTAGAATCCTGAATCTCAATCAGACCCAGAATTCCTTGTTTCCTCTGCTACTTCATTGTTTCCTCCCTGGAGGAGGGAGGGAAGAGAGACCTGGTCCTGAGGGAGTCTCATAGCCTGCCTTCATCACCATGCACACAGCCCCAAAGACAGGTCCATGCCTGCTAACTTCAATCGGAAATCCAGGTACTACAGGGGAATAAGAGAGGGGAGAGTATCAGCCAGAACTGGGGACAATAAGGATTAAATGACTTGTCTGGGGTCATACAGCTAGTAAGTAACAAGTATCTGAGGCTAGATTTGAACTCAGGTCCTTCTGACTCTAGGGCCAGTGCTGTATCCACTGCACCACCTAACTGCCTCTCAGAACCCAATGTCATAATCAGCTACCAGTCTTACAGAGACATAAGAATTATGGGTTAGGATCAGGCCCTTATTCCCAACTCTGGTTGTGTTACCCTGGACAAGCCACCACCACCTCTAGTGGATTACTTGGAGATTACAGTTAGGCAATGCATTAGATAGAGCATTAGGCCTGGAGTCAGGAAGACCCAAGTTCAAATCCTGCCTCAGAGCTGGATGACCCAGGCCAAATTACTTAACCTGTTTGTCTCAGTTTCCTCATCTGTAAAAGGGAGATAATAATAGCAATTACTCCCATAGGTGGTCATGAGGATTGAATAAGATAATTATAAATCACTTGAACAAAATGCCCAGCAAATAGTAGGTGCTATACAAATATTTGCTATTATTGTTATTGGATTTCTTAGATTTCTTTCTTCTTCCTTCTCATCTGCTCATCTGCTCTTCACTTAACCCAGGTGTCAGTTTCCTCATCTGTAAAAAGGGATAATAATTGTTGTACTTACCTCTTAGCAGCATGTAGTACGATATACCTATTCAATAGAGCAACAGTTCTCAAATGTTTTGGTCTCAGGACCCTTTACACTCTTAAAAATTATTGAATACCCCTCCCTTTGAGTTTCAGTTTATGTGGGTTAGAGGTCCATATTCACCATATTAGAAATTAAAATATCTTATTATGATGATGAAAACAGTTTTGACCTTGAGGAGTTCCTGAAAGGGGTTGTTGGGACCCCACAGAAGACACTTGAGAACTGCTGCCTTAGAACACTATTTAAATGTGAGTTTTTATTACTCCTTCTGGTCCCCACCCAGAGTGGGTGGCCCCAACATTTACCTGAGTGCCTCCCCATGCTGACCTCACAACATTAGCTCTCTGTACCTTGGACACCATTGAGGCCACCTACTTCTCTGGAAACCTTTGGCAACAAGGTGAAGATGATACTTTCGGGATTGGAGGCAGAGCAGTCATGGGAATGGGAAGGGCAAAGGAAGCACTAAGATATTTCCTTCAACTCTTTCAAACCCCAACCCAGGCTCTGGGACCAAGGCAGATCATCTGTGTACGCCTCTCAAGTCCATATCTCTGCAGCTCTTAGAGTCACATGAGCCCAGGGGGAAATCTGCAGAAGCCAGTTTCCCTGGGGGACAAGAAAGGAGCTGTCAATCTCTACTGAACCTAGTCTGGAGGGGCTTTCCTAGAATCAGGGTTTTCCTCTCTAGGGGTACAGAGGCTGCTCTGCAGAAGGAACCCCCACTTCATGGATTTCCCCCCCACCTTCTCTCTTCCCCTGAGGGTCACTGTAGAGGAAATGGGATTTCTTTGAGCTCAGACAGGGGCTAGCAGGGAGTTTAAACCCTTCTGGGTTTAATCAATATTGGGGAGGGAGTACAGATGCTCCCCAGACAGTCCCTGAAGGACAAAGATGCAGACTAAATGTAGAAGTGTGTGTCCCTTCCCTACTTACAATCCCCTGCTAATGGTCCAGTCTGCACCGTTGCTAGTCATGAAGGTCATCTGAAGGGAATTGTGGTCGGAAGCCCAGAGTCACAGAATGTGAGCCCAACTGGGCTGTTAATGAAACGAAAGGGGAGGGAAGTGATGTGGAAGGTGCTGATGAGAAGGGAGGCAGGAGGGAGCCATTGGGAAGGGGGAAGGGAACAGCAGCAACCAGGTCTACCTGCACAGAGGACCAGACCGCAGCCATCTCCTTTGGAATTCGTCTCTACAGCCCACACAATCTGCCTCCCGAGCTGGATAGAGCATGCAGAGAGAACCCCCCTCCCCCTCCCTCTTCTTTTGAAAGGAAGATCCTGAGCCCGCTGACCCCAACCCAATCACCAATCAATTGGTTGATTTAATTATTTATTTTTAAGCGCAGCTGCGCCCTCCATTCCAGAACGCGTCAGGTTAAGATATTGGGTATCTGGGGAGGACTGCATCACGATCTGACCTTCTGGCTCCCCAGCACTTACATAAGCCCAGGCCCTTTGTGTTTAAGACCGCCCGGGGTGGGTGGGGGGTAGGGGAGGTCATTGCTTCCCTCCTCCACCCCCAGGCCCGGAGGAGAGTGCCATCGATCTCCCGGTCCCGTGTCGGGGCTGCCCGGGCCTCCCCGGGATGAAGCCACTCGATGGGGTGATGAGATGCTCCCCCGGGCTCCTGCAGCCTCCCGGGTCTGCCCTTCCTCCCCCCACTCCCCAAAGGGGCTGCCGGCCTCCAGTCTCGGTCCTGCCTCCACCGCGGCTCCGCGGTCGTGCCCACCCCTCCCCCCCGCCGCTCCCGAGGGGAGCCCGGGAGGGCAAAGCTGTCTGGGCTGCCGGAGAGGGGCAAACAGACAGCATTCTCGTCTTCCCAGCCTGCCAGTGGCCGCCCGCGGCCCAAGGGCTCCCTTCCCCACGGCTCGGCAAAGCAGGAGAAGGGGCTCCGTGTCCCCCGCAGTCCCCCCATCCCTGGCCCCCGCAGCCCGCAGCCCAAACCTCCCCCTCCCCCGCCGCTGCGCTGCGCACAGACGGCGCAGGAGGGGGAGAGGGGCACTGCCCGCTGCAGGGGGCGGGGGCGCCCACCTCGGGAGGCGCTGCCCCCGTGCAAAGGTGCCCCCGGGGGTGGGGGGCCAGCTGCGGTGCCGCGGCGCAGACGGGGCGGGCCGCGGGGAGGGTCCGCGGTCTGCGCGCCGCATTACCTGCCCACGAAATTCTCCAGGACCGAGCTCTTGCCCGCGCTCTGGCCGCCCACCACGGCGATCTGCGGCAGGTCCAGGTTGGCATTCTGGCCGATGGCGGAAAAGGCGTCCTGCAGCCTGTTGACCAGCGGGATCAGGTCTTCCATGCCGCGGTTCCCCATCGCCGCGGCGGCCGCTGCCCGCGCCCCCTCCGGGGGCTCCCCGCTCCGGCACCCGCTTCCTCCGAGCCCGCTGTGCTGGCCGCGGGCTGCTGGCCCCGGCTGGCCCCTCCCGCCCCCACCCAGGGCCGGGCTCCTGCGCCTTCTCCCTGCCGCTGCGGCGGAGGCGCCGAGCCTTCCTGCCTGCTTCGACAGCAGCCCCGCCACCCCACGGGGATTGGAGCCCCGCGCACACCCGCCCTCGTCGCCAGAGGGAGGCCGAGAGCCGAGGGAGGCTCCTTCGCGCTGCGCAGGCGCCGACACCGAGGCGTCACGGGAAGTGTAGTTTTTCGCTAGCGCGTGGGCGATGAAAGGGGCCATCTATTCAGAGGTGTCCGTTACCTGGACTCTGGGCCGACACCCTGCATGAACGGAGAAGGCACACACTTTTCCTCCAACACCCGGATTCTTGTCTTTGTGATCCAGGGCAAGTACCTGTCTTATTCTATACCTTTTCTACCGCCATCGACCTTAAATATCTTCCCCTTCCCCATCTCTTAAGCTTCCACCATTTAAATAAGCTCGCCCGTACAGTGAAGACTTTCCTGTCCACTCCAGCCCCCATGAAGCTATCATTCCTCCGAGGCCTCTATCATACGCATTTGAAGTGTATATTCTTCCCAGCACTGTCGGTTAACTTTTTATTATTCGTATCTTTACTAGTCAGTGAGTTCCTTGATAAGCAAGGACCAGATTTTAGTCATTTTTGCTCCCTTCACAGCAACCAAGCACAAGGGATAATAAATGAATGAGTAATGCAGTAGGGTGTTGTTAAATGATGTAAAATGGCAGGAGAGAACTGGTAAGTTTTTCCCACATTCTCTAGCCCCCCTTTTATTAAAAATTTAGAAAATACTTGCTATACATGTTAATTTCTGATTCATAGTCACTCAATCTTCTGAGCATAGGATCACAGACCTAGAGCTAGAAGAAACCTGAGAGGCCATCTGTTCCATCTCCCTTAATTTTTTAATTAAATATTTTATTTTCCTCCCAATTATACATAAAAACAATCTTTAACATTCATTTATTTTATGGTTTTTTACAATTACATATAATTTGTAATATTCATTTTTGTAAGATTTTAAGTTCCCTGTTTTTCTCCCTTCCTCCCTTTCCTCCTCTCTCTTCTTGACATCAGGTAATCTGATATAGATTTTACATGTATAGCTATGTTAAACATACTTCCATAATGGTCATGTTTAACCTTCATTAAAATTTTTTTTTTTAAATTCTCTCCCCATCCCATTGAGATGGCAAGCAATTTGATATGGGTTATAAATTTTCAGTCATGCAAAACATATTTCCATATTAGTCATGTTATGAGGAAAAAACAGAATCAAAAAATCCCAGGAAAATAAAAAGTATGCTTTGATCTGCATTCAGACTCCATCAGTTCCTTCTCTGTAGATGGATAGCAGTTTTCACCATAAGTCCTTCAGAAATTATCTTGTATAATTGCAGAAAATAGCTAAATCATTCACAGTTGATCATACAATATTGTTGCTACTATCTACAATGCTCTCCTGTCTCTGTTCTTTCACTTTGTATCAGATTTTTCTCACAGCATCCTGCTTCATCATTTCTTATAGTCTAATAGTATTCCATCAAAATCATACACCACAACTTGTTCAGCCATTGTCTAACTGATTGACATTCCCTAAATTTTCAATTCTTTGTCACCACTAAAAGAGTCACTGTAAATATTTTTGTAAATATAGGTCCTTTTCTTTTATGTTTTATCTCTTTGGAATACAGACCAAGTGATGGTTTTGCTTGGTTAAAGGGTATGCATAGATGAACATACCAACTTCCTAATTTTAAAGATAAGAAATCTGAATGACTTTTGCAGGATGGAACAGATAGGTAAAGTGTCAACAGTGGTCCCCAGTAGTCCCCAATCACTGTTCTTTTCTCTATACCACATTTCCCTTTATCCTTTAGGAAGATGTATTGGAGTGATTAGTTTATCGTGACATTTGGGGATTGCAATTCCAGAGGACTGTGTTTCTGAACTATTCACTCAAAGACACACACACAGTGAATCAAAGATAGAGCCAGGGTTTGAAGACTAATTTCTTTCCATGAAAATGTCCCTCGGGATTGACTGAATTGTTCTACCTTGCTCTATAAAATAAGGATGTTGGACCTAATAGCAATATGCTATTCCTTCCAACGCTGATATTCAGAGATGCAAACCCTCTGGATTCATTCCAAGGCTTTCTGTCAGAAAGATGGAGATCTGAGTCGACCCTCTGAAATTCCTACATTCAAGGTAGTCACAATGTCCTGAGGAAAGGTTAGGGCTAATGAAGACAGAGGAATGGAGATCATTTTGCTGGAGAGATCAGAGCTTTGTTTTCCAGATGGCTTTCAACTTGCTGTGTGGGAAGCCATTTGTCTACTCTATGACTTCATTTCCTCTGGAGATATGTGTGAAATCCCAGTCAGACTGGCAAGGCAAGGCACTTGAGATATTCCTGAGTATAATTTTAACATCGGTTAAAGTGCCAGTTACCTTTAAAAATGGTTCTCATTTTTTTAATGGTTCTCATTTTTGACTTTGTGCTGACATAGGAATGGAGAAAAGTTTCTGGGAGATGTCAGAGATTAAACTCATAAGTATTGTACTGTGTTGTTAAAGAGCAACAGAAATTCTGGTGCAGATCCATACAGGAAAATGCCACTCCTTTTTGTGGCCATTTAAATGGTGGTCTATTTATGAAGCTTCCAGACAGCTGAGTTGAAATGTTGTTAGATGTGTGTCTGTCCAGTATTTAGCCCATCAGATTAAGGACTTAGTCATTCAGTGTTTATAAAATACTTAATGGTGCAAGACATTGTACTAGGTAGTTTATTGGAGGAACGGGAGATACAGAAACACTCTAGTAGATTTTCATCAAGAGTTTTAAAAAAAAGGACCACCAATAAGGAGGAAATTAAAGTAATAATTCAGAATTATTTTGCCCAACTCTATGCCAATAAATTTGACAATCTAAGTGAAATGGTACAAAAATATAAGTTTCCCAGATTAAATGAAGAGGAAATTAAAAACCTAAATAACCTTATCTCAGAAAAAAGAAATTCAACAAGTCATTATTGAACTCTCTAAAAAAAATCTCCAAGGGCCAGAACAATTCACAAGTGAATTCTATCAAACATTTAAGGAACAATTGGTTCCAATTCTATATAACCTGTTTGGGAAAATAGGTGAAGATAGAACTCTGCCTAACTCTTTCTATGATACCAATATGGTGCTGATACCTAAACCAGGAAGAGTTAAAACAGAGAAAGAAAATTATAGACCTATTTCCCTGATGAATATAGAGGCAAAAATCTTAAATAAAATCTTAGCAAAACGATTACAAGTTATATAACTAGGATAATACATTATGTTCAAGTAGGATTTATTCCAGGAATACAGGGTTGGTTCAATATTAGGAAAACTAGTATAATTAATTATATCAATAACAAACCTATCAGAAATCATATGATCATATCAAGAGACGCTGAAAAAGCTTTTGACAAAATACAGCACCCATTCCTGCTAAAAACACTAGAGAGTGTAGGAATAAATGGATTGTTCCCCAGACTAATAAGCAGTATCTATTTGAAACCATCAACAAGCATTATATGCAATGGGGACAGGCTAGAGGCATTCCCAATAAGATCAGGGATGAAACAAGGATGCCCATTATCACTACCACTATTCAAGAGTTAAAAAAAGGGCAAAATTACTTGATCGACAAAAATCTTTCCTTCTAGCTTTTTACATTCAATTCCATTTAAAGTTGTTGTTCAGTTGTGTTTGACTCCATGTGACCTCATTTGGGATTTTCTTGGCAAAGATACTAGAGTGGTCTGTCATTTCCTACTCCAGATCATTGTACAGATGAGAAAACTGAGGCAAACAAGGTTAACCGACTTACCCAGGGTCATTTGGAGGCTAGAATGAGTCTTCCTGACTCCATACCCAATACTCCATCCACTGTGCCACCTAGCTGCCAGTGCATTCAAAGCATTACCTAATAATGGCAGCTAGGTGGCACAGTGGATAGAATGCTGGACCAGAGTTCAAATGCAGCCTCTTCTGTTAACACTGGGCAAGTTACCTAATTTCTCTTCACCTTGGTTTTCTCAGCTATAAAATGGGGCATAATAATAGCACCAACCTCCCAGGTTTGTTGTGGGGATCAAATGAGATATTTATAAAATGCCTGGCACATAGTAAGCATTATATAAACTAGCTATTATTATTATTTTCATTATTAGACCCTGGGATACTGCCCTCTTGAACATGGTGCCACTAGAATGGCATAATGGCATAGTAAAAAAAAGCAGTAGAGCACTTCCCTATATACCTGGGATGTACCATCCTATAAATCCTAACACCATTAATGGGAAGAGTAGACATGTACGAGGATCATACATAAGGAATATGTGTGACAGACTAGATAAAGAGAGGCATAATCAACCTGCAGATGGATACTGCAGAGCTACCAGTGTCTTCTGCTGATAAAACCACAGTACTCTCTCTGGTCCTGACCTGGGCACCACATCATGTCTCTGGTGCTCCCCATCTCTCCTTCCCTTTCCCCTTTCATTTCTCCCAAATTTCAGTTAGAATTCTCTGCTGAGGTGTTATGTCTCTTCTGTAAGAAAATTGGATTCTGCCAACTCTCATTTAGCTGTACCCTCAGAGCCCAAATAACACCTCTTTTAGAAAAGTAGTGTGATCACACACCCAGTTATCAGATTGGGGGGAGGGGAAATACCACCTCAGTTGCCTTCTTCAGACACAGTAGGATTCTGTCAGCTCCCAAAGACTTCATTTCTGGAGACCAAGGTCTTTGGAACCTAGAAGAATCAATCAGCTAATTAGAGCTTTAGGAATCAATCCAGTTTATCCCTCTGGGATCATAACATAGAAGTATTTATGATCTTCCAGGGAGGGTGCAAAAGGGCTGGGCTTTCTCCATCCCAGCAACATGATAATCATGCACTTGTAACTTTTTTGGAGGGGGGGATGGGGGTGGGGAAGGGAGAAGGGAAGAGGATCCATAGGGAAAGAGACATCTCAAGTAGCCAAGCTTGTGCCTGGGACCCTGGTTGCTTTTCCACGATTGTGTTTGTTATCTCTTGTCCTTAGGTGAATGAGCACTTATCCTGAGACAGATGTGTTCAGGTTTAGGGGTAATCTTGTAGAATTAGAATTTCTAAAGGAACCATTGGACTGGAGCTGAATACTAGAAGAGGAGGTGTCCCAAACAACTTAACTTCAACACTTTGAGAGGACCACCAGTAACAAGAGTTTTGGTTTAAGCCTGTCTATTTGTTCAGCAGATGTACACTGGGAGTTAACTGGACAGTGCAGAACTAAAGTGAATATATAATGCTTTGGTAGCAGTCCTATAAACTACTTTGTATTCTAATGAGGTTTAAGTATCAGCTTTTCACTAAATGGATATCAGTAATTAAAAATTACTTAAGTCTACCTCTAAACTCATTAGTCAATGTGCACTATGAGTCTTTTAAGTTTAACATTCCTCTTTTATTTATGGGAATAAATTACCTGTCTATATATCTAACTCATCTTGTACACTGAGTATCTTTCTCTTCCCCTTTTGGTGGCAAACTCAGTGTATAAGCCTGAACTTAAGTTTAAGACAAATTGTCCCTAGGGTTCCAGGACAACCCTCTCAAACAAGTATAAAGCTGAATTTAAAAGGCAAGGTCACTTTCTTCCTGCTGGTCCTCATTCCTGCCTTTATAATTTTAGAGGGGATAGCAACAAGACTTTTAGGCCTTGAACAATTATCTGTCTTTCCATAGATCTACCTATCAAACTGTCTTTCTAACTATCTAACTCATAATAGCTAGTATTTATATAGCCTTAAAATGCTTTACAAAGTATTTTAAAAATATTATCTCACTTTACCTCAAAATCCCAGGAGGAGGTAAGTGCTATGATGAAAGTGAAGAAGACATTGATTAAGTGACTTTCACAGGATCATATAGCTAATAACTGTCTGAGGCTGGATTTGCACTCACATCTTTATAATTCCTGGTCCAGTATTATATCTACTATGACATCTACCTACCCATACACACATACACACATATGTTATACATGTATATATACATATAGATGCACATATAAATAAAATATGCATGTATATACATAAAATACAATGAAATAAAGAATAAGAATGTATTATGTTCAAATGTTCAATGATTCTGAGCCATTACTCAATCTCCTCCCACACTCCCATGAAAGAGTTTACTGGGAAAGAAATAAAAGGTCACTCACAGAATAGAAATGTTATTCAACTGATACCAATAGTTCAAGGGATATAAGCACTCAGGTGAAAAAAAATATCATTTTTGGCTAAGGTGATCCTGGAAAACTTCTAAGAAGTAACATTTAGGGAAGGAAGAATAGGATTTGGATAGATGGAGAAAGAGGTAGGATAGTGGAAGCAGAGGGCAAACAGACAAGAAAGAATAAAACATATCAAAGAGAATGAAAAGTGACACCTTTGTGGAGTATTAGGACTTTTGAAAGTTATTAGAGAGGCTGGAAGTCAGACTTTGAATGGCAGGCAAGTGATGTTGAATCAGTTTGCTGGGTACTTCATATCAGGGCTTGATCTATTGTTTTGTTGATTGTTTAGACTTAAGAAACTGATAAAGAAAATGTGATTAATGGAAAAGAAACTTAAAAGTGTCTCTTGGGGCAACTAGGTGGCACAGTATATAGAACATCAGACCTGGAGTCAGGAGGACCTGAGTTCAAATCTTCCTCAGACACTTAATAATTACCTAGCTGTGTGACCTTGGGCAAGTCACTTAACCCCACTGCCTTGCAAAAAAAAAGTGTGTCTTGTATACAGAGCTGACTGTAAAACATTTACTCCTGAGTTAAGATTCCATCCATCTAAACTGCACTGAAATGTCTAAACTGAAAAATAACTGCAAAAAAAAAAAATCAAGAGCTGGGCAGCAGAAGGGGAGATAGAGAAGAATCTGGGACGTAGGAGGAAGGGAGTTCCTTTCTGCCTGCTATCTGGATCACATTCTGAAAGCCAAAAATATGCCTGTTCCAAAAGACCACTAATAATACCTGCCTCTAACAACTGAAGCAGAAAACTGTGAGGCTAAGGACTGAGATGTGGGAGGTCTGAGGCTGTTTACCGAGAAAAGGTTCTATAGAAAGGAAAGGTCAGGATTGGTCTGGTAAGTGCTAAAACCAACTCACTGGAGAGAAAAAAAACGTATCACTGATACACTTTTAAGATGAATCAGCATTCTTAACATCTTCTCCATAATTTTCATAAGTCTAAATGATCAACAAAACAATAAAATCAAGCCCTGATTTGTAGGATTGCCAATTTTCAAGGTATAAATGTTCCTACTGAAAAGTTAACAATGACTGTCACCAGCAAGAACTAGCTGACTCTAGTATACCCTTGTTTCTATTGTGGTTTGTCCTTCATTCTCAAAGAGGGACATCAGGGAGCTGATGCCCAGACGTGCAAGTGAATTGGATTTAAGTGAGGGAAGGCTGTGCAAAGTCACCTGCCTCAATTTCTCTTCTGGAGGCATCTGGGTCCAGTGGCCAGATGTGAATCAGGAAGACTGATATGACCCTTAATGTGAGGCAATCAGGGTTAAATGACTTGCCCAAGGTCAAATAGCTAAAAAAGAGTCAAGTGTCTGAGCCTAGATTCAAACTCCTATCCTCTTGACTTCAAGGCCAGTGCTCTATCCACTTCACCATATAGCTGTCCCCCTTTAGCAAGGTACTATTTTATTGTCTTATAATCATCATCAAAATGGAAAGCAGACCTGAAAGAAACTGTTTAGATTTTTGAGCCTGGTTGAAATGCTCATCCTGGGACAGGGAAGACTAAAGAGATCTTTTCTTCAAAGTGTCTCCCAGGATCTCTGCCCTGGTTAAAACTAGGAATCATTATGGGAAATAGTGGTCAAAGTTCTCAACTACAAGTCCAGCATGCTAGGTCCTAGTTCTGACTCTTTATTAAAGTACCAGCTGAGTGACCTTTGGCAATTTCTTCTAAACCCACCTACACTCATTTCCTTATCTATGTGTAGGTCACTTACTCAGGTTTAACAATCTCAGAAGAATCTTTCACTATTCCCTTTCCCCACCAACCTCACACCTGCTCCCTTTCCTTTTACTCACATGTCCACTCCTTTAGTTTAAATTTTCACTTCTCTCTTGAAATAAGCTTCCTAATTGGTGTCCTTGCTTCCAGTTTCTCCTCTCCCTTATTCATTCTCTACCCAGCTGCCAAGGTGATATTCCTAAAGCAAATATAGCAAGTTCCTACTTTGGCTTTGTTTCATGTCATAGACAACTGAGGTCCCCAGAAATTTACAAAGAGGAGAGCAGAATTTGTGAGAAACCAGGAAACTTTAAGGAAGTTCTCTTCCAATGGACAACATACAAATACAAATTCTGATATTTAGCACTTAACAAAACCCTTAACAATCAAACCCGAGGTTACCTTGCCTTTTTTTTGCTCATTATTTCACTTAACTCACTTTCCAAACAAATTTGCTGTTGTTTCATGTAACATTTCATCTCCATGCCTTTCCATAGAATCTAGAAAATGTTCCCTCCTTATCTCTACCTCTTAAAACCCCTCTCTCACCTTCCTCAGACACACTCTGCCCTTACAGTAGATAAGTGGTCAAGTTGTAACAGTGCCACCCCTATAACTCCATCCATCCCAATTCCATACTCACATTGAAGGGGTGGAACTCCAGGGGTGACTACTACTATCTTTGGTTCTAGGGCTAACCCTGTGGGTAGCTACACCTACTTCTTTACCTTCTGAGCTCCAACTGGTGTGTTTCTGACTCAGTTAGTTCTTGGCATTTACTCAAATTGCACAGTTAGAAAAATTGTTCAGTTCTGAGATTTGTTATCTTCTAAGCAGGAGGTAGGAACAAGAGTTTTTAACAATTTTTCCTTGTACAGGGCTGGGTTCCTTCAGTGAGAGGACCTCATCCTAAACACTGGTAACTATCCTGTACTTTTCCCAAATCTTCATCTTTGTAGGATAGGACATAACTAGACAAACAACTTGTGGGTGTATAAAAATAACTAGAGGAAAATTACTAAAGTAGTCTATGCCCTGGCTATCTGCAGTCTCTCTCAGGGGGAGTCTCTCAGGGAGTGCTAGGCCTATTCTTATGCATCTGAGGTTAAGAATGATTCCATCACAATTTAAAGGCCTTCATCCTCACATCTCATTAGGACAATTAACTCTTTTGTATCATTTAGTTTTCATTTATGATTTCTTTTTTACATATATAAAAATTTTATTTGTTTTCCAGTTATATACAATAGTAGTTTCTACCTATCATTTTTTGTAAGGTTTTGAATTTTACAATTCCCCCTCTTCCCTCCTCCTCTTCCCCAGAAGGCAATCTGAAAGCCTTTACATTGTTTCCATGCTCAATATTGTCATTTAGGATTTCTTGACATATAGTTCAGGAAAACCAAAGTCCTCAGGGATCCCAATGGAGCTACTTGAATTTGTCTTTAAACTCAAATCCCTCTGTCTTTCACTGATTGGCCAATAAGACCCCAGTCCAAGCCTTACTTGCTCATTGTTTGGTCTTGAAGAAATAGTAATTGTTTCTGTTCCAGCCAGAAACACTGAGGGTCTTCCCCTCCCAGAATAGAGATTCTTTTCTGAAGGCAAACTAGGCCATCTCTGCCTCAATCCTTATCTAGCCTTTAATTACTGAATGGGTATTGTCTTAGACAAACAGACCTAGGGAAAACTTGAGTTTAAAAAGGCCAAGGTCTTCTATGACATTTGGGGCAATTGCCAGTCATCCTGTCCTGTCTTTTTTATTTTTAAAAATATTTTATTTATTTCATTTTCTAACTACAAAGATAGTTTTCAATAATCTTTTTTTGCAAGATTTTGAATTTCACATTTTTCTCTTTTCCTTTCCCCCCAAGAGAAAGTAAGCTAATATAGGTTATACATGTATAACTATAAAATGTTATAAATCCATATTAATCATGTTGTGAAAGAAGAATCAAATCAAAACAGGAAAAAAGTGAGAGAAAAAAACATAATACATAAGACAACTTTTAAAAATTGAAGATAGTAAACTTTGATCTGCATTTAAACACCATAGTTCCTTCTCTGGATACAGATAGTATTTTCAATCACAACTGACCTATGTCTTGTCACTGAATGAACTCCAGTAACTCTGGAGGGGAGAGTAAGGTTGATGACTGTGCACTTCTCACTTAAATCCAATTCTCTTGCAAGTTAAGACATCACTCTCTTCAAGAATGAACGACAAACAATAATCTCACACCTCTGTCTTTTGCACTTGAGACCTTCAATTTTGCTGAAGTCTAATTTGCTGAAAATAAAGAAACAAGCATTGATTAAGTGCCTACTATGTGTCAGGCAACAAATTTTGTGTCATCTGATTTCCAAACAATCCTTGGAGATAGATGCTTTATTATCCCTATTTTATAGTTGAGAAAACCAGAATATGTAAAGTTAAAGTAACTTGCCCCCTTTCACAGAGCTAGAAAATTATCTTAGGCTGGATTTTAACTTAGGTTTTCCTGACTCTAGGCCTAAAACTCTAGTCATATAACCACCTTGCTATTAAAAAAAACATACACCCTTACGAAAAGACATGAATAGGCCATTTTAAAATGAAGAAATGACAACAATCATCAAGATTAATAAAGAATGCCCCAAATCACAATTAGTGAAAAAATTCAAATGAAAACAACTGAAGTTTCACCTCACAGCCAACAGATTGGTAAAGATGACAAAATGAAAAAATGACAGTTACTCAAAAGATTGTAGGAGGAAAAGCATACCAACATATGGTTGGTAGAATTGTGAATTAGTCAAAATAGTCTGGAAAACAATTCCAAAGTCACTAACTTATTAAACATCAATGGACATAAAAGTCCCAAAGAAATCAAAGACAAAAGAAAAGAACTCTTGTTTATAAAAATATTGATATCAGAATATATTTGAACTTGAATCCAAGAATAACACTCTATTCACTATACTCAATCAATGACTGAACAAATTATGGTATATGATTGGAATAGAGTATTGTTGTGAGAAGAGACAGATAAATTTGGGAAGATTTTTATGAATTGATGAAGAGAGAAATGAGCTGAATCAGGAGAATAATTTATATGATGACCATTATAATGGAAAGGAAAACTGCTTTGAAAGACTTTACAACCATAATCAATATAGTGATAAAGGATGTCTTCCAAAGGATAAGGGATGAAATATGCCTCTAGTCTTTGGTAGAGAGGTGATGGATCAAATAGAATGACAGTTTTTCGAAAATGACTACTGTGTTCATTTGAAGTCATATGATCAAAGATTTAGAATGAGTCCAACCTCCTCATTTTTTCAATTTTAGTTTTTTCTAATTACACATAAAGATAATTTTCAATATTCATTTTTTGTAATATTTTGATTACCACATTTTTCTACCTCTCTCCCTCCTCTCTTCAGCTCCCATGATAGTGAGTAATCTGATACAGGTCATGCAAAGCATAATCATGTTTAATATATTTCCATATTGGTCATGTTTCAAAAGAAGAATCAGAATAAAAAGGAAAAAATCATGAAAAAGAAAAAACATAAAACTAATTTTAAAAAGTGAAAATAATATGCCTTGGTTTGCATTTACACTCCATAGTTCTTTTTCTGGATGTGGATGGCATTTTCCATCAGTTACCTAAGAACTGTCTGATCATCACTCAATGTTGTCATTACCATGTACAGTGTTCTGGTTCTGCTCACTTCACTCTGCATCAATTCATGTAAGTCTTTCCAGGATTTTCTGAAATCCATCTGCTCATGATTTCTTAAAGAACAATAGTATTCCATCACATTCATATGCCACAATTTGTTTAGCCATTCCCCAACTAAGGGGCATCCCCTCAATTTCCAATTCTTTGCCACCACACAAAGAGCTGCTATGAATATTCTTGCACATGTGGGTCTTTTCCCCTTTTTAGTGATTTCTTTGTGATACAGACTTTGTAGTGGTATTTCTGGATCAAAATGCACAGTGTTACAGCCCTTTAGCCAACTTCATCATTTTAGAAAAAGTATTTGAGACCAGATTTGAACTAGATCATCAGGATAATGCTCTATTCACTCTACTCAGTCAATCAACCAACATTAAGTGCCTACTATGTGCCAGAACACTGTAAGAGCTGGGGATTCAAAAAGGCAAAAGACAGTCCCTACCCTCAAGGAGGAGGAGACAACATGAAAAGAACTCTATATAATGCAAACTCTACAGGATAAATAGGAAATAATTAATAGAAGGCAGGTACTAGAATTAAGAAAGGTGGAAAATCTCCCGTAGAAGGTGAGGTTTTATTTTGGACTTAAAGAAAATCAGAGATATTGGTAGCTGAGTAAAGAAGGGAAAGGAGAGTATTTCAAGCAGGGAAATAGAGAAAATATTCAGAGTCAAGTGCAATGTCTTGTTAATGGAACAGCCAGGAGGTAAGTGTCACTAGATGAAAGAGTGGGTATTGGGGAGCAAAGTGAGAATTCTGGAAAGGTAGAAGGGGAGCAGGGTATAAAGGACTTTGAATGCCAAACGGAACATGTTGCATTTTATCTTCAAGGTAGTAGGAAGCCATCAGAATTTATTGAGTGATATGTGTATGTCTATGTGTTTGTGTGATATGATTGGACCTGTGGTCTAGGAATCACTTTAGTAGCTGAATGGAGGATGCATTGGAGTGGAAACTTGAAGCAAGCAGACCTACTAGTAGGTCAGTTCAATAATCCAGGTGTGTGGATTCAATTAAACAAGAGCTGAGTGTGAACAAAGACTATGGATAGGCTTGAATCATTCAAAGCTACTGTATGAGAGACTGGGTCTAGTATACTATCCAAAACATAATTTGGCTTTAATAAATGTCTGCTGTTGGTGATGGTTAGAATTCAATTCAGGAAATCTTTATTAAGAATCTATTATGTGGGGCGGCTAGGTGGCGAAGTGTGATAAAGCACTGGCCCTGGAGTCAGGAGTACCTAGGTTCAAATCCGATCTCAGACACTTAATAATTACCTAGCTGTGTGGCCTTGGGCAAGCCACTTAACCCCGTTTGCTTTGCAAAAACTTAAAAAAAAAACAACAAAAAACCCTAAAATAAAAAAAAGAATCTATTATGTGGAGCAGACCTTGCTAGGCACTAAGGGAAATACAAAGGTAAGATAACACATGACATCTAGTAAAAGGAACAATATTAGCACTGTTTACCCTCCATGCATAAGTATATGGGATCCCATTTGTGGGTTAGTGTCTACTCAGAACCATAAATCACAATTATAATAGCTACCATTTTGGATAATATTTCTATCTATTGTACAGACAAGGAAACTGAGGCACAGAGGTTATGAGAGTTGCCCAAAAAGTCATAAATCATAATTAGAATAGTTAACATTTTGTTTAGCACTTACTCTGACCAAAGATTGTGCTGAACACTTTACAATTAGTATCTTGGATTCTTACAACAAACCTGGGATGTAGGTGTATCATTATTCCCATTATAAAGAAAAGGAAACTGAGGCCCAGAAGTTAAGAGACTTACTCAAGGTCTGACAGCTGGTGTGTTTGAGGCTGAATTTGAACTCAGGTCTTCTGATTCCAGGTCAGGTAGGTTTGGTGTTCCTATTAAGGTTTGTATGTTAACCTTTATATGTTAACTCATTAACCAGTATCCACATATAGGTTTACTTTTATTAGGTCAGTCAGATGACACATTGGTGAAATGCCCAACTTTGAAACAAACAGAAAGCAAAACAAATAACAAGAAAAAACAAAATTTCTCATATAAGCATGGGATGGGTTACATGTGAGAAACGTATGAGTTCACAGACTGTATAAATAAATGACTGAAGCAAACTAAACTGTCTATGCCATAAAGGTGCTGGTCAATCAGAGAAGCCCTCAGGAATTAAAAAAATTTCTCTTTGCCCTCAACCCACCCTTAGTGGGAATGGAAGATTGATCCACAGGCATTACACATTGTAGAAGTTTTCAGGTTTTTTTCAATGTATTCATCAGTTGTGCTGATTTCCTCCCCCTCTTTTTTTTTTTGTCTTTAGAAATGCTATTTGTTATATGGAATGACTCTCTGAGAAGGGAGGGCAGAGATACTGGGGGTAACTATAAGGCTATATAAAAAAAGAGAAACATCAATTAAAACTCACTTAAAAATAAAATCTATCTTTTTTAATTCCTTTTTTGAGGGATGAGAGGGAATGGGAAGGAGACAGCCTCAGTTTCCATACTTTTTTGACTTAAAATAAAGGTTTCCTTCTCTTCTCTTCTATTCCTATAATGCTCAGGGTGATCTATCCAAATTAAAGGAACTAAGTATACTCCAAACATCAAAAAGTCTCTACAGTGAATTTCAATTACACACTATGATTCTATGACAGACTTCCCCATGATTTCTAGTTTGTAATTGCTCCTACACTCTCAAGGCTTGTAAGAACCAGGCATATTGTCTAGTTGTCTGTTAGACTACATTTCTATAGCACTTTAAAGTTTACAAAACACATTCATTACAACTTTATGATATAAATGCTTCAAGTAATATTTTATATAGATATTTTTTATAGATCTTTATAGATCATGAAATCTAGGTTCACCTTTATGGGGTTAATGAATGTGAACAAAGCTAATGATTGTACTAATACCTCTATTATTACATGTTTAGTCCTTTACATTTTCTCAAGGGCTCTCTCATCTATCATGTAATTTAATCTTCACAACTCTATAAGCTAGGCAACCTAACTCAGTTTCTTCACTTGTAAAAATGGGTAGGATCATTGGATTTAAACTTGGAAGGAACCTTGGAGAACATCTAGTCTGTCTGTTATCCTGTTGAACTTGAGGTCTCTTGCAAAATTTCATTTCAGAAGTGAGCTGATTTGCCTCTTCAAATCTCTTCCTACCATATCACATTTTTTTAAGATTTTTTTTTTTTGCAAGGCAAATGGGGTTAAGTGGCTTGCCCAAGGCCACACAGCTAAGTAATTATGAAGTGTCTGAGACCGGATTTGAACCCAGGTACTCCTGACTCCAAGGCCGGTGCTCTATCCAATGCGCTACCTAGACGCCCCACCACATCACATTTATTCATTCATTCAAACTACTGTTTGCGAAATAGCTGTGTTAGGTCTTGAGGATAACAAAGAGAAAGCATTTCTGGCCTTCAAAGATAAAAAACAAAACAAAACCTCTCCCACCGGAAACTAAATACAAAATACAAGATGAAAAGATACAAAATACTTTCAGGGAACACTAACAACTGGATGGGGGAAGGAATCTGAGAGACCTCCGGTATGAGGCGGCCCTAGAACTAAGCTTTGGAAAAAGTTAGAAATTCTTAGAAATTGGGAGGTGGGGGAGGGATTTAGGGGGAGGTGGTTCATTTCTGGCAGAGGGAGTAACAACCTGTGCTAAGAAAGGCAGAGATCGAAGAGACAGCATCACATTTTAGGGGTCGCAAGGTAGCAAATAGACCTGTTTAGTTGGAAAGTACAGTGCCATAGCAAGAATGACGTGTCAGTATTGAGGATTAAACCCACAAGATTTCCCCCTAGAGAGGACCTCCGGGGGGTTCCGAGGGAGGAGTCTGCTGGCTTTCGTTCGTGCGGGAGTGTGAGACAGACAGACACAAAGACAGAGACTGTGTGTATGTGTGAACATGAGCATCCACCACGGCCAGAGAGAGAGACAGTGAGGATGACAGACGGACAGAGAGGAAGAGACCGAGACAGACTGTGCGTGCGTGCGTGCGCAGAACGGCCGGAGAAACTCAAAGCTGCAGAGCCCGACAAGCAGGGGCAGAGAAGGGCCCGGCCAGGGAGACCCCTCGGTGAGTGAGAGAGCGTGCGCGTGCGCGCGGCGGCCGCAGGGACGGAGACAAAGAGACGCAGAGGCGGGAGCGGGCAGAGCCCCCGCCGGGCGCGCTCCTGCGCGTGCGCGCGGAGGGGGCGGGGTGGGCCGCGGCCCGCCCGCACTCGTCCCTCCGCCGCCTGACCGCGGCGGGTCATCGGGCGGGGCGGGGCGGGGCCGGAGGCGCTCCGGGCCCTGCCCCCCGGCCAGACCGTGGCCGCCTGCCCAGGTACCGAGAGCTCTCTCGGGAGGCGGAACGGGCGCCTGCGGCCATCTGCCGCGCCCGCGCCGCCACCTACCCCCGCCCGGCCCCGGAGCAGATGGCGCCCGCCTCCTCCCTGAGGCACACTGAGGAGGCGGGGCGGGGGCAGGGCAGGGCCCCTGACTTGGTTTCCCCGCGCGGCGTGCCGCCCTGAGCCGGGGAGGGAGGCGGCCGCCGCCCAGGCGCCCCCAGCCCCCGGGGGGAGGGGGAGAAAGGACGGAGACCCTGGCGGCCGCCGGGCCTCAAGGTGGCCCTCCTCCGCCGCGGGAGAGGAGGCGGCGGCCGCGGGGAGCGGGCCGGGCCGGGGGTCGTGAGGGCAGGGGCCGGGGCCGGGGCCACCGCGGCTGGAGGCCTGCAGCCGGGGGGCTTGGGGGGGTGGGAGAACGGGGGAGGGGCCGCGCCCGGCCCCGGCTCTGACGCCGCCCTCTCCTTGCAGCCTCGGCCATGTTCAGCCCGCAGCACCAGCTCCAGCAGCAGCTGCTGCAGATCCAGCAGCTCCTCCAGCAGCAGCAGCAGCAGCACCCGCCGCCGCCCTCCGCAGGCCGGTGAGCGCCGCCACTCGAGCCCGGGGATGGCCCGCTCGCCCGGGCCCGAGGGGGCGGGGCCAAACCGCAGCCCGGCCCGGGCCTGGGCGCTGTCGGCTCAGGGCCCGGGCCCGGGTCCGGGGCTCGACAATCCCAGGCTCCCAGCCTGCTCCTGGACCCGACACCCCCCCACACATGCATCTCCGGCCGAAACGACACCCCAAGCTTCTCCACTCTTCCCGCCTAGTCAGATACTCCGTGGGCCAAACTTGCCAAGGCCAAAGTTTTTATCTGTTTTCCACCTTCCTATTCACCCCTTCCTGAAAGACCTCCGTTTCCTTGGACAGACTGCTCAGAGTCACTGCACTTGCTTGTCAGAAGTTTTGGTGTTGGGGGAGGGGGATGACCTTGCATGGGCCTCTTTCTGCAGGGAATAGGAAGATCTGAATTTTCCCAAGTTGTTTCTTGGGCTCCCATAACTTTTCTTTTTCTAGCCCCAGGATAGTGGGCCTCTTCTGCCCTGCTTTTCTCTCTTTTGAGTTGCAGGGAAGAACCTTAAAAAGCCTGGGGAAGAGAAGAAATAGTCTATTTGTTGAGGATGTCATGGTCACAGGTCTCTTCTCCCCCTTCTTGCATATAGGGGGCTGTCCCCACAGCAGCAGCAACAGATCTTGAACCTCCGAGCCTCAGGTCAGACCTCCCTTCTCAACTCCAACCCCATGCTGCAGAGAGCCCTGCTGATGCAACACATGCAAGGTACAGACCCTGCTGCCCAAATGTTTGTTGCCATGACTGTTTGTTCTCAACAGAGCCTCAATTCCAGACAAAATTCAGGATCTCCACCTTGCATAATTATCATGAAATTTTCTTAAAATGCAGCTAGATATTACATTTCCTAGGTACCAGGAGATAGAGAGGAAACAGTCCACTCTTTGCCCATCCTTTCCATGCTGAATTAATTCTCAGAATCTAAGAGGAGAAAGAGAACAATTTAACCCTTTTCAGTGTATGTTCATTGGAGTTGAAAGCTAAGGAACAGAGCTGGGGCTGTTGCTACTTGATGAGGATTAAAGGACTGTAAAAAGCTGGAATCCTTCAGTCAAGTGCTTTTAACAGGAGTGACTTGCAGAAAGCATTTGGCTTTATAAAGATATTGTTGAATTTGTGGTTACTAGATATCCAAAGCTTTGGTTCTGTGGGCAATTCTGGAGGGTTTTTTTGTGATGTAGCTCAATCAAAATCCCTTTGATTTAAGGAATTGATTAGTGAAATTGCCAATCATTTCCTGTGAATTATTGTCAAAGCTTCCAGTTGTTGTTGAACCTTATGGAAAGATTGTTTCTTTTTCTCCAGAGGACAGAGAAGGATAAGAAATACTCCCTGCCCTTGAGGAACAAACACTTTATTTGGGGTGACACCCCACGTGTGCAAAAAGATATTTCCTGCTTTGTACTATTGTTCAATGTCTAATGAGCATCATTGGCAAGAGTGAATACAGAACATTTATTTAGCATTTACTGTGTACCAGGCACTAGGGAAGGCCAACTCTCTGAGCTAAATTCTAGTAGGAGGAGGCTACACTAATAGGGGAGGGACCTTTAGGTTCCGAAAATTACTGGGAAGGGGAGTGAAGCCATTAGATTGACACACCCTTTCCAGGACTGATGATGGGTGATCTGATGATGCTCCAGAGCTGGTGTCCCTGGTCATAGGGCCAAGGGAGGTCCTAAGGGAAGAGTTGACTGAGGAGGCCAGTAAAACTGGGCTTTATGCAAGCCTAGAGATAGTAGTTGACTGAGGCCACCTGTGTGTCTGTTTGTATGTGTGTTTGTGTGTGTGTCTGTGTGTCTGTGTGTGTGTGTAGGAAAGTGGAGGTATGAAGGGTGAGGGGGATGAGCTTGGGAGAAGAGAAATACCCTCATCCTTGTGCACAGACATCCATTGGAGTGATATTGACTGCAAGTCCTATGATTGAGCATGGTAGAGGATCCAGTTCTGTCATTAATACCTGTGTGACCAAGAACAAATCCCTTAATCTTTCTGAGCCTTTGTTAATTTACCTGTAAAATGGACTTTGTATTGCCCCCTTACCAGATTATTGTCAGGATTAAATAAGATAATAAATAGAAAGAATGTCTTGAACCTTAGAGATAGAGAGTTTCTTAAATTTTTAGGAGAGGAAGAGTAAGGAGACAATATGGAAAATCTTTTTTTTTTTTTATTTTTTTTTTAGGTTTTTGCAAGGCAATGGGGTTAAGTGGCTTGCCCAAGGCCACACAGCTAGGTAATTAAGTGTCTGAGACCAGATTTGAACCCAGGTACTCCTGACTCCAGGGCTGGTGCTTTATCCACTGTACCACCTAGCTGCCCCTGGAAAAGCTTAAGGGAAGGGATGAAACTTGAACTTTGTCTTAGAAGAGGAAGGAGGGTATTCTAGGGTTTGGGGAGGGGGAAGCTGATATCCTGAAAATATATGATTTAGAGGCATCTAGATGGCTTAGGGAGAGAACTCTGGACCTCAAGTCAGGAAGACCTGAGGCCAAATCTGGTCTCAGATGCTTTTTAGCTTGTATAACCTTGGGCAAGTTATTCGCCCTCTGTGTACCTCAGTTTCCCACTTGTAAAATGCAAATACTAATGGTACGCACCACCCAGAGCTGTTGAGGGGATCGATGAGATAATATTCCTAAAGTGCCTGACACATAGTAGGTGTTTAATAAATGTTTCCTTTCTTCCTATCTTTTTTTTTGGAGGCAATATCATATTTTATCTTCATTTTCTTGTACTTGTGCTTTCAAAGTTGTTTTTCTTTATAATATTGTTATTATATAGATTGTTCTCATTCTGCTTACTAGTTCACGGAAGTCTTTCTAGTTTTCTCTGAAGGTGTCTATTTCTTCATTTTTTTGTAGTACAATAATGTTTCATTATGTTCCTATACTGTAATTTCTTCAGCTATTCCCCAATAGAAAAAACCCCTTAGTTTCCAGAGTTTGGCTACCACAAAAAGACCTGATATATTTTTATCAGGACCTTTTTCTCTTCTTTGATCTTTTTGTGGTATGGACTTGGTAGTGGCATTATGGAGACAAAAGGTGGGCACAGTTCAGTAATTCTGGGGTAATAGTTACAAATTGCTTTCTAGAATGGCTGGACCAATTCATATCTCCTTAAACAGTACGTAAATGTACCTGTTTTCCCTCCAGCATTTGTCATTTTCCTTTTTGACTTTGCCAGTGTGATGGGTGCAGGGTGGAACCTGAGAGTTGCTGTACTCTTGTTAATAGTAATTTGGAGCATTTTTTCATATGACTATAGCTTGGATTTCTTTCTTTAAGAACTGCTTTTTCATATTTTTTGACTATTAATTGGGGAATGGCGCCAAGTCTTATAAATTTGAATCAGTTCCTTCTGTAACTAGGGAATGAGAATCATTATCAGAAACGAAAGATTTTCTTTCGAAACTTAGCTATATTAGAATTGTTTGTGCAAAAAACTTTTAAATTTTATTTAATAAAATTGTTCATTTTTATCTTCTGTAATCCTCTCTACCCTTGTTTGGTCATCTATAGATGACCATAGATCCAAAAAGTAATTTCTTCCTTGTTCCTCTAATTTGTTTATGAAGTGACCTTTTATATCTAGGTTATGTATCCTTGTGGAGCATATCTTGGTATATGGTGTGAAGTGCTGGTCTAAGCCTCATTTCTACCTGACTGCTGTCCAGTTTTCCCGACAGTTTTTAACAAATAGTGAGTCCTTATCCTACTTGTTGGGGTCTTTGAGTTTATCAAACTCTAAACTACTGGGTTCTTTTGCTTCTGTATATTGTGTATTTCATTTGTCCCATCAACATCTTTTTTTTTTTTAACCAGTATCAAATCATTTTAATAACTATTCTTTGTAGTCTAATTTAATCTGGTACTGGTAGATCCCATTTCTTTCTGCTTTTTAAAAATTATACTTGAGATTCTTTACCTTTAGTTCTTCCATATGACTTCATATATTCTTTTGGGATTCTGTTTAGGACTGAATAAATTGTGTAGTCTTATTTTTATTATTTAACTGAAACCTATCTGAGCAATTAGTTTCTTTATATCTGTATTTTTACAAAGATTGTTTTATAGATTCATGTAAACCTTCAGTGAATCTTAGTAGATATTCTTCCAAATATTTTAAAGTTTTGTGGATATTTTTAATGGAATTCCCCTTTCTACTAGATTTTGTTGGTTATCTATCCACCAATGCTTTTGACTTATGTGAATTTAGCTTATGTACTACAAATTTATTATAATTTCAGTTAGTTTTCAGTTGACATTTTTGTTTTCTTTAAAAATTTCATCATATCAACTGCAAAAATGACAATTTTATTTTTTCTTTGCCTATTCTCTTATTGCTTTATTTCCTTAATTTCCTTTACTTTTCTTATTGCTTGAGTTAACATTTCTGTTAAATAGTAGTGGTGATAATGGGCATTCTTTACCTCTGCTCTTATTGGAAAAGCCTCTTACCTTTTTCCATTACATACATACATGCACACACACACACACACACACACACACACAGACAGACATGTTTACTCCTGGATTTAAAGAATACTATATTTAGGAAAAAGTTCATTTATTTTTATGGTTTTCTTTATTGTAAAATGAAGATAATACCTACTTCAGAGGGTTACTGTAAGGAAATTTCTTTGCAAACCTTAAGGTACTATATAAATGTTAATATCTTTTATCCTTAAAATTTTTCTTATTGCTATCTTTTGTTTTTACATGATCTTCATTTCCAAATATATCCCTCTCTATCCCTACCCCAGAGAGCCATCTCTGGTGACAAAGAATTAAAAGGAAGCAGATAAAAGAAAACAAGGCAGTTGCACAAAAGTTATGCTGATCTGATAGGATGTACACTGGGAACCCATAGTTCCTCATCTCTCTAATGTCAAAAGGGAGGTATATGTTTTCATCTGTTTGTGGCCAAGCTTGATCACTATTAATTACATAGTTTCTTTTTTGTTCTTTCTATTTACATTGTTATTATCTTTGTGTATTGTTTTCTTGTTACTGTTTAGTTTTTTGCACAAGTTCATATAAGTTCATATAACTATTTCCAACTATTCTTCATCTTTGTTGCTTCTTAAGACCGAAAAATATTCCATTTGTTCACATACTACAGTTTACTTGGCATTGTTATTCTCTACAATACTTTTAAGGGAACTAATTTTGTTTTGCAAGCATGAAATTTGGGGTCCTAACTCTCATGGTTGTTGACTGGTGCTTTGACAAACCCACATATGAAGTCTCCATTTGTGATGGATGAGTGAAAGGGCAGGAATTTAATGAGTTAATGAGTAGTAAAAACAGACTACTTTTAGGGATGTCTTATGCTTTTATTGTCAAAACTTGTAGGTTTGACACTTAACAAGCTCTTAGTGAAAATCTGTGTCTTTCCTTGTGCTAGATATTTTGGGCTTTATACTTCTTGAATTCTTAACTAATTTCTCTGCATTGCTCTCCCACCTCCAGCATTACTAATGGCTTTTCTTTTGGATCCCACAAAACATTTAGTGCCCTTCTCTAATGTATTTATTATATATTATTTTGTATTTTATTTATCTCATGTTCCCCCTGCTAGGTAAGACCTTGTCTTATCTAAACTCTGTCCCTATCTAAACTAGCACAGTGCTCCTATCATTATCAATTATTAAGAGCCTGCCATGTACCAAATACTGGGGATAAAAAGACAAAAAAGAAACAATCCCTGCCCCCCCAAGGAGCTAACATTTTATAAGGAGTAACATGTACAATACACAAAATAAGTATATGGTAATTTTGTTTGGGAAGGACAGTAACTGCCAGGGTGGATCAATATTTTCAAAATGGGGGGTTTTTAATCTTTTTTTTGTGTGTCATGGATTCTCTCTGTCAGTCTAACAAAATCTGTTGTCCCTTGCTCAGAGGTATTTTCAAAGGTTAACAAAGAACACTAATTATATTAAAGCACACTTTTCAAAATGTTTACAAACAAATTCTGGGATCCTATACCCCAGATGTAGGAGTGGCTGCTTCAGCTAAGTTTTGAAATTTAGTACAAGAGATTCTAAGTGACAGGGGTGAAATAATATTTCATTTCAGCAAGGCAAGTGACCAGGGCAAAGCCATGGATGTAGGAAAAGAAGTATTTTATGTGAAGAACAACAAGAAGGACCAGTTTGACTGGATTGTAGAAGTGTTTTATAAGGTATTATTCAGTTGCTGAATTGATTGTTGAAGGCCGGATTCCTACCTTCAAGGGACTTATAATCAAAAGACCTTTGGCAAGCAATGTCCCCCACTTAACTGCCACTGGGTAGCTGTGCTTGTGACTCTCCTATTTAGATGAGGTACCCCAAGGCCCCTTCCAGATCCCCCAGTTTTCCTGTCTTTCCCACTAGAATGGATGCCCCTTGAAGGCAGGGATTATCTTTCTTTTTTGCTGTATTTGTATCCCTTATTCCTAGCACAGGGTCTCAGCACAGGGTGAAGCACTTAATAAATCTTGTTGCCTACCTGCCAACAAGCATTGATTGAAAGCCTATTATGTGTGTCAGCCACTTTGCTAAGTACAGGGGTTATAAAACAAAAAGGAAACTGTTGATTTTTAAAAAAGGAATTTCAGGGGGATGGGCAAAAGGAAGCCAGTAAGAAAGAACTCTTGTTGGAAGAGGTGGGAGGTGAGCATTTGAGCCTTGAGGGAAGCTAAGAATTCTAAAAGGAGAAAGTGAGGAGTGCTACCAGTCTCAGCCTGGGGGATCAGCCATGCTGGAGCAGGGAGCCTAGGTCGGGGATGGAAGTTCAGGGGGTATTGATGAAGTGTAGGCTGCATGAAAGGACAGCATGAGTCTGGAAAAGCTGACTGGATTCACATTGTAAAGGATAGTAAGAGCCCAACCTAAGAGTCTGAATTTTATCCTAAATGCAGGAGCATACCCTTGGTCCTTTTGAGCAGTGGGGTTATGTGTTTGGGCCTGTGCTTCAGGGAACTGTGTGAAGCATAAAGGAGAGGAAAAGTGAGAGAGGAGGAAAAAGGAGAAAGACTTAATGTAAAAAGAGCTATACTAGGCTACTGAATTAAAACAGAGCAGAGGTTCAGGGGACCTGGACTTAGCGATGTTTTTGTGGAGGGATGGGACATAGTGGAAACATTTGTGGAAGTTACCCTAGATTAGGGCTGTCCAAAATGTGGTCTGTGGCTTGCTTGTGAGTTTATTAAATGCTTTAGTAAATGAAGCTGAGCTTTTGGCAAATCAAAATCTATTGTCTATTGTTTCAATAAAACTTTTTAAAAGTAAGATGGGGGGGCTAGGTGGCACAGTGGATAGAGCATGGGCCCTGGAGTCAGGAGGACCTAAATTCAAATCCAGCCTCAGACACTTAATAATAATTATCTAGCTGTGTGGCCTTGGGCAAGCCACTTAACCCTGTTTGCCTTGCAAAAACCTAAAAAAGAAAAAAAAAGAAGTAAGATTGGACAGTCCTGCCCTAAATAAAACTTGACAATTAATTATATCTGGACAATGAGAGGGAAGAACTCATAGTTGACCTCAAGATAAAACTGGATAGCTAGAAAGACTGGCATTACTGTCATCAGAAATAGCAAAATTAGAGGGGGTTTAGTTCGAGGGAAGATACAGAGTTTTGATTTAGACCCATCTAGTTTGAGATGGCTAAGGAACATAAGATATCCAGTAAAAGAAGCAAAGGATTTGGGTTCAAATTCTGGTTCTGCCATTTATTGCCTATGTGACCCAGGACAAATCACTTAACCTCTCTAGCCTTGTTTTCTAATCTGTAAAATGAAGCGGTCATACTCGTTGATCTTTAAGGTATCTTCCTATAGTTTTGAAACTGTAACCTCCAAGATTCTATTTTCATTAGCTCTAAAATACAGCATTTGTTATTTGGCAAAGCAAGATAAAGGTTTTCTTATGGAGGCTAGGACTAGTATTAAACAGTTTAGAGATTTTATTGAACCCTTGGAAGCTGATGAGATCATGAAAGAGAAGCAAAGAAAAGGGAGAGCTTTGGGGGACCCAGAGCTGGGGGTGAAGGGAGATAAGTGGTAGTGAGATATAGGGAAGTCCAACAAAGCAGCCTGGAGAGTAACCAGAAAGGTGGTGGTGGGGACTCTAGAATACAGAAAGAGATTAAAAAAAAAACCTAATGAAAAAAGTTATCTAGCAGAAATAAGAGGGGGTGGAGGGATCAGCACTGTTGTGGGCAGGAAGAGAGGCTTTAAGAGCCTTTGAGAAACCTAAAGAACAATGGGATTTGATTTGGTCAATGAAATAATAACATTTCTATAGTGCTTTAAAGTTTGCAAAGCTCTTTTACATACATGAGATGCTAACACATGTTCAGGCCTTTGGCCTAGATTCAACTATGAAATTGGATTAGTTTGTTTCTTCCACTGCCTTTCTTGTGCCTTGGTTATCCTACTTGAAGAACTGATTCTACTTTTCCCTCTCTGATCTTTCCAGATTACCAGTGCCACTGAGAGAGGATAGCTCCTAATCCTTGCATTCTAGAAACTGGAGGAAGCAAGGGGCTGTAGAGGACTCAGGAGAGTGGGAAGGGAATAAGCATCTCTTAAGTACCCTCTACATGTCAGATACTGTGCTGTGCTTTTACAAATATTTTTTCATTTGATCCTTACAACAAATTCTGGGAGGAAAGTGCTATTATGATCCACATTATACAATTGAAGAAACTGAGGCAGACAGAGGTTAAGTGACTTGCCTAGGGTCACACAACTGGTTGAGCATCTGAAGTTGGTCTTGAATGCTAGTCTTCCTGATCCTATGCCCCTCACTATAGCACCACATAGCTGCTAGGAGTGAGCTTAGCTGAGTCTATACCTTATACTCAGTTCCCTCTCACATCCTTCAGTTCTGGCCTGTGGGAGGGGAGTGGAGAAGGAAGCTTGCCATCAGAGCTGTTGATCTCTGAGTGATTGTTCCTGGTGTACTTCAACACCTGCATGAAAAATTCAGGGTGTAGCTGTGACCCATCACCTGTGACAAAAGGGAGGGGAAGGTAAGCCTATGACTGACGAGCTGGAATTTCTAACCCACTCAAGAGAAATCAGAAACATAGAATGTTAGAGCTGGAAGGAATCATCTATCTCAACCTCCTCATTTTACAGAGGTAGTTACTAGGGTTCCAAGATGTGGAGTGACTTCCCCAAGGTCACAGAGTGATTTTGTGGTAGAGAAGATGACAAGAATGTCTTATTCATTCAACAAATCTCTCATGAGACTACTTTGTACAAGGCTGTGTAGCAGGTGGGGTTGGGTTTCCTAACTCCCTCTTAGCCACACCAACTATGAAAGGCTCCTAGTGGGCAAGACTTTTTTTTATAATTTTCTTTGCACCAGATTCAGGGGGGTGAATCACTTAGTATTTGCTCTGGGAGATGAAGTTTTTTTCCCTTTTCTAGGGTAGCAAGGAGAAAGCTGACTGGATGGCAAGTAGGAGAAAAAGAAATGACTCCTCTCCTAGGCCTTTTAGAGCTAGCTCACAAATCTTTCATCCCCCCCCCCCCAAGGAGGCTTTACCTTTGTCCCTTAGAGTATCTCTTCAGTTGCTCATGCCCCTTTCATCATTTCTCCACCCTTCAAGTTAGCCTCTGGTGTTCCATTTTTGCCCTGATCATAAGAGGGACAGAAAGGCTGGGGACAGAAACTGAATCTGAAGTGATTTATTCTTGGCCTCCAATAAAAGTCAGTCCTGGATCCTTGTCCTTCAGGGACCCTGTCTCTTAGGCCCTGGTCTGTCTCCCTAAACTGTGGTTGTGATTCCTTTCTGTCAGCAGGCAGATTCAACATGACTGCTCCTGGCCTTCAGCATTTCTTCCCCCAGGCTACTCGACACTCCCTCCTAGGTCCTCCACCGGTCAGTGTCTCACTCAAACCTGCCCGCATAGGCTTCCCAGGGCTCCCTTTCCAGAGGCAGAACCGGGGCTTCCGAAAGGTAAGCAGAGGCCAAGGATGTGGTGATGGGCAGTCCTTCCCTTAGAGGGCTTGGGGGCACAAGTATATACTCCTACTAGTGAAAGAAAACACTGGATTAAGAGTAAAGTCACTTGGGATCTGCCAGTAATTAAGTTACTTCTCTCTAGGCCTTAGTTTTCATCTCTGTAAGATGAAAAGGTTGGACCAAGTTGTCCCAGAGGTCCCTTCCAGCCCTGATTCCTAGGACCCATGGAGGTATAATGGAAAAGGGTTATAATAGCCTCCTCCTGGACATTGATCTTTAGGTGAGCCAAGTCTGGAGGGGCAAGGTACATCAAGGCTCTTAAAAGGGAAATCCCTGATCCATATATGGCTGGAAAAAGGCCAGAGTCTTAGATTTTGCCACATCAGAAAGAAGCCATTGGAAGAGGGTGGTAAATTAGGAAGATTGAATAAAGAAGAAGAAGAATCAGGAAGCTGTGGAGTAAGGTCCACTCTTATCCCTCATGTGGGATAGAATATAGACCTTTTCTACTCAACATGGATCTTAGGCAACCTTGGGTTATTTATTTATAAATGTTTTATTTTTTTCCCATGTAGAGATGTAAAAATAATTTTAACATTCCTTTTTAAATTATAAGTTCAGTATTCTCTTCCTCCCCCCCATTGAGAAGGCAAATAATTTGGCATAGATTATATACATGTAGTCATGCAAAACACATTTCCATGTAAGTCATGGGAAGCTCAGGTTTTAGAAATGCAAGAGGGAGTCTTTCCTGGGACCTTCTGAGGATGAGGCATGCCAGGGTCCTGTAATAATAATAATGATAATAATAAGATGATGGTGATGAAGAAAAGATATATATTATGATAGCAATATATATATATATACATATATATGTGTATGTGTATGTGTGTATATATATATATATATATATATATATATGACACACATATACACATATAGCACTGTGAGTGGTATGTATTGTTCCCATTTTATAGATGAGAATATGTCTTGCCCGGGATCACATAGCCAGTTAGCATCTGAGATCCAATTTAAACAAAGATTTTTCTCAACTCTAAGTCCAATAATATATCCATTTTGTTACCTAGCTGCCAAGGATTACGAACCCGATACTGTTTTCTTCCACTTGCCTGGGTAATATTGTTGGTATTGGGCAAGCAGCTGAGTTTAAGGCTGAGTAATTGCTTCTAGGAATTTCTGAAGGGACCTGACCAGAAGAAAGATGTGGAGCTGGGCTCCTCATCACAGACATCCAGTGAGGAAGAGAAGATAGATGTTCCAGAGTCTTTCCAGGAGGAGGCTGACTCCCAGATGGCCTTGCCAGAAGGTAAGGAAGGAAAGTGGTACCCTTCCTGGCAGGACAAGCATCCTATACAAATGAATTCCAAACATTTATTAAGTGCTTGCTGTATATAATGTCCAGTGGTGAGTACAAGAGACCCATGAAGAATAAGGTATCACTTCTAACCTTGAAGAGTTTATTTCCTAATCCCCACCTACCTGTGATCTTGAGAGGAGGCACTTTGCATTAGATTTGGATATGGAGGACCTCGGTTAGAACATTAGCTTTGCTACTAATTTTCCTTGCATCCTGAGACCAATTGCTTCATGTCTTTGAACTTCAATTTCCTCACCCCAAAATGAAAGATTTAGACTAGCTGATCTCTTAGACCTTTCTAGTTCTAAATCTATGATCCCAAGATTCTGAATTCTAAACCAATGGTCCAGCAGCCACAGATAATTTAATAAAACTCCTGAATATGGTTGATTAGCTTCATGTTTGTAAGCACATAAGAGCAAAGATTACTCTTTTTTCCTTTAAAAAATTAACTTGATAAAAGTCAATAAACACAAACATTTCTACCTAAAAAGAACAGAACGGGCTGTATATGAAACTAACCCAAATTATATGGAAATTGTTTCTTTTTTTTAAAGTTTGTGTTTTTTTAAAGGAAAAATTTTTAAATGTATATCTTGAATTTATTATGACTACCAACACCTCCCTTTTGCTTCCTTCTGGGTATTTTTAAAAATGTTTCATTGATACCCTTTTTTCTTCTGGGCAAAGATTACCATTCTACTGTCTGTATTCCTCAGTCTTAGCAGATGATTGGTGCACAGTAGATACTTGCTCAGGAAGTATTTGTTGACTAACTGACATGATTGCTCTGTTGAGCTCTACCTCCCCAGCCTACCCCTTTGCTCTGGCTTTTCTTCACAGATCCACAGACTCCCCCTGACCCCAGTGATGATGGTAGTTCAGAGCCTTTGGCCAAGAAACTCAAGAGGTAATGTGTACTGGAATCACCAGATTGAATGCTCTCTTTGCCTGTGGATAGATGAATAGTAATGGGGAGGGCAATCAGGCATGGTCTCATCCATTTGGCTTAGAACCAGGGAGCTGGCAACCTGATTGCAGCCCAGTTTTGGCCTTGGCTTTCTTAAACTGGTGTCTGACTCTCACCTAGTGGCCAAGAGGGGTCAGTGCAACCTCCCTCAATTCTAATATTGGGACAAGAAAGGATGTGACTTCAGGATTGGAGATGGGATTAAAAGAAGTTCAGAATTTATAGAAGGAATCATTTATCCCCAGAATAAGGTGATTCTTTATTTTTCAAGTCTCTGACATTGAATAAATAAGAAGAGTCGAGATCAGGATTGGTAGACTTGAAATAACAGCAAAGTGAATTTTTGAAAAAAATTCATTTCTAAATAGCAACAGAGGATTTAGATTGACCACAAGGGAGGACTTTTTGACAAGGTTGTTTACAATTCTAAGATGGGATGTCAAGAGGAAGTATAAACTTTTCTCTTCTGGAAGACTACTTCTCTTATTGAATAGTTTTGGTTGGTCTTCTATAAAGCCTAAAGAATTGACTGGGTAATCTCTCAAGGCCCCTGGAAGACTTGGACTTGGTCTTGGACTTGGTCTCTGGTGTCCTGCCTTCCTAACCAAGGCCGTGACTAAGTCTATTTTCGTGGTGCTAAAATTGTCCTCTCTTCTCTCCCAGTGTGGAAGACATCACAGACCCCAAGGAGAACTCTGGCCTGACCATAGACAAAGATCGTGAGTGTCTTCAGGATTGGGTGGCAGAATCTCAGAATTGGAAGTGACTTCTGAGTCCATCTAGTCTTACTGACCTGCACAAGAATTCCCCCCCCCCCACTAATGTTTCCTCCACCCCCTTTGCCTATTCCCTGCTCACTCCATTTTGGGGACAGGAGCTTTTTGCTAACCTTAAGCCCAAACTGACACCTCCCCTGCCTTGCCCTTATTCTGCCTTCAGGAACCAAGTAGCCCAAGTTCAGCCCCCTCTCTGAGACCTCTCTTTCCCTGGATCACCATTTCAGTCCCTTCACTGGCACGTCACCATTCTGGATGCTTTCCACCTTATTCTTTCTAAAATCTGGTACCCTAACTGAACACATGTCTCTGGAGGAGGTTTGAGTAGGATGGACACCTCCAGGCACGAATCATGGATTCCTTCTTGCTACAGCCTTAAATGAGGCTAACTCTTTTGGCTGCCACAGCTCCTGATCACCTCCATGAACATTCTCAGTTCTTGTTTAGACAGTCTTGCTGCTAAAGAAGGGTGGCAGGCTCTTCCTTGGCATGCTAACTGTTCTACTTCTCAGAAGCAGCAGAAGCAGACTCCCCAGATACCAGCAAGGATTGGAAAGTCCCTGAGGAGCCCAAAAGCCTTGAAGTGGTGAGTGGATAAAAGAAGGGTGAGAAGGAGTGAGGGTGGGTGGGTGCCAAGCTGTTGCTTTCCAGGTTGGTATTACCAGGGAGCCTGGGGAAAGGATGGGAATGCCAGAGTGGGAAATGATGGAGCCAGTACTCTGTCCTTGCCTTCCCTAGTACTGATGCTCAGCCTTAATTTCCTCCTCTGGAAAATGGGAACAATCTTAACCCGCTTCCTTTGTGAGGGGTTAGTGCTGCTGTGCAGATGTAAGGGTTGGAGGAGGCAGCCTCCTCTGAAGAGCTAGAAGTGCTTTTATGATGATAATCCCATGATAATCTCCTATCTAAAAATAAAGAGTCCTGAGCATCCTTACTGGACTTTTAACTAGTTAGAGCCCTTTCCATTCCTTTTCTTACTGAAGTCTTACATTAGCATTGTGAGGTAGAGAGAGGCAGAGTGGGTCATACTCTCCATTCTAGAGGTAGGGAAATGGCTTTTCTGAGTTCATTCAAGATTAATTCAGTAAGGGGCAGTTAAGTGACACAGTGGATAGAGCACTGGCCCTGGAGTCAGGAAGACCTGATTTCAAATGTGACCTCAGACACTTAATAATCACCTAGCTATGGAACTTTGGGCAAGTCACCATTGCCTTGCAGCAAAAAAAATAAAAAAAATAAAAAAAAAAGATTCATTCAGTAAATATCCGGAGGCCACTGTATGTTGGGGGGGGGGAGAAGATATAGAGATAAAAACAAACTATCTAGGCCCTTAAAAAGTTTATATTCTACTGGGGAGAAACAATAGTGTCCACAAAGAGAAGGGAGGAAGGAAAGAAGAAAATAAGCATTTTAAGCACCTATATGTGCCAGATACCGTGCTAAAAGCTTTACAAATCTTATCTCAATTGATCTTCATAGGAACCTTAAAAGGTAGGTATTGTTCCCATTTTACAGTTGAGGAAACTGAGGCAGAGGTTAAGTGGTTTGCTAAAGTTTGAAAGAGTAATATACTATAACCTTGGAAAGACAAGTTAGGGGCAGGATTTTATTTTATTTTTTTACTTTTTTAGAGTTTTTTTTGCAAGGCAAATGGGGTTAAGTGGCTTGCCCAAGGCCACACAGCTAGGTAATTATTAAGTGTCTGAGACCGGATTTGAACCCAGGTACTCCTGACTCCAAGGCCAGTGCTTTATCCACTACGCCACCTAGCCACCCTAGGGCCAGGATTTTAAAAGCCAACATAGGAAGTTATATTTTATCCTAGAGTGCCCTAAGAAGCCATGGAAAATTCCTGATCATAGGAGGTCATAGTTCTAGGTCTGTTAGATTTATTTTGGTGACTATATGGAGAATAGATTGGAAGCAGGGAGATGGATTAGGCCCAGGCCAGACCTGAGGAGATGAAGGACATTGAGCTAGAATGGGGACCATACGGATGAGAGGCTTGGCAAAGGTAGAATGAACAAGACTAGTTGACTGCTCGGATGTGACCAGTAAGAGACAAGCAAGAGCGGAGGATAACTCTGAGATTAGGAACCTGTCTTTTAGATTTAGACCCAAGAGGCCAATCAGGACTTGAGGAGCCTCTTGTCACTCAGGAGAGAAATATTTTCAGACATGACCATTGTTTTGTATTATATTGTATTATTTTCTATTAACAATACTTAGGTGTTGCAAGGAGGGCCTTTTGTGAGTGTGTGGGAATTAGAAGAGTCAGTGGAAAATGATTAATATTTTTAAAAAGAGAATCAGCACTAGTACACATCTTTCCTGGATCCCAACCTAGGTCTCTCAGTATACCACTATTATCCAAACAAGTATGGTGATGGAGATACTAGAGAGAAGAAATGTGTTGCTGAAGTGTAAACAAGAATAGGAATGATGGTGATGAAAACCCAAGTTTGAGATTATCAAGTTGACAAGCATGGGAGACCAGACTTGGGGGGATCCCATTTACTGTTTCCTCCAACCAAAGTATCCTTGCTTTTCTGTTTCCCTGGTCACTCCTGAGTTTCAAGTACCAGTTTTGCCTCAAGCAAGCTATTTTCTCTTGGATGCAGTTCTCCCCTTGTGATTTTTGCATTTGGTGATTCTCCTATCCAGATGGTGAGCTCAGGAAGTTCCCTGAAGGTGACAATTCAGCAGAGCAGTGAAAGCCGAGCCATCAGCACAACTGCTCCAAAGCCTGGACTCCGGCTGGGTGATGGCAGCACTCCAGCTTCTAACCCAGAGCCTGGCCTAAAATTCTTCTGTTATATTTGCAAGATTAACTGCTTCAACCAGCAGGTAAGAGCCACTTGTCAGGAAGCATCCAGAGAAATGGGCATGGGGGTGCCCATAGGGCTGTCCTCCTGTCAGCTGACTAATGACGTTTGCCTCTGCCTGGTAGGATAATAACAAAGACTCCTTACATAGGGGAAGCAAGGCTTTATAGCTTGCAGAATTTCACACCTACTATTTCTCATATCTACCTTTGGGAGGTAGATGGCATTATCCCAATTTTTACAGAAGAGGAAACTGAGGTCCAGAAGTCAAATGACTTGCCCAAGGTCACGAGACTAGTTACCACTGAGTCTTAAAACCAAGTCCTCTGATCTTCCATTGAGGAGGGTCTGTCTTTTGGCCTTGTCACCAGTTGGCCACATATATTTACTTGTGTCCAAGCCTTGCAGTCTCACCATCAAGTTTCTCTGGATCAGGATTCTCCTCCCCCACCCCCACCCCAAATAGCCCGAGCAAGAGTCCCAGGTTGCCAAGTTGTTAGTTGAGTTCAGAAGCTCAGACCTTTCAGCAGAGTGCAGAAGAAAGAGTAACTGATTTGGAGTCAGAAAAGATGGAAAAAATGATGGATTTGGAGTCAGAGGACCTGGGTCCAAATCTTCCCTGAATCTATTTCCTTATCTGTAAAATGAGGAGATTGGACTAGAGACCTTTAAAGTCCTGTCTTTTCCTGCTTTAAATCTAATGCTCTATCATCATTAGTAGCATGACTTCGAGCAAGTCATTTAATTTCTTGAGTCTCTGTTTCCTCATCTGTAAAAAAGGAGATAATTGTGCACAGATTGTTCAAGAAAGTGACTTTATAAATTTTAAAGTACTTGAAAACTGTGCCTTTATTTCCTGATTCTTCAAAGAGGGTAGAAAAAGTCTCAGCTGCCAGGCCATGCTCATTAAACCCTTAAGGTAAACCATTCCAATACCTTCTAGGGGATCCCTGCTTTATCCTAGCCCAAGTTGACAGCTCTACATCTAAGCCATGACCCCAATTTCCCTGAGGCCCTGTCCCTTTCCCAGCTGCCCTTTCTCTTCAGGCCCAGAGTCAGGTCCTAACTCCACAGCTGGCATTCCCTCCCATGGCAGAACTTCCAGGCCCATATGGCCGGGCTCCAGCATCAGCAGCGGCTTGGGGAGATTCAGCACATGAGTAACGCCTGCCTCCTGTCTTTGCTGCCCACGAATCGGGAACAGGGTGCCCTTGCGGAAAGAGATGGGTAAGAGCAGGGCAGCTTTGGTAGGCTCCTGATAGAGATGGGGTATGGTCACAGGCATCAGAAATCAAACATCAGAGGTGAGGCAGAAAGGTAGGGTTTGCCCTCCAGAATCATTTCCCTTCAGGGTGGAATCCCATCATCAGTGAGTCTGCCTGACCTTGGGCAAGTCATTTCACCTCTGGAAGCCTCAGTTTCTTCATCTGTAAAATGAGGTTGGACTAGATAATCTTCAGTGTCTCCCCTAGGTCCTGAGTCCTTCCTTTCGGTTAGACTCCTGGACTAGTGCTGGAAGGATCTAGAGAGATCATTTGGTCCAACCTCCTCATTTCATAGATGAGGGAACTGAAACTCCAGGAGTATCACTCTACCTTGCTCTACTTTCAAATGAATGTTCCTCTTAATATTTGGAGATCTCTTAACTATTCCCATGCTGGTGCTATTCTTGACTTCATAGACCTCAGTGATGACCCTTCTCAGTCTTTATGTTACCAGATAGAGTAAGGCACAGCATTAAGCTGCTTTCCAGGGGAGTGGGAAAAGAACTGGTATAGCTTTGAGGTAGCCAGGGGAGGGGGGAACGCATTGGTCTGCCCCATTGTGGGCCTGAATTTGCCTTTGTCTCTTCAGGGAAGCCCAATCCCAAAGGTGGTGTAATACCTGTCAGACCCATTTCCTGGGGGATCTGATCAAGCATCGCAGGACCCAGGAGCATAAGGTACAGGGCTCAGAACTGCTGTGTGTTGGAAGGTCTCCAGGGGCTGCTGCCAAGTGGACACAGGCCTAGCCCAAAGAGACTGTGGTGTTATTGTACTCAGCAGGCTTTTCCTTGGCACAGTGGGTGGATAGGTGGCAGGAGAGAGAAGAGACGTGTGGCCTGCCGCTTGGTAGGGGGGGTGTTCACAAGGGTCCCTTGTGTGTCCACATCACTCCTCTAGATGTTAGTTTCCTCATTTGCTTAAAAAGAAAAAGAGCAGGGTTAGAATTAGATGATCTAATCTTTTCTAGCTTGCCTACTCGCAATAGCTGACATTGTGGGATACTATGATCATGATCTGGGTTGCTGTTGGTATTCTTTGCCCTAAACAGTCATTAAGTTGTTTTATTCCTTAACCTCAGTATTTCTTGTTTTCTGTGGCTCTTGACTCTCTACTTCATGGATTTCCTCTCCTCCCTCTCCCTTGCCCTTTTCCTCTTCCCTTGTCTGACTTTCTCCTTCTGGCTAAATCCACTCTCAGATTTAAACAGTGATTATTGACTGTATCTCCTAGGTCGAAAAGCATATTTTTTTTAGTGTCTAAATGCTTGAGAATCATTTAGTTTGGGGCAGTGTGTGCATCTGAATGTTTTGCTAGAAAATTTGGGTGGTCTACCCAGGGTCACATATTTGGAAGAAAAGAAGAAACAGGTGAGAGGATTGAGGGACCAGGCCCAAGGTAAGCAATCAGTTCTCTCACAACCTGAGATGTTAAAAAAAAACCTCCTTTGTCCTCCTAGCTGGCCAAACACTCCCTCCGTCCTTTTTGTACTGCCTGCAGCCGCCATTTTAAGACCCCCCGAAAGTTTGTGGAGCATATGAAATCCCCTGAACACAAGCAAAAAGCTAAGGAGGTAAGAAAAGGAGAAAGTGTCTCTTTTCCTCCTAGATGTGTGTGTGTGGGAAAGTTAATATAGGCCCTTTCCTGGGAAGGGGCCACTCACAGATGTCCTTTTGCTGAGCTGGAGGTAGCATCACTGGGTCATCAGGAGTTGAAGGGGGTCCCTATCCTCTCTGACAGGCACGACTTGGGGAGAAGGAGCCAGGCAGCCCTGAAGAGTCGGAGGAACTCATCACGGTCGATGCAGTAGGTTGTTTTGAGGAGGATGAGGAAGAAGAGGATGAGGAGGAAGATGCAGAAGAGGATGAGGGCAGTGAGGCAGCAGGAGAGAGCGAGGAGGCAAAGCAGGTACCAGGGAAGTTGTATCTAAAGGGTGGACAGATGAGGACTGGTGAATGGGATCCAGGGGAGGTTCTGGCCTTACAACTCAAGTGTTCTTGCTAGGTAGGGCCAAAAGAAATGTCTGCAGACAATTGGAAAGGCCTGGAGGAATACTCTCCTGACAAGATATATGGTAAGTCATTCCCAGCTCCAGCAGTGAGCTTCTGCTCTCACCTTGGTAGGTCAGTGAGCCTGGCCTGTGCTATAGGCTTTGTTCTGCAAAATAAAATATGAACCTGGGTAAAGTTCTGGAAGTACTGGTCTATAGGAAAGCAATGATTTTCAAGCAACATGCTGGCCTTTCTCATGCAAATCCAAAGATTTTTCAGGTTCCCCATATGTGGCTCAAACCTTAAATCCTCTACTCTGTTACAGACTGAGTGACATGTCTAGCTTTTTTCCTCTGTATATTTTTCGTCTTAATCCCTTAGAATGTTTGAAGCAGATCAGGAGACCATACCATACCAACTGCACAAGATTCCTGGGGCAAAGAATTTGACCTTTCTAGAGGAGTAAACATTGATCTCATTGAGTAAAGTCAGTGATGCTTCTCATTTCCCCTCTTTTGCAGGCCTGGATTTTCTGGTCCCTGTGGTGGGGTATCTTTGCCGGCTGTGCCACAAATTCTACCATAGCAGCTCAGGAGCCCAACTAGCCCACTGCAAGTCTTTGATGCATTTTGAGAATGTTCAGGTTAGACCCTTTACTTGCTGCCCAACCTATCCTCATTTTGTCCTTCATCCTGTGTCTGACCCTGGGTTTAAATCTCTTCTCCCATTCCTTTCTTCTCACCCCCCCCCCCCCCATTTATCAGGCCTAAAGATTAGAGATGGGGAGAATCTTATTCTAGGTCAGTACCTTTCATTGGTTCCTGGGCCCCACTCTACCACCATTCACTCACATTCAGCAACAGTGCCATTCTGCCCCAGGGCTTGGAGAGGTGGGCTAAGGGATGATTCATGCCTGGAGCTGATCAGCTTTTTAAAAAAATTTATTTAAGGCAGTGGGGTTGTGACTTGCCCAAGGTCACACAGCTAGGCAATTATTAAGTTTCTGAGGTCTAATTTGAACTCAGGTCCTCCTGACTCAAGGGCTGGTACCCTATTCATTGTGCCACCTAGCTGCCCTGATCAGCTTCTACAATATACCTATACAGCCCTGGCTTTCAGAGGCATGAGATAAGTAAATGAGGATGAGACAAGGACTAAGCCCAATCCCTTTACCTTTAAACAGGAACTGGGGTACAAAAAACTGGAATTCTGTGATTCTGGGGACAGTGGCAGGAGGGAATTTCCTGTCCCATTTTCTTTGCTGTCAAAGTTCTTCATTCTTTAGATCTGGTAGGGCAGTGAAGAGGGGAGCCAATAACTTCAAGGCCTTAATACAGTTTGGGCCTAGTTTTTTCCCCATTTTCTGTAATTTACCTGGCCTTTAGTTTTATATATAGGAAGACTTCCACCTGTGGGGGGGGTTTAAATCCCAAGCCTGGGTGGCAGTTTTTGTATATGGCCACATATGTATCCCAACTTGTTTCCTTGTGCCTTTTTACTCATGGCTATGATGAGGTTTCATGTGAAAATGGCCTTTGGTAGGTGTGGTTTACAAAAGTGCTTTCATGTTATCTCATTTGATCCTCATAACAGCTCTTTGAGGTAGGTGCCATTGTTGTCATTTTACAGATAAAAAAACTGAAGCTGAAAGAGGTTAACTGACTTGGGGGCAGAATTTAGAATCAAATCTTTCTAATTTCCATGCCAACACTAGCTCCAGATAGATGTGTGGTTCCTTAAAAATGACTACTGTGCCCCAAGAACTTAGCCTATGGATGTCTAGGAGGTGGGAATGGGATACTTGAGGCTCCCCAAAGTTAAGTGAGTAAGCAAAGTTCACATGCCACATTCAAGGTCAAGTCAGGCCCAGAAGACAGGTTTCTAGCTTTTTCCATAGTTCTCTATCTTCTCTCCTTTGAGATCCAAAGGTAGAAACTCAAAGCTTCAAGATGTCACACGTAAGAAAAGGTTTTAGGTTGGTGATAATGCCCTTTTCTCTCTTCTAGAGATACAGAGCATCCAGGAACCCCGGACCAGCCCCAGAGTCTGAATTAAAGCCTGGGTCCCTCAACACCCTGATGGGGGAAGGGACAGGAGCCCCGGATTCAGAGCAGCAGGAGGAGCTGGCCCAGCCCCCAGGAGCAGAGTGTAAGTCAGGGAACCTGGACAGCCACGGTGATGCTGACAGCATGGCTGGGGCCCCAACCCCCTCTGAAGCCATTGGTGGAGAGAAGCTAAAGGAGGTAGAGGAGGTGGTCACTACAGCCAAAGGTAGAGTGCCAGCCCCCGAGCCCTGCCGACGTTCTACTCGACACAAGCCAAGATAGGAGGGCCCTAGGGGAGCCAGCTGGGCAGCAGACAATTAATTTGGGGGGCATTTTACTAGATCAAAGGAAGAGAAGCTCTTGTTTTTATTCAGAGACCAATAAAGAATTGTGATTTAGTGTTTCATGGTGGTGTGGATTGTTTCTTAGATAAAGGCTAAGTGGTCTATCTCCCAGTCCTCCCAACTTGCCCACTTTCCACAAGGAAATGTACTCAATAGTATGAGCTGTGGGGAGAGTTCACTAGATGAGGAGCCTGGGATTCCCTACTCAACACTCCTGTCTAATGGCTGTCTAGCCAGGGACTGAGGATGGAGGAATAACTACACATTTGGACAGCTCTCTTCATTAAGAAGTCTTTTCTCCAATGGAGTCAGTATGTGCTGCTCCACAATTATTATTCCTGCTACCCCTGGGAAAAGAAAAATATATCTTTCTCCAACCATCTGAAAGAGTAGGTCTCACGATTCTCAAAAGACCAAACAACTTGCAGTTCTTTCAAATGATCCAAGTCACATGGAGCTCAGTCTACCCATCTAAAAAATGATGTAATTGAACATCATGATCTTAAAGGTGAATTTCAGCAAAAAAAGGGCTTATATCACCCTGGGATCTAGAGGCTAGAATCAGAACTGGGAGCTTTTAAAGAATAAATATGGTTGAGGGTCTGGGGTATGACAGGCAAAGTAGACAAGAGACACAGCTAAAGTCATGTGTTTAATAACAACCCCATCCCTGTCCTCTTCCCAATTTCTGACCCTGGGGTCTAAGAAGCCTTATATTGAAGTTGGAATAACTAGATTCAATCAGTCAATCTCCTGCCCTCAGATTGGCAGCTATTCCGGTCCCGGGTAATCCTCTGGGATTAAATTTGATAATCGGGCCTGGGGAACAGGAGATACAAATGAGGGAGAAAACAGACTAGGACCCAAGTTTAACATAACAGGGTCTTGGTAGCTGTTCAGATAGCTTTCACAGCCTACGGGCTGGGGAAGCATCCTTGCGCCTTTAAGAAGAGACATAAGAGCCCAGAGCCTCTGACTCATCCAGCAAATGCCTTCTGTGGGGTAGGAGCTGCTGAGGCTGCTGTGGAATGGGGAGAATAAGGGGCTAGCCTATGGGTGAGGCTTAGGAGCAGGTGGACTCTCACTGAGCTGCTGCTGCTGCTGCTTCTGGAACTCCACTCTTGTTTGCCGGTTGGATTCCAGCAGCTCCTTGAGCCGGGCATGAAGATGATCATTCTTCTCCTCCAGGTGATCCAAGCAGGTATTGATCTGGTCCAGCATGGAGTTGATGGCTGCATATTCTAAGAGAAGGGTCCAAGCATTTCTATGGGTAGAGGGTGGGGGAACACTACCATCCACCTGCTAGTGCTCTGCCCTTAGGTTGGGAACCTAAGACCTTGCCCTATTTCCCATCATCCCTTGCCTTTTTGGTCCTACCAGGAACCTTACATCAACACTGTAGGTGCTGGGATTTAAAAGTGCTGGTTATGCTACTAATTGGTTCTGTGACCCCAGACAAGGCTCATGCTTCTCTACACCCGTTTCCTTCTCTGTAAAATGAAATCACCTTAATCTTCTACCTAGCCTGCTTTGAAGGATTATTCAAATATATTTACTCACAAGCACTAAATTAATTAAATTAAGTTACTAATATGATAATTCTTTGAAAAGAACCACAGAATCGGAGTCAAAAGGAGCTGAGTTTGAATCCTGGCTCTGCTACTTCCTACCTGTTTGACCTTGAAAAAATCCTCTATAAGAATAAATAGCCAATGTTTATATTGTGCTTACTATGTGCATTTTATAGTTACTATACCATTTGGTCTTCACAACATTGTAGGTACTATTTCTCTCCCTATTTTACAGATGAGGAAATGAGGCAAACAAGTAACTTGTGCAGGATCATACAGCTGCTAAGTGTGCCAGGCCAGATTTAAATGTCTTCTAGACTCCCAAGTGTAGTGTTTTATCCACTGTGCCACCAAGCTGCTGTTATTCCCTAGGGACTCAGAGCTATCCCCAAAGCCCAAGATGCTTCCCTTGTAGATGACTTTTCCAACAGGGGATTGAGTGGTATTGTTATCATGTATTTCCCTATCTGCTAGGTGGTAGGTACAGTGGATAGTCCACTGGCCTTGGAGTCAGGAATTTGAATCCAGCCTCAGACACCTAGGGCAACTCACTTAAGTCTGAGTGCCTCGAATCCAGGGTTATCTCCAGGCATCCTGATTCACATCTAGCCACTGGACCCAGATGGCTCTGGAGGAGAAAGTGAGGCTGATGACTTAGCAAAACACCCTCTCATTCAAATCCAATTCATGTATTTGTCATGGTATCACCTCCCTAATGTCAAGAATGAAGGCCAAACATCATCATTATCTCCCTCCCCACTTCTTCCCAATCTAGGAACCCAAGCCTATACCTAGATCTATCCCTTTACATAGGTTGTGATTCTAAGTCAGCTCCAAACTGGCTCCCACCTCTTGAGTGTCTCTCAAACAAGTTCCTGCTCAAGCACCAAAATATGCTCTTAAAAGAAGGAACAACCGGAAGTATCTTGTCTTACATCTGAATCTTATCCCACTGACTGGTCAATGGTTAAACAAACTGTGGCATAATAAAATGGATATTTCTGAGCTGGAAGAAATAATGAATATAGAAAGTACAGAGGAAGCCCAGGAAGATGTGAACCAATGCAAAATGAAGGAAGCAAAACCGGGAAAGCAGCATACAAAATGATTAAAACAGTGGAAATAGAAAGCAAGATGACTACAAATTTAAGGAAAAAGTATTGTGTAATTATGCTGATCTTGCTTAGACAAGAAAAAAGGAGTAGATGTACCTCCATTGAGGTTGAAATGCTACTTATACTATGATGTGTCCCATGGCAAGACCTACTGGCTCACAGGATCAGTAGGTGGCCCATCTTTTGACTCCAAAACCTTGTATTATTCTATCTCATCTCAAAATACAAAAGTCCTCATTCTTTATTTCTCCACAACACTATTTTCCTAAGAATAGACTCAAAGAATTTTAGAACTGGGAGGGAAAGGAGTTTACAGATGAGGATCAGAGGCCCAGTCAAATTTAAGTGATAATCTCCAAGACACTAAGCTTCCGCTTAATGGAGAAAGTCAGCATCACTTAGAATTGCTGGGTGAAGGACTAGCATCTAACTCCTGCCCCTTTTAGGGAACACTAGCATCCTGGGAAGGAAGGCCCTATCCTAGGATCAAGTAATGATACTGTGACGTCAAGTTCTTGAGCTTTAATGTTCCACCCTATATGAAAAAGATCATTTGTACTCCCTCAAAAGCAGCAGATACAAACTTAGAGGGTCTCAGTTAAGTCAAGGAAAAACTCTCCTTTAGTACTTCTTTCACTTAAAACTATTCAAATAAGACTCCCTGACTCTAGCCAAGACTATATCTGACAACCACTGGGTCTCTTTTGTCCAGTGCTTTTTTGTGTGTTTTATTGATGCTCTTGCCCTTCCTTTTTCCCCACCCACCCCAATCAGTCACTTCCCAATGGCTCCTCATCTCTCCAACCCTTCTTTGTAAAAAGTACAATCAAGCTAAACAAATCAACACAATGGCCAAGATAGAAAATATCTGCCTTCTTCTGCAACTACAGTTCAGAGATCTAAGGAGAGGTAGGAGGCATGCTTCAGCTAGTCTCTGAGTTCATCAGAGTTAATCAGTCTTTCAATGGTTTGTCGTACTTTTTTAGTTCTCTAGGGAATGTTGGTTTATGAAGACCCTCTAGGGTTTTGTTGAAATTTTAAAATCAAAATAGAAACTTTTGGAAAGAAAAATCATTTAGGTTATAATTTTCTCCATAAGGTAAAGACCATGGGTTGGGTATTTAGTCCTATTGCTATATCCCAGCAATTTTCTGCTCCACAGAAGAAAGGATGGGATGACATCTCACAACTGCCTTTAATTATTCCATACCTCAAGAGAATTATCAAATCCAATCAATTCTACCTTCAAAACCTGTCTTTCTTTCTTGACTCCCACTGTAGCCACCCATTTCAGACTGTGATCTCTTCTTGCCTAGCCTATTTTAATGGTCATCCTCTAGCTCCATCTTAAACATTGTTACCAGAGTAAGTTTCCTAATGCACCTCCAGGACCCCGTTCCCATCCACTCAAAAATCATCATTAGCTCCCTGATGCCTGATCCTGGCATTAAAGCCTGTCACAATCAGTCTTAGACTACTACAGCCCTGGTTTTTGTAGCTCTCCTGGTTCTATCACATTGTCACTTGTGCCCCAAATAGTAGGCAATGTTTACACATCGACTTAAGGCTTTCAAAGCCCTTTACAAATACTCTTTCATTTTATCCTCAGCCATCCTGGGAGGTAGATGCCATTATTATCTCCATTTCACAAATGGGGGAAGCTGAGGTAAAAAGGGGAAGAGAGGAGCAAGGTTGGCCATCATTAACGTCCGAGGCTGAATCTGAGCACGGGCTCCCCCCTGCTGCTTGGAATCTGCTCTCCCTTGTGGTCTGCCACGAAATTCAAGGCCAAATTCAAAGCGCTCTTCTATGGCCCTCCCGGCTCCTCCCTGACAGTCCCCAGAGCACCGCATCCCCCTCCAAGCCCGGGAAGCCCCCTGGAAGACGAGGGTCTTCAGCTTTCCGGGCCCGGCAGGCGGCAGCGGAGCGCCGGGGCTCCTTGAGGGGAGGTGCCCGGCGCACCCTCCCGGCGGCTCGGCCCGGCTCCGCCGCCTTTTCCGGGAAGCATTCCCCGCCCGGCCCGCGGAGCCCCGGCCCGGCCACGGGCCGCTCCAGCTTGGGGAGCCGCGGCCGCGCCTCAGCGCCCAGGAGAGGGCTCCGGGCCGGCTGGGCCCCGCCTCTGCGCGCGCTGTCCCCTCTGCACGCCCGGGCCGGCCGCACCTCCTGCTTAGGCGGGGGCCGGGGGGGGGGGGGCCGGGGGCCGGGGGCCGGGGGCCGGGGGCCGGGGGGGGGGGGCCGGGGGCCGGGGGGAGCCGGGGGCCGGGGGGAGCCGGGGGCCCGTGCCGATGCCCGCGGAGGGACAGGGAGGCCCTGAAGGGTGGGGGCTTAGAGGGCATTTCCGCACCCCGCCCGCCCAGGACCGCAGAGGTGCGGCTGCTCCCCCGCCCGGGGCTACCTGCTTCCCCGAAGCAGTCCTCTTCCCCGGCGCCGGCCTCCGCGGGCACGGGCAGGTCCCCGTTGGGGCCCGACATCCTGGGGTCCCCGGCCGGAAGGGCCCGCGGAGCCGCGCCGCAGGCCGAGGGCGTGGGACCAGCGCGGCTCCGCCCCCCGGACGGGACGGGGCGCGGCGCCGCGGGAGGCGGAGGGGCCCCGGGCTCCGGGGCGGGGCCGGGGGGCCAGCGGGGAAGGGGCGCTGCGGCCGGCGGCCCCCCGAGGCCTGCGGCGCGGCGGAGCGTCCGTTCCACAAAAGCCGCTTACCCTCCCCAATCAGAAATCAGAGAGGGCGGCCCTGGAGTCGGGAGGGCCTGAGTGGCCTTGGGCAAGTCCCCTGGCCCCACTGCCAAGCAAAACCCTGTAGCGGGGGAGACACGACTCCACCGGCCGAGCCCGGACTGGGGCACCGGCCACGGGCCTGGTCGCTTCCCTCTCCCCACACACCGGGCCCTGGGCTCGGGCGGGGCAGAGGGCCGCTCCGCAGGGATGGGTTTTAGGGACAAGAGCTTCATTCCGTGCTGCCTGGGGAGCAGCGGAGCTGGGGGCGCCGGCCCACCCGGAGAGCGGCCGCAGGGGGGCTCAGCCCGGGCTGAGGCGGGGCCGGGCGGGGGGCTTGGCGAGGCTCCCGGCCCTCCGCAGGGGGTCAGGGCACGCGGGGGGAGGGGCGTCCGGCCGCAGACTGCGAGCTGGCCGGGAGGCGCCTAGGGGTGCTGGGGCCGAGGCGAGGGGCCGCGCCCCTCCGTGGCCCACTTGTGGGACCTCCAGGGGCGATGAGGGCCCCCTCCGCAAGACTCCGGGGGAGGGGCTGCGGGCCCCGCCCCCCGCGCCGCCCCGCCCCCCCGCGCCGCCCCGCCCCCCGCGCCGCCCCGCCCCCGCGCGGCCCGGCCCCGCCCCCCCGCGCCGCCCCCCCCCCGCCCCCCCGCCCCGCGGCCTCCTGGGCCGGGCGAGCCCGCCCGCATGCGCGGTCAAGATGGCCGCGGCCGTGGCTGCGCTCCGGGCGGGCTGGCGCTACGCGAGGCCGGCGGGCTGGAAGCCGGGCCGGGCCGGGCTCTCGGGAGCGGCGGGGCCGTGGCCCGGGGCCGCGCCCAAGGGGACCCCGCGGCTGCTGGGGGTGGCGGCGCTGGCCCTCGGGGGCGCCCTGGGGCTCGGCCACACGGTGCGGGGCCGGCTGCGGTCTCAGGAGCAGCTGGCCAAGCAGGCGGCCCCGCAGGTGAGAGCGGGGGGCGGGGGGGCGGTGGAGCCTGGGGGCGGCCTCGGGGCGACAGCGGGGCGCTGCCCCCCGTGGAAGCAGGGCGCCCCCCGGGGTGCTCGGAGGGGGGAAGGGACGCCGCGGGCGCCGCCCGTGACCTTGGGCAGTTTCTCCCGCGCCAGGCCCAGGAAGCTTCTTGCAGGAGATGCGGGGGGCCTCCCCTCGCCCCCCCCAGCCAGCCCCAGCCTCAGCATCCCCCCTCCTGCTGCTGCTGGGGACTCATCGAGGGTAGGGGTCGCTGGGGCTGGAGAGACGCTAAAACCGGACAGGAAGCTCCTTTAGATGAGATTTAGATTAAATTTGGTTGTTCTGCAAAATCTCCCCCTCCTCGGTCATCTCCCCCTGCCCTCCCTCTTCAACCATTCTCATGCTTAAGGGAAATCAGAATGCATAGTTTAGATCTGGGAAGGGCCTTAGAGACCATCTAGGTCAACCCATTGATTTTAGAGAGAAAACTACACCCCAAAAGGTCAGGGAACTTATCTAGAGTAACAAAACTTGTAAATGATAGCTCTCATTTGAGAACCCACAGGAGTTTGGTGAAGTTGGGATTTTCTTTGATTTTTTTAAAAAATTTATTTTAAGCAATGAGGTCAAGTGACCTGGCCAAGGTCACACAGCTAGGCAATTAGTAAATGTCTGAGGTTGGATTTGAACGCAGGTCCTTCTGACTCTAGGGCCAAGACTATTTTGGTGACTGTATTTCAATATGATTGTTCTCCTTTGTAGTCTATATGTTTTATTTTATGCGTTCAAACATATTCAATATAATTACTTTCTCTTATAATCTTTTTTATCCATTTTAAAACATTCTGAGAAGGGGTCAACAGGCTTCACCAGACTGGCAGAGGAGTCCATGACACAAACAAGGTCTCAGATACTTAATTATTACCCAACTGTGTGGCCTTGGGCAAGCCACTTAACCCTGTTTGCCTTGCAAAAACCTAAAAAAAAAAAAAAAAAGAAGAAGAAGCCTTGGTACTAGGACTATTCACTAAATTAATTTAGAAAAAAAACCTGATCTTATTGTCTGATCTTGCTATCTCTTATACTTTATGTTTCTCCCTTAAGGATGTAATTTCTCTCTCATCACACTCAATTTGAATCAATGTACAACATGGAAACAAAGTAAAGACTGGCAAATTGCCTTCTGTGGGGAGTGGGGGGAGGGAGTAAGATTAGGGGAAAAATTGCAAAATTCAAAATAAATAAAATTTTTTTTTTTTGGCAAGGCAATGGAGTTAAGTGGCTTGCCCAAGGTCACACAGCTAGGTAATTATTAAGTGTCAGGCCAGATTTCAACTCAGGTACTCCTGACTCCAGGGCCAGTACTCTATCCACTGCGCCACCTAGCCACCCCCAATAAATAAAATCTTTAAAAAAAAATAAAAGAATAAAGAAGCCTTGGTCTATACCATGCTATTTCCTCTACTACATATATCCATTATCATTATCAAAGCTGTCTTAGATATGCTTTTTAGCCCAATTTCTCCTATAAAGAAATGTTGGGACAGCATATCTTCCCAGGACTTAAGTTGGAGTGAATCCCTTCCCTAACAGGCCACTTCTCCTGTCTACAGCTTGCTGAGGGCCGTCTGCAACTGACCCTGTACCAGTACAAGACTTGCCCTTTCTGCAGCAAGGTCCGAGCCTTCTTGGACTTTCACGCTTTGCCATATGAGGTGGTAGAGGTGAACCCTGTCCGGAGGCAGGAGATCAAATTCTCCTCCTACAGAAAGGTGCCTATCCTGCTTGCCCAGGAAGGAGAATTACTAGTAAGTTATCCTGTTCATTCCTATCCCCCTTTCTTAGGTCCAAAATTGGGCTCTTGGCTCCAGATCCCTAGGGAACTTAGAACTGGTATGAAGACTAAAAATTCAGGGCTGAGAGTATTAGAACTTCCACTCACCCCTCCCCCCAGATTCTTGACCCTTATTTTGACCCCTGACATCCCCCTTTCCCTTTCCACTTGATCCAGAATTATATGATTTTAAAATATTTTGAGATCTTAAGAGCCTGACTCTGCCCTGAACTAGATGGTAATTCTCTTTTTAGCAGCAACTTAACGACTCTTCCGTGATCATTAGCGCACTCAAGACGTACCTGGTGTCTGGGTAAGGGACCTTAAGAGAACCATAGAATCTATAGGCTAGAAGGGATGTCCAAGCTCATCTTATCCATCTTGACCTGTAGGTTGGGGGGGGGCACATGAAGATAGGCATTCAAGTTTGTCCAGGGAAATTGGAAGGAACAGCCTATTCCTGTATTCTATGGCTTTTGAGCTTACGAAGTCTTTCTGGGTGTCTCTATACTAGGTCCTTCCTATTGTATTTTTTCATCCCATTTTGCCAGCAGAGATGAGGAATAAGTCCACTGGAAAAATCCTTCGTGGGTTTAAAACTGAGCCAATTGCTTTTATATCTCCCCCAGTGGCCTTGGGGCTAACTCATATTTTTGTGGCTTGGTAGAGAGGTTGACCCACCCAGGGCTCATATGGGAGGGGGGTAGTAGCCAGTGGGAAAGGTGGTGGCACAGTGAACTGAGGGCCCTGATTCTCTAGGAAGAACCTGGAGGAAATCATCTCCTATTACCCATCAATGAAGGCAGTGAATGAACAGGGAAAAGAGGTGACTGAATTTGGCAATAAATATTGGCTCATGCTGAATGAGAAAGAGAACCATCGTCTCTACAGTGGGAAAGAAGCTCGAACGTAAGTTGTAAGGAGATGGAGAACAAAAAGGATCATGTGTTTACTTTGTAACCCCACACACTGAGGCCTCCAAGATGAGATTATTTAGTGGGAGGGTCTCTGGAGATTTCAAGGAATCAGTGTGATGAAGCTGTTCCCCCTTCCTTACCTCCTTACCCCCTTCCTCCCTTCCTCCCTTCCTCCCTTCCCTCCTTCTTTCAGAGGCAATCAAGATTAAGTGCTTGCCCAGGGTCACATATCCTGTAAGTGTGAACTTGAGTCCCTAAACCAGTATGATGCTATAGAAAGAGCAGGAGACCTAGAACTTGAACTTGGCAGCTGGACCTGGCTCCACCACCAACCTGCTAATCACTTTGGGGCATATCCCTTCTTTGGACCTCAGTTGCCTCCTCTGTAAAATGAGATGGTTGAGTTAAATGATCCCTGATATCCCTTTCAACTCTTGAGTTTAATTTTTTTTTTTTAACAGTTTAGAGCCAGTCTGTTTCTAAGCTGGGCAGCTTGGTTATGAAATGGATCAAAAGCTGGACCTGGAATGAAGGAAGACTCATCTTCCTGAGTTCAAATCTGACCTCAGACATGTACTAGCTGTGTGACCCTGGGCAAGTCACTTAACCCTGTTTGCCTCAGTTTCCTCATTGGTAAAATGATGTGGAGAAGGAAATGGCAAACCACTCCAGTATCTTTGCCAAGAGCACCTTCAAATGGGGTCAAAAAGAGTCAGACAAGACTGAAAACAAAACCTAAAAAAGTGGGGGGGGGCAGCTAGGTAGCGCAGTGGATAAAGCACTGGCCCTGGAGTCAGGAGTACCTGGGTTCAAATCCGGTCTGAGACACTTAATAATTACCTAGCTGTGTGGCCTTGGGCAAGCCACTTAACCCTGTTTGCCTTGCAAAAACCTAAAAAAAAAAGAAAACAAACCAAAAAAAAAGACTGAAAACAACTGATTGACAATGCAATTTCTAAGCCATTCCATATTAATGGACTTGGCTTCTTCAATTATCAAATGAGGGAGTACTCTGGAGAAGAGCTCTTCCATTTCTAATTCTATAATCTTACGGTAGATGCTATCTCTAGGTCTATGTGGCTAGATCTGTATATACAGAATGGATAGAATTCTGATACTGGAGTCAGGAAAGATTTAGTCAAATCTATCCTCAGATACTGTGTGACCTTGGGTTAGTCACTTAACTATTCTACCTCAGTTTTCTCATCTGTAAATCTTAACCTTCCAGGAGGATCAAATGAGTTAACATGTGTAAAACACTCAAACTTTAAAGTGCCAGTTATTGTTATTATCATGACTGGGAATGCTGCCTTATCTTTAATCTAAGTTCTATCTTGCTAAGAAAATTTTGTTTATCTTCTCCACCTCCCCCCCCCCCCGCCGCCAAAAAAAACAGATGGATTGGCTATAACAGAATCTTAAAGGGAAAAGGGCAGCAGGGCTGAGCTTTCACCACTGTTCTCTCAACAAATAAGGAAAGGGTAAGGGAATGAGAACCTGTCACACCTTTCTTCTAATGTGCACTAAGTTCTTTCCAAACCTTATTTCATTTGATCCTCACAATGACTCTTTAAGGTGGGTGCTATTATTATCCTCATTTTAAAACTGAGGAAACTGAAGCAAATGGACATTAAGTGACTTGTCCAGGGTCACACGCTAGTCAATGTCTGAGGCTAGATTTGAACTTAGGTCTTCCTGACTGTCCATCACTCTACCCATTGTACAACCTAGCTGCCTATAGCTACACACATGCACACAAAAACACAGATACATGTATTTCCCCATAGGGAGGAAATGAAATGGCGACAATGGGCAGATGATCGACTGGTGCACCTCATCTCACCCAATGTCTACCGCACCCCCACGGAAGCCCTGGCTTCTTTTGATTACATTGTCCACGAAGGCAAGTTTGGAGCTGTGGAAGGAGCGGTGGCCAAATATGTGGGTGCAGCTGCCATGTTCATCATCAGCAAGAGACTCAAGAGCAGGTATGCAGGGCACCAAAGATTTCTTGGAGGGTCAGTGTCCGGTCTTCACTCATCACCAGGTTAGCTCCAGAATGGAAAGCTCTGAGGGAGAGGTGAAGGATGTACTGGCTCCTCTCAGATCCCTTCCAGGTCCAATATTCTCATTCCCAGGATCCCTATCCCCTCATTCCATTCATGTTCCCCCAGAGTCAAGGGCTGGTTGCATTGGTAAGAAGCCCTTCTCCCCATCACACACATTCATGCTCCGGCTCTTTATGTTATTGTCTAGGGCTGTCTCTCCTTTGGGAAATGACTGAGTTGGGATGGTACAATGTGACACCACCCTCAGCCCCCACTCCACTGAGGATGCCAAGGAAGGGGTGTTTCCATTTCCTCCCCCATAGGCATCACTTGCAAGACGACGTCCGGGAGGACCTGTACCAGGCAGCAAACCAGTGGGTGGCAGCAGTTGGCAAAGACAGGCCCTTTATGGGGGGAAAGGAACCCAACCTTGCTGATTTGGTAAGACATTTGGGGTGTCCCAAGGAGGAGTTCTGTCCTTCCCTTAACCCAGTCTTTGAAGTCTGAAGACCTGGATTCAAATCTAAAGTGTACCCTCGGACAAGTCAAATATCATCTCAGAGCCTCAATTTCTTACTCTGTAAGATGTAGGTCCTGACTATGAGATCCCTTCTACCTCTGAGCCTATATTTATAATTCTTAAAACACTTGAAAAATTTGCCTCATTTCCTAACCCTTGGAAAGGGTGGAAAAAGTCCTTGCTACCATCATGACATGCTTGTCAGACCCCAGGGCTGATGTCCCAGTACCTTCTAGGGGACCCCTCGCTATACATCCTGACTTGTGATCCTTATTTTCCTGGGGCCCTGTTTCACTCCCAGCTTTCCCTTTCTTCCAGGCCTAGGGCCAGGTCAGACTAGGAGATTCCCAAGATTGGGGCCCTCTAGGCTGTTTGTGGGACCCGAGATCCCTGAAACAACTTCTTTCATTGCTAGGCGGTGTATGGCGTACTTCGTGTGATGGAAGGACTGGAGGCCTTTGAGGACATGATGTGCCACACTCACATTGGGCCCTGGTACCTTCGGGTGGAGAAAGCCATTGCTGAAGCCCAAGGAAACTACTGACTCTCCCTTGTGCTTCCCTCCCATGGCGGGGCTAAGTATAAGGGACCTGTGAATTCTAGAGCCACAGTGGGGCCTGCCAGCAAGCAGGGAGGTGTGTGTGAAGGTCTCCTTTGCCCCTTCCCTCCTCCATCTCCCTAGGATCTAACCCTGAGCATGCTGTTAAGCCTCAGCCTGGGGAACTGGGGAAGGAGCCAAAGAATCTTTTTTTAGGGCTGCCCCAATCCCAGGGAAGTTGAGATCCCGACTCAGAGCTCCAGGACTTTCACTGTTTATTTTTAGTCTTCCTTGAAGGCTTCAGGGACCTCTCTCCTGGCCTACCTTGGTGACTTTCTCTGGACTCTTGGGTGTCTGTGTCCTGGAGGGAAAGAGCAGTCAAGGGCCCTAGAACGTTGAGAGAGGAGCTACAGGATTCTAAAGAAATTTTCTAGGAAGTTCCAAGGCCTTGGATGTGAGGGCCAGGTGGTTCTTTGTGGACTGGGTATCCTTCCATTCACTCAGAGAGTCCTGGAAGGAGGCCTCCTCAGTTGTGAATCATGTCTACAATAAAGAAATGGTTTGCTGTTCCAAAACTGTGACCCAAATTTGTGATGGGATTATGAAGGATAACATACTCATGAGTCTATTAGATTTTAAAATCCTAAACTGAACCTAGAACAGACATTCTGTTTTTGTTTTTTTGCAAGGCAGTGGGGTTAAATGACTTGCCCAAGGTCACACAGCTAAGATATTAATTGTCTGAGATGGATTTGAACTCAGGTCCTCCTTACTCCAAGGCCAGTACTCTATCCACTGTGCCACCCAGTTGTTGCCCCTCACCTCAAGAGTTTTGTTTGTTTTTTAGGTTTTTGCAAGGCAAATGGAGCTAAGTGGCTTTCCCAAGGCCACACAGCTAGGTAATTATTAAGTGTCTGAGGTTGGATTTGAACACAGGTACTCCTGACTCCAGGGCTGGTGCTCTATCCACTGCACCACCTAGCTGCCCCACCTCAAGAGTTTTTAACACAGAATATGTCTATATCAGATTGGGAATTAAAGCATCTTAATAAGAAGAAAATAATCTTAACCTTATAGATGCCATGGGACCCCCAGGGTTCCACAGTCTATAGGTTAAGAACCAGAGAATACAAGATGGTTTATCAGTTCCAAATCTGTTGACTGTAGAGGAAAGGTAGCCTAAAGTCCTCTCACTAGGAGCCCCTTGTGGGAATGGTAAGCTTACCTGAGATTCCTTAACAAATCCAATCCCCAATGACCCTGATGAAGGGAACCATGTAAAAGGGAGGTAGAAGTGTGCTCCCCAAAGGTGCCCACTACCATCATGGAGAATCCAGTTTGCAAGGTCCAGATGGAAGAGAATCCTGATTGATGATGGGTCACTCCAGATACCCCAGTTTGTATGGAAGCAACCTAGCATCACAGGGCTCCAAAGAGATAGTCCTCATCACCCACACAGGAAAAAAAAAATCTGATGAATGAAAAATGCTTATTGTCTGGTATATGTCATGCATACATCAATTAACAGGAAGACATTTATTAAAACACTGTCAAGGCACTATACTACTGGACCATACAAAGAAAGGCAAGAAGGGTCCCTGCCCTCACATTCTGATGGCAGAGACAACCTATAAAGAACTAGGTAGAGACTATGTGGGGTGCATCTCAGAAGGGAAGGCATTAGCAGTATGGGTTATTGAGAGGCCTCTGACAGAAGGTAGAATTTAAGGTAGGACTTGAAGGAAGCCAGGGAAACTGAGGCAGCAGTAAGGAAGTCTAGAATGGGTATGGGGAGGAGCACTGTATAGGAGGATTTTTGCCAAATTCCTGGAGAGGAATAAAGCCTAAGAAGTCTGGAAAGGCAGGAAGGTGCTAGGTTGTGAAGAACTTTAAATACCAGATGACTTGATCTTGGAGGTCAGAGAGCGCCATTAGAGTTTACTGAGCATAACAGTGACATAGGTCAATACACTTTAGGAAAATTCGTTTGGCAACTGAATGGAAGGTGGATTGGAGTGGGGAGAGACACTGAAGAAGGACAATGAGTTGGACACAGGAAGGGAAAAATGGGTTAGAATGAATGTGGAAAATTGCAAAGTGCTTTTAAAGATCTGGCTGCTCCCCAGAACAAAACTCTCTTAAAACAAATCTTTTCCCAGTTGCAAATGTAAGTCCAGGAACAGCATGCTTTCCAAAGAATCCAAGGTATAGATAATCCAGAGATCAAGGAGAGTTGAATTAATGGGATAAGTAGTCTGTGGCTTATGTCCAGTAATAGCCCACCAGTGTAGCAAGTGCAAGTGACAGCAAGACATGTGTGCTTAAAGGTATTATGAGCCTCAAAATGAAAGAATGGGTGTAAAATACTCTTCAACCTTAAAAACTTCTATAAATGCCAGTTGTTATTAGTCTGGTAATGACTTCATTGCCTAAGCCTTTTACTAAACTGCTGAGCTTGAGCAATAAAAGATTGTTCTTGTAAATGTTTAAACATCAGACTCTCCAACAAAAAAAAATTATTCACACAAACACACACACACACACACACACACACACACACACACACACACACACACACACACTTTTAAGTTTCACCTGTATTATTAACATTTTAGTCTAGACAATCAACAAAACAATAGTTCGAGCCCTGATTTGAACCTCCCTTTTCTGAGGTCTAAATGGCCAAGCTGAAGATTTCACAATTGAGGCTCATAGTCCAGTTGGAGCTGACTCCAGAAGGCCTGTTCTGTCCTTTACTCGAACCCACACCATGGAAAAAGACCCAGAGAAAGGCTGATACTGTGTGACTTGTCAGGGACATCATCTGTGTGGGATTTCTAGAAGAATATGACAAGCAGGTATGGATTTGTGGTCATCTGCCATCGTAGAGGGATACCATTTATTAAGGGGTTCACTAACAAAATCTCAATATAATTTATCCTGTAATTATAAGTTTCAGACAGCAGATTGGGAAAATGGCAAGCGTTCTGGGTTTGGAATCTAGATCTAGAGTTCCCATTGTGCTTATTATTAATTATGTGACCTCTGCCTCTGTCACTTTATCTCTCTTCCTGTCTATCTTGGTCTCTTTTTAAAAAATTTTTATTCATTTTTCAAATTATCTGTATAGATAATTTACTTTTTTCCTGATTATCATTTATTTTTCAAATTATATGGAAAGTTATTCATTTTTGTAGTTTTCTCCCCCCCCAAGATAGCAAGTAATCTGATATAGGTTATATTTTATGCACAGTCCTGTTACACATATTTCTATATTACACATGTTGTGAAAGAAGAATCAGAACAAAAGGAAAAACCCACGAAAAACAAATTTTAAAAATGAGAATAGTATGATTTTTCTGGATATTCCATTACAAGTTTTTTAAAACTGTCTTTGATAACTGTATTGCTAAGAAAAGCCAAGTCTATCAGTTGATCCTCTCACAGTGTTGCTGATAAAGGGTACAATGTTCTCCTAGTTCTGCTCACTTCACTCAGGATCAGTTCATGGATAGTCTTTCCAGGTTTTTCTGAAATCTGCCTGCTTATCATTTCTTATAGATAATATTCTATTGCATTCATTAACCACAATTTGTTCAGGCATTTCCCAGTTGATGGGCATCCCCTCAGTTTCCAATTTGTTGCCACTACAAAAAGAGCTATGAACATTTTTGTAAATGTGGGTCTTTCCCCCTTTTTTGTGATCTCTTTGATAGCAGTATTGCTAGATCAAAGGGATAGTTTTTTTTGTTTGTTTTTGTAAGGCAATGGGATTAAGGGACTTGCCCAATGTCACACAGGCAATTATTAAGTGTCTGAGGTTGGCTTTGAACTCTGGTCTTCCTGACTCCAGGACTAGTGCTCTGTCCACTGTGCCACCTAGATGCCCCTAACCAAAAAGGGTATGTACAGTTTTATAGCCCTTTGAATATATTTCCAAATTGTTCTCCAGAATGGTTGAATCAATTATTAACATTTTAGTCTAGACAATCAACAAAACAACCACTTATCATTTCCTTTTTCTGTCATATTACCAATCTGATAAGTGTGTGAGGTGATCCCTCAGAGCTGTTTTAATTTTCATTTCTCTAATCAATAATGATTGAAAGCATTTTTTCATATGCCTATACATAACTTCATTTGAAAATTGCCTGTTCATATCCTTTGATCATTTGTCAATTGAAGAATGACTTGTATTTTTATAAGTAAGACTCCTTTATATATTTTAGAAATAAAGTATCAGAAACACTGGTTATAAAAAGTGTTTCACAGCTTTCTTCTAATCTTGATTGTGCTGGGTTTTTTGGTGCAAAAATGTTTCCATTTAATGTAATCAAAATTATCCATTTTACATTTCATATTATTCTCTACATGTTTGGTCACAAATTCTTCTCTCCATGTATCTGCAAGTGAAATGATTCTTTGCTCTTCTAACTGGATTATGGCTATATGTCTAAATCCTGTACCCATTTTGACATCTTGGTATAGGGTGTGAGATGTTAGTCTATGCCTAGTTTCTGCTATTCTTTTTTCTAATTTTCTCAGCAGTTTTTGTCAAATAGTACATTCCTATCCCAGAAGTTGGAGTCTTTGGGTTTATCAAATAGTAGATTTTTCTTTAATTTTCTTTCTTTTTTTTTTAAGGCAGTGGGGTTCAGTGATTTGCCCAAAGTCATATAGCTAGGCATTTATTAAGTGCCTGAGGCTACATTTGAACTCAGGTCCTCCTGACTCCAGGGCAGAATTTTGTGTAATGTAATACATGAAAGATGAGATGACTAAGGAAGCAAAAAATTATTTGAGCTTATAGATTGTTTAAGATTTTTCTTTTTTGGTGAAGGCAACTGAGTTAATTGACTTGCCCAGGGTCACACAGTTGCTTTTGAACTCAGATTCTTATGATTCCAGGGTTAGTGCTTTATCCACCAAGTCACCTAACTGTCCTAGTATAAAAATTTATTAAGCAATGCATGGAAATTGTCCCATAAACTAGGACCAAACTTCTCAACTTATGGTCCAAAGAGAACTATGGAAGGGAAAAGAAATGGAGGACAGCCAGAGGATCACACTTCCTGATGGATAGTGGTATTTAAGTTAAGGGTAAGCACCCAGCTTAGACCTGGACTTCAAATGCAGGGAGAGACAGACTTTTATCTATTAAAAACAATCAAATAAGGCAAATTAATTAAAAGGCAAGTTGAGAGGGGGAAAGTGAAATCCCTGAAATCAGAAAAGTTACTGTCCCACTCCCCAAAGTCTCTTTAAACAACCAAAGGAACAACTAAACAAGCAGTATGGGACCAGTTTTCAGATAAAACATGAATTGCTTTAGATAAACAATTGTGAGGAAGTTCCTTGCATCAGTCTTTGGATCTGACTGAGTTTCTGGTCAGCATAACCTAGGTTCTTAGGTAAGGGTTTCTAAGCAGCAGGTAGAGGTGGTCCAGCATCCTAGCCATGCAGGAATATCTTCAAACAATGCAATAAGGTTTTCTTCCAATTTCCATAATTGAATAAAATTTTCTCACAAGACAGAATTTGGTCTAGACCCATAACTGTACAGAAGAGAACTAAGCTAGCTCTATAACTGAGACACAAAATGTGACTCAAAAGTATTGTTCATGCAATTCCCACAATTAACCACTTGTTATCTGTCAAAGGCATTATGATTTTCATGTTGATTAATATGATATGTATAATGAGTTTAATAATAATAATTTAGTTGCTAGATATCTCTTTCACAGGCAGGTTCTGTGTCTGGGAAACAGGGAAAACAAAGTAGTAATTTGTTTTAATCTTGACAGGTCCTGCCCTGAACTGTGCTTACCTGTGTTAAGTGAAGTGGATCAGCCCTGTTCTGTTCTGTACTTCACAATAATAATGCACTTCCAAACCATTCAATCAACCTAGCCATTCCCACAGAACTTCTACTTGGATGGCCACAAGGGATATAATCATTGTATTGTCCTGCATAGTGGGCTTATCCTGGGAAGATCAGTCAAGCCCTCAAAATGTTTGTATATATATTCTCTGTCTGAACTCCAGCTAGGCAGAGTTCCAAGGCTGTAAGAAGTAATCCCATGATTTGCAAATTGGTTCCTTACAAAGATGGTAAATAATAAACCACTATCCGATTTACTGGCACTCTGTCTCTGGTGTCCAGATTAGAGATGGCTCAGTTAAAATTTTGTTAACTTGTCCTAATCTCTTCATTTCTCTCAATGAAAAATGAATTTGAGATGGCAGGGTGGGGAAGGAGAACCATGAGTTCTATTTTGGACTCTAGATGAATTTGAAATGTGAATGTAAATAAGAAATTGGTGGATATAGGATGGGAGCTAAAGGGATTGGATATACCAACCTAGGCATCACCCAAGTAGAGACAACAAGCTCATGAGAGCTGTTGAGCTCAGTGGGGAAGAGAATGTAGAGAGAAAGAAGAGGGGCTAGGACAAAGCCTTAGAGGACATCCAGTTGGTGGGAAAGAGGAGACTAATTAGATCTTCCAGATGGGTTGAAGGAGAACCAAGAAACAGCAGTAATATGGAAACCAAGGAGAGATAGGTGTTCTAATATGTCCCAAACTGCCAAAAGGTAAGAAAGGGTGAGCACCTAGCAGTGAAGAAATCTGTGGTAACCTCAGAGCAGTTCAGTACTAGGCTTGGGATCTAGATTGCAAGTAACTGGAAAGTGAAAGGGGCCATGGAGCAATGAGCAAGAGTAGCTGGTCCTTTCTAGGAGTTGGACTATGGAAGGGAGATGAAATTGAGGATGACAGCCTGAGAATCCTGATGGGTAGTGTTAAGTCAAGGGTAAACACCCATCTGTAGGAACTCTGTTCCCATGCAGGTTAGCTGAAGACTTAGCTAATATCAATAAATGAACTTTTAACCTAATTTGGTTTTTACCATTTATTAATATTAAAAAATTCCTACTTTTGGGGAGTTTTCCCCAATAGTTACCTCTATAACTTCTGTGGTCTCTTATAGTTCTAAATCTATGACCCTAGGATGCTGTGGTTGCAAAGGATTTAAGAAGTCATCTCATCAGCAAGCAAAAACCTCTCCAATGTCTCTTTGACCCCTAGGAATGCCTAGGCTCCTCTCCAGTTTAATAGTAAAAACCCACTATAATTGAGCATTCCACAAGCTTATCACAAATTTGGGGCATTATTTTTTCCCATTTAGGTCTCATTTTCCCATTAAGATTTCTATCTCCTTTCCCATTCATGTGACACAAAGGAAACATACTTTCAATATAGTCTAGAGTACAGGAAATCATATAAGAAAATCTGAATTAGAAAAGCAGAGGAAAAAAAGACTCAGTTCTGGCCAGCTGCTCGGGCCAGCCATCTCCATTGCAGGCTGCAGCCAACCCAGCATTTACAATTGAGCTCACACCCAGGGGAACAAAATTTCCCAGAATTTTTGGCAGAGGAGAGCCATTGTTCATTTTCCCTAGTAGGAAGCTTTTCCAATCTCCCCATTAGCTCAGGAAGCAGTTTTCCCCAAGGACCCTGCTTCTCTTATACAGTTAAGAGGCACTGTACATAGAATATTGGGTTGGGAGTTAGAAAGTCCTGAATTCAAATCCAGAATCAGAAACTTCCTCCTTATTTGACCTTGGACAAATCACTTAACTAATCATCTCCATTTCTCTAACTATTAAATTGGGATAAAAACAAAACCTACCAAATTGTGGACCTCATAAACTTGCAAATGGATGAATACTAAAAACTACTTTTGCTTGTATTTGCAAAAATAAAATTAAAGAAACCAAAATAACACTTACTTCACTGGGTTGTTGTGAGGATCAAGTAAGATAATATTTGTAAAGTGCTCAACAAAGTGCCTGGCACATCTTAGGCACATCAAATACATGCTCATTCTCTTTCCCCTGTCCCTGTATTCCTCTCTTCCCTTTCAATTCAGTAGTTTGACTTGCAGTCTCTTTCTTCTACAAGACTGGGGTCTTTCCATACCTTATGGGAAAGAAAGTGAGGGAACCTTGGAGAGGGTTCAATCTGTTTTTTAAACTGCCTCAGTATGACATTCAGCAACATACCTATTACTTTAATATTTGGGGTCACTTGCTCTCAACCACCAGCTTTCAGGCTTCACAACTAGCTGTGCTTGGTTTTGGTTGCCTTTCAGTTCTTTACCTTATTGTTACTAATCATATTGATTGTCCCCATGACTCTGTTCCCTGCAATAGTACATACAGATTTTCTAACATTTCTCTGACTTCTCCATATTCATTTTCCTGATGAGGTCCAACCATGAACCACTCTCCAATTATTTAAATTTTCTTTTACTTGTGTAAGGGTGTTTTATAGTTATAGTTTATGGTTCTATGTAACTTGATAAATTAAATCTCAGATATTTTATTCATTTTGTAGTTATTTTGAATGGAATTCTTTTACTAACTTCCTCTTAGATTTTATTATATGTAGATATACTTTATATTTTATATATTAAATGTAAATGATGATGGTTTTTTTAGATTCATTTCATGACTTTTGAAGATGATGTTTGTCATTCATTCTTTTTTTTTGTCTTTTTTTTTTTTGTCATTCATTCTTGAAGAAGTCCATAGCTTCAGGGAGGTGATGCCATAACAAGCAAGTGATTTGGATTTGAGTGAGGGGGTACTATGATAAGTCATCAACCTCATTTTCTCCTCTGGAGTCATCAGGTCTAGAGGGCAGTATGGATCAGGATGACTGGAGATAGTCCTGGATGTGAGGAAATCAAATGACTTGGCCAAGGTTACACAGATAGTATCAGGTGTCTGAGATCAAATTTGAATTCAGGGCCTTCTGACTCCAGAGCTGGTCCTCTATTCACTCCACAATCAATCTTTCTATTATTAAACTTAGTCACTATTTATCTTAGCATTTGTACCATAAGATATTGTCTCTGTGTGTGTGTGTGTGTGTGTGTGTGTGTGTGTGTGTGTGTGTGTCTGGAGGCAATTTGTGGACTTTTTTCATTCGACACTGTTTTTTATTTTCACAAGTTTGGTTTTCTTATATTATTTCTTTCATTATAATATTAATTTGTTCTTCATGATATTTTCATATCAAGTTCTTCTGGGAGACCCATAATCCTTTAGTTGCTTCTACAGTCTGTCTTTGAAATCATTATACTTTGCTTATATAGAAATCAAATTTTCTTTCAATCTTATTGCTTTTTGGGCTTTTCTTCTTTCAGGTCATTCTTCATTTCTCTCCCAATTGGTTATCATCTTTTTTGTTTCTTTGATGAGATTTATCACCATGGATTCACATTTTTCCTATTTGTTTGATTTTATAGTCTTCTAACAAGAAGTCATACATTCTTTTTTCACAATTCTTCTTTCTCTCTTGGGCCATTTGTGAACATTTGGATGTGATTCCATGATTTCTTGGGCACAGGGTATTGATCATTAGGTATTGTTTTATTTTCCCTTGTCTTTTTTTTTTTTTTTTGCAAGGCAAATGGGGTTAAGTGGCTTGCCCAAGGCCACACAGCTAGGTAATTACTAAGTGTTTGAGGCCAGATTCGAATTCAGGCACTACTGACTCCAGGGCTGGGTGCTCTATCCACTGTGCCACCTAGCTGCCCCATCCCTTGTCTTTTAATATTTATTCAGAGATCTATGACTTATTTGGATGTTCTGTAGACCATGTTCCTTTTTGTTATCACAGTATCTTTTGGTTTGGTTTATCTGCTTATGTTCAAGGTGTTTGACTAAATTTCCTTCCTTCTGAGATCTTTGGTCATTTCAGCCTTTTTTCCTTATATTCCCCTGTTGCTCACTTTTTTTTTTTTTTTTTTTTTTTAGTTTTTGCAAGGTAATGGGGTTAAGTGGCTTGCCCAAGGCCACACAGCTAGGTAATTATTAAGTGTCTGAGGTCAGACTTGAACTCAGGTACTCCTGACTCCAAGGCCAGTGCTCTATCCACTGTGCCACCTAGCCACCCCATGTTGCTCACTTTCTGACTCTTTGTTCTTTAATGGCAACTTCCCCAGGAGTTAGACTTCAAAGTTGTCTCAACCTTCTCTGACAAAATGAAATTCTTTTTTTACCAGCCTTTTTTTTTAACCAGAAGTCTCAGTAAGAGTACCCTTCCTGCTTACATTGGGTCAGGAGAAGGTAGAAGGATCAAGGTTGAATTCTGTTGGAAGTTCATGGATTGGATTGTGAAGCCTAACTAGAGCAAGGAGTGCAGTGGGAAAGGGAAAGTTGATTGCATGCCTTAAGGATTAGAGTTAATCTTCTCTATTATTAATTTATTAGGTTGTTGCCTTGTTAGAGAGCTCTTGATAATTAGAGACCATAGAAATGGTTGAATTTGTTTTCTTTCTTAAAAGCATTGGGGAAAAATGTTCCATCTTGTTGGCCTGTAGCCCCATACTCACATAATAAGTTTGAAATACCAATAGGATAGGGGATCGTGACTTGTTTTGTATCATGGACTTCTTTGGCTGTCTGTTGAAACCCAAACAATTCTTTTTAGGATTTTGCTTTTACATGTTTAAAATATGTAGTATTACAAAGGAAATAAACTATATTGAGCTACAGATAAAAAAATTTTTAAATGTTCCCAGTTCCCAGATTAAGATCACTTATAATAGACTTACAATAGACATCCAGGTGGATGATCTTCAAGAAGCTAGGGGTGTGAGACTGGAGCTCAGGAAAGAGAATGGGATTTGATAAGTGTATTTAGTAATCATTGGTATAGATATGGTCCTTGAACTTATTGGAACTAATGAGATCATCAAGAAAGTGCTTATAGAAAACCTATAATAGAATCTTGGGAAATATATATGCTTATTGGGAGGAACAGAAATGATAATTCAGTTAAGGGAAATAAATAGGAGTTACCAAGATGTAGGAAAAAGAAAGAGAAGTGTCATAGAATATTCAATAATATTAGGTCATAAATCATAAGATGAAAAAATTAGAAAGAACTTTAGTTTGGATTTCATCTAGCCCACACCTCTATTATAATCTACTGTGTAGCAAGAGAATATAGCATTCAGGGAAGTGGAAAGAGTCTTAGGGTCTAAGTCCCAATCATTCCTACCTTATCAATCAGACAAGAGTATTGGTCAAGAATGAATGAAATAATGGAAGTGAAGGTGCTTTGGAAACAGCAACACACAGTGAAAAGGAATTGTAAATGTTACGATAGTTAACTTCAATACAAGGCATAACATGCTGTGGGTTTTTTAGGGTTTTTTTTTTTTTTGCACTCTTTAGTCACTTTATTTGAATAATTCCAAATTGCTTCTAACATCATTATACTAATTTATAACTCCACCAACAAAGTATTAGTATACCTCTGTGGCCACAGTCTCTTTAAATTTGACTTTTCCTATCTTTTTTGTTTTTTTTAAGAAAGATTTTATTTATTTTGAGTTTTACAATTTTCCCCCATTCTTGCTTCCCCCCCCACACACAGAAGGCATTCTATTAGTCTTTATATTGGTTTCATGTTATACATTGATCTCAGCTGAATGTGATGACAGAGAAATCATATCTTTAAGGAAGAAAAATAAAGTATGAGATAGTAAAATTACATAATAAGATAACGGATTTTTTTCCTAATTTGAAGATATTAGTCTTTGGTCTTTGTTCAAAGTCCATAATTCTTTCTTTAGATACAGATGGTATTCTCCATTGCAGGTAGCCCAAAATTGTCCCTGGTTGTTGCACTGATGGATGAGCAAGTCCATCAAGGTTGATCATTACCCTGATGTTGCTGTTAGGGTGTACAGTGTTTTTCTGCTTCTGCTCATCTCACTCAGCATCAGTTCATAACATGTGTTTTGTAAAAGAAGCACATCAAGGGATTATAATATTTTATCAGAGATAAATTCAACCCAGACAGAAATAATAAAAGAAAGCTCCATGGCGGAAATGACTTTTGAACTAGACTTTGGAGAGGAAAGTTGAATTTCATAAGTAGAGTTGGTTAGGAGTTCTTTTTATTCTTTCTATTTACTTGTGTAATTGTTGTGTTCCAGTAAAATGTAAGCTAATTGAAGGCAGGAATTCCATTTTTTTGTCTCTATGACTCACCTAGGGTTGCATGTATATGTTGTGTCCCAGGTGACACTGAAAGTTGTTGCAACAGCAACAACAAAACACACAGATCATGAGCTCTACTATGTGCACGTTTACAGGTTAGAAACTGAAAGCTTTTAATTACTGAATGTATGTTGCCTCTTCCAAACTGAGACCTGGAAAAGACTTTAGCTTGAAAAGATCAAGGTTTCCCACTGCACCAGCAGCATCATTAGTCATTTTGCCACTGAGGAGAGTAAGGCTGATGACTTTGCATAGTTCTGCTTCACTTAAATCCTATTCATTTGCAATTCAGGATCTTCTGATGCACTGATACTCTTAAAGAAGGATGAACAATTCTGTGGAAAAGGAAGCTGTCAATTCTTCAACTAGAAAAGGAATGTAGTATATAGTCTGTCCACAAGGTGGTGGTCCACTCAAACCACTGACCTGGATATAGTTAGGACAATAAATACTTAGATTAGGAATTCCCTCTCCTACTGTGTGGCTGAGATAGAAATTCATTCTAGGAGAGAAAAAACTGGATATTGCTCTGAATTATAGCAATTATAGAAATATCTGTATGATTGCACTATTTTGAGTCTGGGAAGTTTCCTTCAGTCTGATGTGTGGATTTATCATACATAGGCAATCCACACTATGATCTCATACATTTTTATTGTGCATAGAAAATTAAGGAGAAATTTTAAAACTATTCCGTGAAATATTCAAGCACCTTGACCAACCTTGTTTTGGAGAGAAATTCCCCAGCACCTGAAAGTCATGGAAGGATTAAAAGTAGGGACTGTGCCTCACATAAATAGATACTGATTGATTGATTGTATTTTGGGGGATGGCAGTCCCTTAAGGGAAGGAAAGGGAAAGAGAGAGAAAATGGATTTGATTTCTATCTTACCTTTTGATGAAACTTTTCACAAGTTTCCCATTCAATCTTAATCTGTTCTCATTTGCTTTCTTTTGCAACATTGATCATAGTGTCAAAGGGAACAAAAAAGGGAAAGAAAGAGAAAAAAATGCACTCTGCAACCATCAGGTCTCTATCTGGAGATGGAGAGGATTTTTTATCATTCATTGTAATTATGGTGGGTCATTGTATTCATCAGAAATATGTCTTTCATAGCTCAGCTCACTTCACTTTACATCAGTTCCTATGAGCTTTCCCATACAAATTTTGATTTCTGAAACAATTCCCTTCCTCATTTCTTACAGCACAATAGTATTCCATCCCATTTCTATATCATAACTTGTTTGACCATTTCTTCAATTGATAGACATATCCTTAGTTTCCAGTTCCATGCTATCACAAAAATAACTGCAATGAATATTTTGGGGTCTCTTTCTTTTTTCTTTGACCTCTTTGGGATATAGATGTAGTGACTATATTGCTTGGTAAAGGATATGCACAGTATAATTACTTTTTAGATATAGTTCCAAGTTGCTTTCCAGAATGGTTGGACTTCACAACTCCACCAACAGTGCATTAATGTACCTATATGCCTTTGTCCCCTCTGGCATTTTGGAGGATCATAGATTCAGTTGGAAAGGGAATTTCTGGGTCATGTGACCAATAAAATAGAGAACTGGATATTTTCTTCAGTTCCCCAAAAGAGTAATTATGCTCAGGGCCAGTTTGGCTGGCTCAATGAATAAAGCATGGGCCCTGGAGTCAGGAGTTCAAATCTGGCCTCAGACACTTAATAATTGCCTAACTTGCGTAAGACTCTTAACATTGCCTTAAATAAATAAAAAAAATTTTAAAAAGAGTAATTACATTCAAAATTAGAAGAATGATAACTGTTCCCACAGGTCAAGGCAGCAAGAAGTTTAGCAAGTTAGCAACTTTGTGAATTAATAGCAGAGAACACTAATCCATAGAATGGTCTCTTAGCACTCCATCACAAGCCCCCTTCTTTGGCAGGGCACACATCTCAACACACTGGCTTGTATTCTAAGATCCATTCAGCAACTTCCTTGTGGATATATGATCTCTGCTAGCACACTGCCCCTGCCCTCATCCAGTTGTTGTGTGGCACAAGCAAAAAAACTCACTTCTACTCACTTTCTGAGGAGGTGGAAGTAGAGGAAGATGGGAATGAACTCTGCCTGGGGCAGTACTGTTTAGCTAGAGGACAGAAGGAACTGGAGCAGAGGGCCAGTATATGGGCAGGATTACACCAAGATTAAAGGAAAGGAGATTGGCATCTAACTAGGGCCAGTTTTATCCACTCAGAAGGCACTTTGTGCAGAGAGTAAAGCCAGTGAAAAGTGAATTCCAATGCTCTGAGCAATAGCTTCCAGGTACTTTACACAAAGGGAATGGAGATAGACAATGAACAACAGGAGGATAAAAGAAGAAAAAGAAATAGAAGACAAACAGACAATGAACCTCCACAGATTCCAGAAGGAAAAAAAACAAGCAGTTAAGTCACTAGAGAAGATATTCAAACAGAAAGGAAGATGGCTACCAAGATATTTCAATGTCTGAAAACATTAAAGATGTTCCTGAATGAGTCAAGAAAGAAATTAGAATCTTGGGAGGAACTTCCTGGGCAAAGTCAAGAGGATGGAGGAAAGCTAGGAAGTTCCCTGAGCTTTTCCCTTTGAAACAACTTTAAATGAAGCCTCCAAACAGTCTCTGGAATGACAGAACCCACAAAAAGACAATGAAAACAACTTTTCAGTTCAAGATACCTTAGAGGGGGTTGAGGAAAGTTATGTCTTATCTATATATCTTATATGGAGAGCACAGCTCAGCAAAAGCAAAAGGAAACCAATGGAAGGCTTTTAGCCACAGGGCAGATCAGAAAGTGAAGCCCCTTGTTCTGGCTCAGAAGGCCAGTGGCACAGCAGACCAGCAATGAGGACCCCAGCCCCAGTGCAGAAGGCACACTGTGAGATCCAGAACACCATGCAACAGGGGGTTGAGCTACCCTAATACAGGGAGTGAGCTGCCGAGCACCTGAGGTGCCAGGATGGAAAGACTGGCCCCAAGGACAAAAAGCTGTGCCCCAGGAGCAGAGCTTTTAAAATGAGCAAAAAAACCAAACTCTAATTATAGAAAGCTACTATGGTGACAGGGAAGATCAAAATGCCATCTCAGAAGAAGAAAGCAGTGACAAAATACTTACATGTGAAATTGCAAAGGGGACTACGAATTGATCTCAAATCCCAAAAGTCCTCCTGGAAGAGCTCAAAAGGGATTTTTAAAAAACAAGTAATAGAGATAGAGGAAAAATAATAATGAGAGTTATTCAGGAGACAAAAAATTGGAAAAGGAAGCACAAAATTGAAAAGGATAATACCTTTATTATTTTTTCAATGAAATATTTATTTATTTTTCCAACCACATGAAATGGTAGATTTCAACAATCATTTTTTGGCAAGATTTTGAGTTTTACAGCTTTTCTCCCTCCCTATCTCCTTTCCTCCCTCTCCTTGATAGAAACCAATAATATAAGCTGTGCATGTATAAACATGCTAAACATCGATCCATATTAATCATTATGTGAAAGAAGAATAAAATCCAAATGGGGAAAAAAATTAGAAAAAAATACAATGCATAAAACAACTTCTAAAAATTGAAGATTTGATCTACATTTAAACTCTATAATGGACAAGTCTTTTAGAATTGTGTTTGATTATTACATTGCTGACATGTGCAAGCCCATCATATTGATCATCACCCAGTGTTGCTGTTAGTGTGTATAATGTTCTGGTTCTGCTCACTTCCAGGCTATTCTGAAGTCCCATCTCTCATGATAGTGCTCCATCACATTCATATACCATGAGTCATTTTGTCATTCTTCAATTACTGGGCATCCCCTCAATATCCAATTCTTTGCCACTACAAAAATAGTTGCTATAAATATTTTTGTAAATGTGGATTTTTTACCTTTTTTGTTATCTCTTTGGATATAGACCTAGTAGTGATATTACTAGATCAAAGGGTATATATCATTTTATCACTCTGTGGGCATAATGCCAAATTGCTCTCCAGAAAGACTGGATCAGTTCACAATTCCACCAGCAATACATTAGTGTCCCAGTTTTCCCACATACCCTCCAACATTGATCATTTTCCTTATTAGTCATATTGACCAATCAGAAGAAAACACCTTTAAAAGTAGAATTGGTCAAATGGGAAAAGGGATACAAAAACTAAGTGAAGAAAACAAAATCTTAAAAATTAGAATTGAACAAGTGGAAAAATGACAAAGCTGAAAAATAGATCTAGAGGAGATAATTTAAGAATAATTTAACTACCTGAATGCCACGATCAAAATAAGAACCTGCACAGTATCTTTCAGGAAAATTATCATGGAAAACAGCCCTAAAGTACTTCTTTTTTTTAATTTTAATTTTTTTAATGTTTTTGTAAGGCAGTGGGGTTAAGTGGCTTACCCAAGGCCACACAGCTAGGTAATTATTAAGTGTCTAAGGCCGGATTTGAACTCAGGTACTCCTGACTCCAGGGCAGTGCTCTATCCACTGCACCATCTAGCCACCCCACTAAAGTACTTCTTGAAAGAATCTACCAATCACCTCCTGAAAGAGATGCCAAAAAAAAAAATCTAAGGAATCTTAGAGCCGAATTCTAGAATTATCAGCTAAAGGAGAAAATATTGCAAGTAGTCAGAAAGAAATAATTCAAATACAAAGGAGCCACAGTCAGGATTACACAGGATTTAGCAAACTCAATATTAAAGGATCAGAGGACCTAGAATATGATACTCCAGAGGATAAAGAAGCTTGGATTACAACCATGAATCAACTAACCTGTAAAATTCAGCATACTCTTTCAGGGGAAAAGATGATATTCAATGATAGAGGGGACTTTCAAACTTTTCTCATTAAAAAACAAAGCTGAACATAAAATTCGATCTTCAAATACAATACTCAAGAGATGCATAAAAAAGGTAAACCAAAAGAAAAAAAAAGTTAGACTAAAATGCTTTCATCCCTACATGGAAAGATAATACTGCTAACTCTTGAGGACTGTATTTCTATTAGGACAGCTGGAAAAAGTATAAATTACAGTTATACAATGATTAAGTTGTGATGATAAAAAAAATTAAGACCTTAAAAAAAGAATTTTAGAGGGAGAAGAATGGGAAGGCAAAAGAGAGTAATTCATATCACATGAAGAGTCACAAAGGACCTCTTTTAAAAGAGGGAAAGAAGGGAGGGGGTGAACAGTGATTATATGTCACTCTCAAGGGATTCAGCTCAGAGGGAATAATATACACTCCCAATTGGGTTTAGAAATTTATCTTACCCTACAGGGAATTAGGAGAGAAAAGAGGGAAAAAAAAGGAATTTGGAGTTGATAGAAGGTAGGGCAGACACAGGAGGTGAAAGGTGAAAAAAAGAGGAGAGAACTGATAAAAGGGAAGGCAGATTGAGGGAGATGGTGGTCAAAAGAAATTAGAATCTTGGAAGAAGAAATTAAAGGGAAACAAATGGCAGAATTTATAGCCCTATACCACAGAAATAATTAGCAGAATAAAAAATAAAGAAATCCAAGGTGATAAGTCATTCCAAAGGCACATAAGAGAGAACAACTGGTTAGAAATACAAATATACTTAAATGGAAGAACAATGTAGAAGAGGCAAAATAAACAAAATTTAAAAGTACATATGAGCTGTGTGGCCTTGGGCAAGCCACTTAACCACATTGCTTTGCAAAACCCTAAAAAAAAAAAAGTAAATATGATCTTGATACAAGCAAAAAATTTATTTTGAAGACCCTCCAAAGAGCAGTTAGGTGATATAATGGAGAGAATACTGGACCTGGAGTCAGGAAAACTCATCTTCCTGAGTTTAAATCCGACCATAGACACTTTATAACTGTTTGACCCTGGAAAAATCATTTAACTCTTGTTTGCTTCAGTTTCCTAATCTGTAAAATGAGATGGAGACGAAAATGGAAAGCAACTCCAATATCTTTGCCAATAAAACAGCAAATGGGATCACATAGAGTTGAACACAAGAAGAATGTGGCAAGTTAGCATATACATAGCCTGAATGCCATAATTCAAAGAATAAGGTAAGAAGATTGTCCAAAACTTTTGAATATAGAAAACAAAACAGTAATTGGAAGTATTCATAGATTGACTTCTGCAAACTCTAAGAATGTAGTGGTTAAATTTAACAATTCCTTTTAGAACAAATTCTCTAAGAAACCAGGAAAAAATACATTAATATAAGAATTTAAGATTATTCTTTACCTATCAGAAACTATAAGAAGAAATATACTTCTCGGGGCAGCTAGGTGGCCCAGTAGATAGAGCACCAGCCCTAGAGTCAGGAGAACCTTAGTTCAAATCTTGCCTTGGGCACTTAATAATTACCTAGCTGTGTGACCTTGGGCAAATCACTTAACCCCATTGCCCTGCAAAAACCAAACAAAAAAAAAAAGAAATACATTTCTCAGGAGTCATTGAATCACATCAAATTATAATCACCTTACTCCCTTTTCAAGTACCCTCCATGGACACACAATTCTCATGAGTTATCTCCTCCATCATGACATTCTATCTTTCTTCTTCACTGTGCTTAGATTCACCCCCATCATTGCTCTCCTGCTTGTTTCTTTTGTTTCAGCTTGAGGGCTGGGAGTTGCTGTCCATTGCCAAGATCATGCCCCAGTTGTGAGCCGTGGATCATACAGATATTGGGTGCATAGCTACAACCACTACCCCTGATCTCTCTACCTCCTCACCCCCACAGAAGTCCCTCAGTTCCTGTGGAATCCAATCTCTTAAAGTCTTCTGAGCTTTTACATCTCTCTCCTCTCCTCACTCCCTCTGCTGCCTGATTTTCTGGGCTGTCTTAACCCAACCATAGGAACCCCTCCCCCTGCCCCCCCCCCATTTCCTCCCCACTTTCCCACTAGGATTTCAACCTGTCAGTGAATCTGGACATCCAAATTTCTTTTTATCCCACTCTCCTTCTTCCTCTCTGGCTACTTTTCTGAGATAAACTTAGTTCTACAAAGCAGTTTAAGTTTTAAGCCTAGGAAATTGGACAAATTTTGCTGTGTTGTTCCCAGAGGAGGGATCTGGCTAGTACTCCCTACCCTGCTCCCTTCTTCATTGCAAGCTTCTGCCAAATGAGAGTGGCTTCACCCATTCCATTGTGGAAGAAAAAAGTAAGTATATACATATATATAAATGTATATATATATACATATATATATGCACATATATATTTTTTTTAAAAATTTGGAAAAAACTATTAAATAGATAGATATTTTGTAATTTGTTATAGGTTTTTCAGGTAGCTAGAAACCCCACTGTGTTTCTAATCTGCAGGAACCTAAGTCACTGTGTGCCTCCTAAAAGTTTTTGTAATCACTAAAAATCTCTATGGATTTTTCCTAAGGACTTGTCCCATAAATTTATATCTATATTGGGACTAAGAATAGGCAGTACAGGTTTCTACCTCCATTTGGGGGAATGGGAGATTTGGAGCTCTTTGATCTAGAAAATACCTGAATTTTGTGACATGCAGATTAATGAGGAATATTGTCCTGGTTTGGAAGAAGTAGGGATTTAGATTTTAAAAATAGAGCTGTTCCATAGAAGTTTGCAAATTGGCCTTGGGTGGAAGTCCCCCTGAGTCTGGCCTAGATTCTCAGTTCTTTGTCAGAGGTGCACTATGACATAGGATTCTGATCCAGAGGAGAGAAACACCAGTGACATATGATTGAGTCAGTTTAGGGTGACTATTGTTTTTTTTTGGGGGGGGGTGGCAAGATAATCAGGTTAACTGACTTGCCCAAGGTCAACAAAGCTAGGTAATTAATTGTGTGAGGTTGGATTTGAAGTCAAGTCCTCCTGACTGCAGGGCTGATGCTCTATTCATTGCACCACCTCCCTGCCCCTATGACTATTGTTTATACCAGTCTGGCCAGGATATTTTCCTGGGGAGTAGCAAATGTCTGTGTTCAGAAGCAGGGTACATATATTTTGGACTGTACAACTTAAAGAGATAGGTGACTGAGACTTGTGTGAGATGTAATGATGGTACCTGTATCCCTTGTAAAGATGCACAAACTGGGGGATTTGTTAAGGGAAGCTGTGATTATGAGTTAGCGTGGACTTACAAGGAAAGTGCTAAAATGGCCATTTGCAAGAAGAATAATTTAAGGAACATCACTAGATATATCAACTATTCTTGGGGTTAGTACAATGGCACAAAATCAGGGATTTATTTTGATCAATTTTGGAGCCAGGAAGATTTATCTAAAGACATTGGTATAAAAACTTGCCAGGAGAAGGAGGTGCAGCAACTTTGGAAATGTGCCTATTATCATGATGATTATGAATGGGATATTCCCTCTTAAGAGTTAATATTCCCAGTGAAGTCCTCTCAGGGCTAAAAATCATTAAAACAAAGACTATTACTTTTAGACTATTCTTAGAAGAAAGAGGCAGAGAAACCTTGCATTCCAACAAAGCTCATAAGACTCCTCTTGTTCAATAAGTAGACTGTTACTTCAATAAGATAGTTATAATCCTGAAGGTTATTCTCACCATCTGGATGTTGAGGTAATATTTTATGAAAAACCCTCCATTCTTTTCCTTCTTGCTGGGGTAGATTTTCACAAGTAGAATGTAATTCTAAAGACTAACCAATGTGTTGACAAAGAGGGATGATAGGGAGGAGGAGGGGATTGTATTAGGCCATATAATCTTGCTTGACTGCCACTTTAGGGCAGCTCCTTGATCTTCACTACCTTTGTGAGACTTGGAGTGTGCCCTTTTCTCGAGAAAAGCCAAAATAAACTTTCTTTTTTTGTTTAGAGGAGTCTCTATATTTTTTAAAGTGGATTTTTATCCCACACAATTATATGGCTTATTTAGGAGAGCCCCTTGGAAGTAAGGATGAATGGTATTATCTATTTGTTGGAAAACAGGAAACTTCCTAGAAGACCAACCAGCACTAAAGGGACATTATTGGATTTGTGGGACTACTGCCTACACTCATTTGTCTAAAGGGTTGGTCAGGGAGTTGTTATCTAGACTTAAGGTCCTGGATAGGAGTTGGGCTTTGGAACCCCAATTTATATCCTGATTAGATTCTAAACTGTAGTGGAAAAATTACCAATTAGACAACTAGGGCCTTGATTTGCTGGTTGGCTAAGCCATGCAAACAAATCTGTTGATTGGAGGAGTTTGTGGCAATTTGAATCAAGTTGCTGCCTCAAGATAGATGACAATAGGCAAATAGTAAAAGATATCAGAAAGTTGACATGTACTCCCACAAAAACCTGACAATGAGGAAGCAAAAATCTTGGTAGAAGATAAAGTCAGTAATTATGTCAGTAACAAAGATTGTGATTTAAGAAAATTACTAATAAGGTGTGGAACCCAAATTTTTATTATAAAAGAAAAAGGGGGAAATTTTGAGGAAAAATTTTAGATCCCAAAAATGTGAAGGGAGAATTGTAAGTTTACATTACAAAGACTAGGGTCTGCCTATATTGTTGCCTATGGGCAAGTACTGAGCTAAGATAAAAGATTTAACCTTCATTAACCACCTGTTTAAATTAACCTAGAGTCTAGACCTTCTCCTTTGCACATGCTCAAGGAGATCTAGTTGATCTTACTCATTAGTATAAGGAGCAGGGTGAGGAAATGTATAAGAACCAATCTATCATTTAGATTTGAACCCCAGCCTATGATTGGCATGAAGGGGCAGGAACAAAGCCTTTCAAAATGTATAAAAGAGCTTGTATTTTGGGATTTGCCTGCCCCTCTCTCCCACCTTGAGAGAGGTGTGCCACTTTAAGATATCTTAATGGGGGGAGGGGGAGAATCCCCTGGACTGTTACAAGGTTAATACATGTGACTCCCTTCCCTAGCCCCCCAAGAAAAAAAAATCTTAATAAAAACCATTTTAATCACTCTGGAAAAAAATAAAGCTGGATATGGTTGAAATGTAAAAGAAAGTAAATAGTTTGAATAATAGGTTGGAAAGATTTGGGAAAGAAAAGTAAAGCTTGAGCAAAAATATAGGAGGAAGGAAAGAAAATTTACTAAGAGGACAGGAGTAAAGCTCCAAGTCCTTTCTGTCCCTGAAGAGTCTATACTAAGTGGACTTGTGCCAATTGCAGGTGGTTCTAAGCATGTTGGGAAGGTATGAAAAAGTTTGACTTTAAGTATTGAGAATGAGAATTCTGTAGTTTGATTTCAGGTGAAATGTGTGATTCCCATAGAAATCAGTTTTAATTCAAATTTTTAGGAATAAATTTGTAGGAAGCCTCTCATTAATATTAATTCATAATAAAATCTTTAAAAAATGTAAAACTTTATATGCATTTCAGAATATTTTGTAGTTTAAAAGTCTATGTTTAGGGGCGGTTAGGTGGTACAGTGGATAGAGCATCGGTCCTGGAGTCAGGAGTACCTGAGTTCAAATCCGGCCTCAGACACTTAATAATTACCTAACTGTGTGGCCTTGGGCAAGCCACTTAACCCCACTGCCTTGCAAAAAACCTAAAAAAAAGGCTGTGGGAAAAAATGGGAATCAGGAAAGTTGGGGTAGTGGATAAGTCACCACATGGAGCCTAGGGATCCTTAGCTTTTTAAGGAATCAAAATGGAGATTGCCATGTGTTTGCTATGTGGTCAGTTTAATGTCTTAACTGGGAATAGTGAATCCCATGGTATGAAATAATTGGAATAAAACAGCTCTTGTGCAAAATATAATACTAAATTATTGAATAACAAATTGAGCTTTTGTATAACAGAAATAGCTGTATGTGTAATTATTCTGGTCTCATTTTAAGTGAAATTGGTGATTAGAAAAAGAAAATCTTATAATACTAAAAAAAGATTATTTCTAGTGATTTATTTAAAGTGGTAAAATATATATTGATTAAATTTTTAAAGTTCTTTGTTATTGTGATAAGGCTAATTTTATTAGGTATTTCTTTCTGGTTTAGAACAACAGACTTCACTATTATAAATATCTTTTGACTAAAACAGGTGGCACTTAGAAACTTTGTGGTAATCAGGAATATATTGTGTTTTTAAGATTTGAGGGATTTATTGATGAAACTTAAAAATAATTTATACCAACTTAGGTTTAAAGATTTATTTTTGCTTTAAGCCTGAAAAAAAGAAATCTATCATTTTACAAGTTCCCAACTAATTTGCTTTATGAAGGCTTAGGGATTATTTCTTTAACATCAAGATAAATTTTAAGCATTTTTTAAGAAAGGGAAATACTTTTGGAAAGATTATTTTCTAAAAAAACTTTCATAGGGGCAGCTAGGTGGCGCAGTGGATAAAGCACCAGCCCTGGAGTCAGGAGTACCTGGGTTCAAATCCGGTCTCAGACACTTAATAATCACCTAGCTGTGTGGCCTTGGGCAAGCCACTTAATCCCATTTGCCTTGCAAAAAAAAAAAACCCTAAAAAAATAAAAAAAACTTTTGTAAAAGTCTTTTGTGTGATTTATAGAAAGCCTCTAAATTTTTAACTATAAGCTAATTTAATACAATAATAATTTGATGTTGATTACAATTTTGATCTAATTTACTATGAGGAATGAGATTCTGGGACTTTGAATATTTTTGTTTGCTTTATTTTTGCAAGGCAGTGGGGTTAAGTGACTTGCCTAGGTTCACACAGCTAGGTAATTATTTATTAAGTATATCTGAAGCCACATTTGAACTCAGGTCTTCATGACTCCAGAACTGGTATTCTGTCCACTATGCCATCTAGCTGCCCCAACTTTGAATATTCTTTTAGAGGCTTTATTCCTACATCTATTGGGTCCCCACACTATTTTTAATGGTTAATTTAAGATAATTATCAACAGTCTGCACCTCAGAAGCCACATCTGAGATCTAAAGTTAATGTATATTTCTCTTTAGGAACAATTTAGGGAGGTTCCCTTGGAAAATGTTGGACATTTCCATTAACATGATTAACTATTTTCCTGCTTATAGATATTATAGCAAAATTTCTATTTTCAGAATAGTAAAAGTGGAAGTTTCCCATTGCAATAGTGAATCAGCTAGTTATTAGGTTAATATTAAAGCCTCTAAATTACTGTAATAAGCTGTAAGTAGGAAAGATATTGCTCTTTTGATCTAAAGTTATCAATTCCTGAAGAATATCATTTTATTTTGCAGAATGTTATGAGTATAATTAGATAGAGGTAACCAAGTTTGTGAAACAAAGATGTAAATCTATTAAAATTATAAGGTTAAAGTTAAAAACATCTTTTGTTATTACTCTAATGAACAGGATTTAAGTACAGAAATATTACATAATTAATGAGCTATCTTATTTTTCTTCTATTTGGTTGTTTCATCTGGAAGGATGTGTAGAAATGCATGCAAATTACTTAAGTCACCTGAAGATATTCTCAGTGTTTAAAGGAATTCTGAGAGCTGTAGTTTAAACATGATTAAATTGAAGATGTTTTTACTACAGATAATATTTTATTAATTCTTTTTCTATATGTAATGTGAAATTATTGTATTTATACATCCCAAGTCTTTTCTTGTTTGTTATTCAGCATCTGAAAGCAAAATCATTTGTGCAACATTGATAAAATTGATTTTTTGTGATAATCTTCTTGTTACCACAGTGAGATCACAATCAATATTTTATCCTTGTGAACTGAATTTACCTGAAACTCTGATCATTGAAATTTGCTACTTAAGACCAATCAGACTGTTGACTGATATTGCTCTGAGTCTTATTGCAGGTATGGTCAGAGGGAATACTATTGTCCCAATGATCTATGAAGTCAACAACAGAGTTTTGATATGCATAAATTGCAGGTGGAGTTCTCATGGGAAAAGCTAGGAGAATGACTATTTGGTACACTCTGCAGTATAATTCTCCTGACTCAATTTCTCCCAAATGACACTTATAATGTCCCACTTGTCTGGCTTTAAGTCTGGCTCATTGAAAATTACCATCTATATAATCTTGCCTGAAACTAACATTGAAATAAAGGAATGGGGGCAGCTAGGTGGCGCAGCGGATAAAGCACCGGCCTTGGAGTCAGGAGTACCTGGGTTCAAATCCGGTCTCAGACACTTAATAATTACCTAGCTGTGTGGCCTTGGGCAAGCTACTTAACCCCGTTTGCCTTGCAAAAACCTAAAAAAAAAAAAAAAAAGGAATGGTTTTTTCTTAAGTCCCTAGACTTTTGTGGCAAATTTCTATAAACATGTTAGATGATTGGTACAAAAACAATATTAAATCAGGTATAAAATTGGAGCCATTTGGTCTAAAGTTCTGTATGTGATACCTAGCTAAACAAATATTTAGCTTTGGCATGTTACTAGCTGCATGTTTTTATGTTAAGTTCCTTGAATTTTTCGCAATGCTATGGGGTTATTTAAGCAAATAATAGATTTTGGAATGCCAGAATATTATTTTTTATCATAACAGTCTCAATCCCTTTGTTATAGAAAGAAATATTAGTATAACTAATTATATTAGAAGAAGGATGGCCTGTGGTCTATCTTAAAAATGTCTTAAAGAGAGATCCATTTTCAGTTAGAGGTTTTGTTCATTTTATACTAAAAGATAAACATATTTCATATACTGTTTTGAAATGATTATCCAATATTTATACATATTGACATGTGTACATGTTTAGATATACATATATATTTAATCCCTGAGTTTTTTATTACAGCTCAACTTAATCTGACTTTTAATGAATTCACTTTTGTATTAGAATCCATAATCATATAAAAGTGTTCTGTTATTTGTGGATCTGTAATTTTTGGAATCTCACCCTCCAAAGTAAAGAATGAATAATGCTATGTATAAAACTGGGTTTTTAATTTTCTATTTTTTTTTTTGCAAGGCAAATGGGGTTAAGTGGCTTGCCCAAGGCCACACAGCTAGGTAATTATTAAGTGTCTGAGACTGGATTTGAACCCAGGTACTCCTGACTCCAGGGCCAGTGCTTTATCCACTACACCACCTAGTCGCCCCCAATTTTCTATCTCTTAACTGTGTTTATTGTGTATCTCAGCATGACAACAACCAAAGTTGTCATCTCCCTGGATTAAGAAGTCCCAAATTTCATTTTCTAATAACAGAAATGTAAGTCCTGAACTGATTATTTTGCAAGGAAAATTTTTTGTTAAGATGTTCTTTTGATAGACTATATCTGAACCGCAAAGCTGCATCAGATGCTTCCAGAAGAAAAGATCTGAATTTGCGGTTTCCACCCCTCCCCCCATCTTTTTTGTTTCTCCTCCAGTTCCTGTATTTGTAAGATTCACTTTCCAAAGGGCAATGATCCCTTTGATTTTTGTCAGTGTTATAGATCTGTTATAGACCTTACCTGGCTGCCCATATCTACTGGCACCTAGATTTGGTAGTGTTTTGCTTCATGTCATACCATTTTCCCTTCAATCTTCCCTTCATATCTTCACATCTTTCTATATTATTCTGCAAGTGATGCTATCATGACATTGTGAAAAATAAATTTACATATATATGTATATATATATACACATATATATGTTTTAAACATTTTTTGTCAGTCTTTCTAATAACAATTATAAATCTGAATATAGAGATGTCAATTCAGTTTGGTTTTCTTTTTTTTGGCAGGGCAGTAGGGTTAAGTGACTTGCCAAAGATCACATAGCTAGGTAATTGTTAAGTGTCTGAGGTGAGATTTGAACTCAAGTCCTCCTGAATCCAGGGGCAATGCTCAAGACGTCAATTCGGTATGTGAAAATGTCAACTTCCTCCTTAGAAAACAAGAAGTTTGCCTGGTTATCTTTATAATAACATCTGTAAATTCCCTCATTGTATCAACAGTCACAGGATAGCACAGATATCCTGAAAGGGGGGGAGAATACCATGTTTTATGGAAGTTGGTAATATAGCTAAGGCTGATGAAAAAGGGTAAAAACATCACTTGTACAAAAATATTCATAGCAGCTTTGTGGTGGCAAAGAATTGGAAATTGAGTGAATGTCCATCAATTGGGGAATGGCTGAACAAATTGCAGCATATGTATATTATGGAACATTATTGTTCTATTAGAAACCAGGAATGGGAATTCAGGGAAGCCTGGAGGGATTTGCATGAACTGATGCTGATCGAGATGAGCAGAACCAGAAAACCACTGTACACTCTAACAGCAACATGGGGATGATGATCAACCTTGATGGACTTGCTCATTTCATCAGTGCAATAATCAGGGACAATTTTAGTGTATCTGTGATGGAGAATACCATCTGTATCCAAAGAAAGAATTGTGGAGTTTAAACAAAGACTAAAGACAATAGTCTTTGGTAATAACCTTCAATTAAAAAAAAAAGCTATATTATGTATTATGTAATTTTGCTATCTCTTATATTTTTTTCCTTAAGGATATGTTTTTCTCTCAACACATTCAATTTTGATCAATGTATAACATGGAAACAATGTAAAGACTATCAGACTGCCTTCTGTCAGTGGGTGGGTGATGGAAGTGAGGTGGGGGGAAAAATTGTAAAATTCAAAACATTACAAAAAATGATAGGAAGAACCTACTATTGTATATAATTGGAAAACAAATAAAATATTTGTATTAAAAAATTTTTGAGGCCACTTAACCTCATTGCCTTGCAAAAACTAAAAAAAAAATAGACTCAGTTCTTGGAAAGGAGATCCTTTATCAGAGAACCTTTACACAATTTCTTTTTCCCAGTGTCCTCCTTTTCTAATTTTAGCTGTGATGCTTTTTAGTTTTATGTAGTAAAAAATCATTAATTTTACCTCTTGTGAACTTCTTTTATCTCATTTGGTCACGAATTCTTCTTTTATCCATAGATAATTCACAGGTATTTTTTTTTCATGTTCTACTAATTTACTTATGATGTCACCTTTATGTCTATTTCATTTACTCATTTGGAACTTATCTTGATATACAAGTCTGAGATATTAGTCTATGTTCAAGGACCCTTTACAAAATTAACCATGTATTAGAGTATATTTATTGTTTATTATATGGAAAGTATCATGCTTATTATATGGCTCACATCTTTGTGGGTGGGAGGGAACAAGCCATGGAAGGTTTCAGTTGCAAATCAGATGAAAAAGCTCCATGGTCCTTAAGGTACAGCAGCAAAGCTGCCTCTTCTTCAATGTCATTTTCACTGAGAAAATCATGGCTGTTTCTGATGTTGAATAGTTTGATAATGCAAAGGACTTTAGTGGGATAAGAACTTTCTTGTCATATTGCAAATAAATGTACATGGGCAAAAACTAGTAGCCATAACCTATACCAACAATAACAAAAATGGTATTCAGTTCATGGGCCACAAAAAAAGACATCAATCCAGACACAATAAAATCCTAAATAATGAGAGGGCCAAGGAATAAATCATAAAAACAAAAATTAAGTGAAAGATAATGAGGATAAAATTAACATACCCAAATATCTAGAGATGGAAAGGATCTTATTGGCTATTTAGCCCAAGCTCATCATTTTATAAATATGGAAACTGAGGCCCTATAGAGAAAATAGTGACTTGTCCATGATCTCACAACTAGGATAAGCATTTAAACACAGGTTTTTCTGACTTTTAAGCCCCTTAAATCCCTCATTTTCTAGCCACGATGACATGTACTAGTCTCCAAATTTCTCTCTTGTCACTGAAATGTGCAGGTTTTTTCAACTGACTATACTGTCAGCCAGAGCATAGCACCTGAGCTTTATGACCAGCCTGGCTAACAGGATACATGGTTTAAGCTGGGCTCTCTCATTTTCTGGTGTCTGATCTGAATGAATGACTGACTGAAGTCTTCCCAAAGGCAAATGAAGAATTTCCAGAACTTGGGAAATCTCTCTGCCTGACTTCTCCTTTTCCTTCTCAGATTTCCAGAGGGGAAAGGGAAATATATATTTGTATCACCAGTACCTTACACAAAGCCTTGAATGTAGCAGCACTGAATGTTTACTGAATTAAATGAGCACAGGTGCAGAGGAAGTGAAGCACAGGATATATCCAGGAAATTGTGAATAGTTTTGATTATGTTTGTGGGGGACTATGGGAAATAAGGGTAGAAAGTGTGAGACTGAGGAATTTGTACATTCACATATTGAGACAGGGACTAATGGCTTTTTAGGTCAAGCTCGACACGTTTTGAAGGGTGTGTGTGTGTGTGTGTGTACATGCATGCACCCATGCTCACTGGGTGGTCATGGGGAAATGCTTCAGCAGAACTACATAAACTCTCTTCCTTAAGAAAGTGGGAGGCCAGGGGAGGTTCAGTGGCGCAGTGGATAAAGTACTGGCCCTGGAGTCAGGAGTACCTGGGTTCAAATCTGGTCTCAGACACTTAAAAATTACCTAGCTGTGTGGCCTTGGGCAAGCCACTTAACCCCGTTTGCCTTGCAAAAACCTAAAAAAAAAGTGGGAGACCAAAGAATATAGCTCATCAAAGCTCAAGTAGCCATCAGCTGTTCAAAACACACATATACACATTTACAGAACTAGGAGCAAGAAAACCAGATAAGAGAGGCGAGGCATCAGGCTCAATTGGGCACCTTTAGACTCAAGTTCTAGTCCCAACTAGATCCTTATGTCACCTCTGGAGTTTGCTCCTCCTCTCTGATCTGATTGTGTTTCCATCAATGGAAGGGCTTGGTCTTGATGATCTGGGCCTCCTTCCCTCCCTCCCTCCCAAGGTCTAACACCTCTTATTTCTATGAACTATGACTTGTCTTTCTTTGTTCTACTTCTCTGTGATCCACAGGCCAGCCCTAGGCCCTCCTTACCCTTATTTCCCTATAGGCTGTCTTGAATTTTTTCATTTTCTCCCTTCCTGCCTTAGCATGTTCAACTATCCAGATCCTTTACCCCTGATTTACAAAGGTCAGAGTGGAAGTGAAAACCTTGAATAGGAAAAATCCCAAAGGGCCTGGCTGAAGGACCCAATCACAATTGGCAGCCCTGTCTTTTCCTTAAGAAATGCTCCTTATAGTTTCTATGCTGAAGCACCAGACAGGGACAAGGAAATGATTTGGAGGGTATGAGGAATTTTAGGAAGGTTGTCATTTGTCATATGAGGAAGCTGTTTAAAATCAAGAGACCTAGACTACTTTAAAACATCATAGAAGACAATCTTGGGTGAGCTTTAAGCCTGCTTTGGGAGTTCAGGTGGGAATTACTGATAGGGACCTAGTATGGAATTTCCCCCCCAAATCCATTTGACTGGATGCATCCAAGTTTGTTAAAAAGTGTAACTATGGAAATGTGGAAAACACTGTCTGAGAAGCAGAATGGATGGTAAACTTGTCAGGTGAGTTGGGGGGACCTTTCAGAGGTCTTCAGACTTCAGAGCTTATCTTGATGGCTCCATTGACCAGAGTTGAAGAGGGCTTCCATTCACCTCTAAAAGCTGCAGCTTTACTTCTATTTATAACTAACTGTGATGCTGGAAAGGTAATCTCTTGGTAGCTTTCCTCTGCCAAAGGAAGCTTCTGCTCCCTTTGGCAAAGGTGAAATGGTAAACAGAGGTTCAAATTTCACTAGAAATGGAAGGTCAGGCCATAGCTGCTTGGAATTTTTTAGACAATGTCTTTCAAAATTTCAATTTTAGACAATAAATGTATTGTAAATGTAAGCATATTTGCCTTTTGAGTCAAAATGGTAAAGGACATAAGAATCTTAATGGGAAGTACTATTGAGTCAATCATGAGAAATTTTGTGAAATGTGATATAATTTTACATTTTAAATCCTAGAATCAAAATGAAACCTGAACCAGGCAACTAGTAGGTAGAGATAGCATATCTATGAGCATATCCAGATGAGATATCTATTTTATATTTATATACCCACTTGAATGATGTTTGCCTATTCCTTCTCCAGTGCTTCCATAGGGGTAGTGACATCATTAGAACACTTCCTATACTTGGCTAACACCTATGTATGGAGTAACCATCTTTATATCATGTATAAAGACACTAAGGATACTTGAGCCTCAGGACTTTTGAGCTAATCTACGTGCCCTTCAACTAGATTCTTTTCTATGGTGTGAGTTCACAAGACCAGGGGCTGTTTTTATCTGTACTAGTATCTTGGGTGGGTGCAGTGGATAAAGTGCCGAATCTGGTGTCAGTAAGACCCCAGTTCAAATTTTGCCTCACTCATCAGCTGCAGGGCCTTGGGTAAGAACCTTCCTGTTCCTACCTCAGTCTTCTCATCTATAAAAATGGAGATACTATGAGCAGAGAGGATAAAGTGAGATATCTGTAAAGTACTTGGTCAACCTCCAGGTACTATACAAATTAGCCATTATTATCATCTAGTGTTTAGCACATAGTTAAGTACTTTTCAGTGCTAATCCAGCCACTGTCCTAGGATAAGTGGAGTGGGCAGCAACATCCAGCTTCTTTCTTCACATCCCAGTCCTTGGCCTCCTTAGCTTTAGAGTACTTTGCAAACTTTAAAAAGGCATACACACGAGGTGGCTAGGTGGTGTAGTGGATAAAACACTGGCCCTGGAGTCAGGAGTACCTGGGTTCAAATCTGGTCTCAGACACTTAATAATTACCTAGCTGTGTGGCCTTGGGCAAGCCACTTAACCCCATTTGCCTTGCAAAAAAAAACAAAAACCTAAAAAAAAAGGCATACACATGTCAATTATCGAAATGAAATTCTTTCAAGAGACATTTTGGTTGACTAATTTTGGGGGTATTTTTTCTATTGAAATTGTTGATTATAAATCTACAGAAATGTACAAATTTCAAACTTTTTCTTTTTCATTTTATTAGTTATTTAAGGAAATGGGGTTAAGTGACTTGCTCGAGACCACACAGCTAGGTAATTAATAAATGTCTGAGGCCGGATTTGAACTCAGGTCCTCCTGATTCCAGGGCCAGTACTCTATCAATTTAGCTGTACCTACTTTTTCATTTTTTTAATGCAATATAATCAGGAAATATTTATTATGAATGAATAAAAATGCTTCTTTATAACTGAATTTCAGTTTAACACAACTAGTGGGGCCACCTTCCCTTCCTGGTCCCAGCCATCACATAGACTCAAGTGAGAATGCATCTATTTCCTGTACTCCAGCAACACCACTCCCACAGTCCAGTACCTTCAATGTCATCTTACCTTGAACATCATCTCAAACTCAAAAAACACCTGTCAGGACTCTGAAGTAGGATTATTACTAGGTGACAGAGAATAACAATCTATTTCAAGGACTGTGCTTAACCCCATGGAATCCACATGTTCATATAGACTGCTCTGTTGAGGACTCAGATTTCTTTTCAAATACCTAGGAAAGTAAGAACACACCATTCCCAAACTCGAAATCCTAATCTTTGTGGACAGTTACCTAGGAAGGTAGAAAAGGAAGTACTTAGGAAGGAATATACTTGAGTTAACCACAATAATGCAGGAGAGAGAAAAAGTTATCTTTGCAGAATTGAAGCCACCTTGGAATGTTAAGGGTAGTGGAGAAAAGTCGAACTCATTGGTCATACTAGAGACATACAACTAACTAAAGTTGCACAGCATGGACTGGCCTGTGGCGGGAGTGTGTGAAGGGCCTTAGGTAAAAAGAGGAGCTGATGGATAAGCTTGGTTTTTCAAGAACATGAATGGTTGGACTCTAGAGAAGTATGGAACGAATTACAGGAACTAATGTTGAGTCAAGGGAGCAGAACCAAGAGAACATTGTACACATTAACAACAACACTGTGAGTTGATCAACCTTGATGGATTCAGCAGCTCTCAGCAGTTCAGAAAGCTAGGACAACCCTGGGAGACCTGCTATGCTATCCCCATTCAGAGGAAGGAAAACAAAAATCAAAAACTTACAGAATCTGAAAAATGTAGAAATGAATGAAAAAAACTACATTAATTTTTTTTAGTTTTTTTTTTTTGGCAAGGCAAATGGGGTTAAAGTGGCTTGCCCAAGGCCACACAGCTAGGTAATTATTAAGTGTCTGAAGCCAGATTTGAACTCAGGTACTCCTGACTCCAGGGCTGGGTGCTCTATCCATTGTGCCACCTAGCTGCCCCGTACCATTCATTTAAAAAAAAATTGTTTTTCATTCCCATCTCATAGTTTTCTTTCTTTTTCCTTAATCCTAATTCCTCATACAGAAAATGACTAACCCGTAAACATGTTAAACACAAATATGTATGTATAATATTCACCAAACTGGTCGCTGCTGAGGAGAGCAGGGTGGGAAGGGAGGGTGGAAGGAAATAATGTAACTTAAAAATATGCATATACATGTGGCTGAATGTAGAAAAACTTTCATAACATGTAATTATAAAAATTAAATAAAATGCCAATTAAAAAAACTAATGGTAGGAATATTACTTCTAGAGAGTTACAAATGAGGTAGATACTATCACTTCAATTTTACACAGAGAATGGAGTGACTTTTGAATAAGGTGGGGTTTCCTGATTCCCAGTCCCATCCTTCCAGGTCTGAACTGGCCAGGTGAAGTTGTGTGTACAAAAATCATTGTGATATCAAAGTAAATTTCCAGTGGGTCCTAAAAATGCCCAAATGAGGAGAGAATCCAAGATACTAATTTGCTGAATATACAAATTCCTTCTAATTCCCCAAGTCACAAATCAAAATCACCACAGTATGATCAGCATTGAAATAACTTTATTAGAAGGCTGTTCTAAGTGAAAACTTCCATGTTGTGTTGCTTAATTTTGCTTTTGGATAAATTCCAGTTATAATGAAAAAGACAGTAATTTTGCATTGATCTTTGCATCCTGTGTTTTCCCATTAGGCCATACTGGTGGAATGAAAGTGCAACTGTCTAGTCATATGATTTGCAAACACTATTTCAAGAAGGGGGAGGAAGGAAGCAGCAAGACCCAAGGCTCCAAAAAGCAGCTGGTCTCCTGGCTACAGGAATTGGGGTATGTTAGTCTAAATGGAAAAGGGCAGGCTCATTTTACTAATGGACCAGACAAGCTGCAAAACCATTACCACTTATCCATCCAGTCAACCAAGCCTTCCTTTACTAGAAGGCTCCCCCCTCCTCCATATACACCAGGAGAATCAGGTCATTATATAGCCACTTGATTCAAACAGAAATAATATTTTTGAAAAAATTCTTCCTGATTCTGGGAAATTATTTGGATTTTCATCTTGGAAATCCCTGAGATTTCTCTCCCCTCTGTTTCTCTCTTCAAATAAATTTTTGTGCCCATTAACCCCAATTGTCTATCATTCACTCAGTCTCATCCCTTCTTGAATCACATGCACTGCTCTAGGAGAGCATGTCTAGACTGTCCACCAAAGGAAAAGTCTCTCCCCTACCATGATCCTATTTCTCTCATCCACAGACCTCAGGCTCCAGCCTCGAAGGAAATTTCTCCTGATTGATCTTGTAGACCTAAGGCAGGCAGCACAAGCTACATGTAATTATGGGGCCCTTCACATGCCTATGGTCCTCCCCATAGCTTTCTTGCTGCTGCACAGTGCTAAGAAGGTGCGATCAACTATGAACATAAATAAGGATAAAAAAACTAAACAGGATAGGCTAATAATTAAACAAATCTATAAAAATAGTTAGGACATAACTCTGTTCAAATAAATACAAAATAAATATGCTTTAAGCAGTATATTACATTGCTTCAGTGGAATGTGAGGCTGATCCCTTTCTGCCCCAATTAGGAGTTGGGATAAGAATCCCTTAGATTAGAAACCTGACCCAAAACAAACTTTAATGTAGTTAGAGAACTAATGCCCCCAATCATTTCCTCTTCCCACACTGTAACAGAAGCAAAGGAAGAATTTGCACATCTATTTCTCTTTCTGATAAACTAAAACAAAACCCCTTACTCCATCCAATTCCACTAGAAATTTAAGGCCTTAAATTCTCCTCAGGGAAGAAAATTTAAGCCAAGAATCTCTCTCCTTCCCAATCCTGATCTCAAACCAACTCCAATGCAGGGACCCCTGCCTGGGAGCCATCTCAGGGCTCCTTGGGGTGCTGAGTAGGGAGGAGAAGCCCATCAGTTCCAAGGGCTGAACAATATTACTCATAAAGTCATGCATTATGATGTGAAGCTGTTAAGATAGATAAGGTATTAGCCTTAGCCATCCTTGCCATGCATAAAAAACATGCAGGGCACCAGTTCACTGTTCATTTAACTGCACTGTCTCTTGGATGAGAGAGGTGTTCTGCTTATAGCAAATACACAAGTTGGTCATTCTTCCTCCTGCAGGAACTAGGGCAGTTTTTACTCTCTACATTGGTAAATGCTATTTGTGAAGTTCAAGGTTAAATCTTTTCTCACCATGGGAGCATACATGATAAACAGGTGTGACCTGGGAACACTGACTATCTCACCACAGTGTGTTTTAAGAATTAACACAGCAAATGGGAAGTGAGCAAAGACTGAAAGAGGAAAACCCTTAGCAAATCGGAGGGTTAAGAGCTCCCATAACAAAGAGCTTGGTTGCTTAGCACAAGATAGTGGAAGTAAGCAGTTTCCAAGCTTCTATTTTTCAGCAGACAAGGCAGGGAACAATTCTCTCCTTACTTGAAAATCCCAGATCCTGTTCCCATCCCTAGACCCCTGAGGGATGCTTTGTAGGGAACAAATGAATTTTCTCAATGAGATCTGGGAAATCAAGACTGACAAGGCAACTAAAGGCTCAGACCTGTCTTTCTTCTTGCCTCATCTAGCTCTCATATACATTCTGGGGTTTTCACAGCTTGGCTTAAGTCAGCTTAGTGTTGACACATTCACAGAATGAGATGGCTATACATCCTGGGACTTCAGCCCAAGATCCTTGAGTCCAACAGTCTGGAGTCAACCTTCCCGTCACCGAGACTGCACACCTAAAGTGATCTTCAGGTTCTCATATACCACATAACTGATGCTCACAGCTGGGATCACCTTCATGAAGTTGGGGGCCAAGCCTCTATATAGACCAAATGCTCCTTCTGTGCGAAGGATGTGTTTGAAGAGACTGCTCATGGTCACTTCTGGGGCTCCCTCAATTGAAGCTTGAATGAGAAGAAGTTATTGACACGTCAGAAACCTTTCATGGGCACCTCCCAAAGCCCTCTGAGCCCCCAAGAGAATTTCTTTTGGGTTTGGCCTAGAAATATTCTTACCCTGGGCTTGCATCCGTGTCCTCACAAGAGCCAGAGGGTAACTGGCCAGCTGTCCACAAGTACTGGATATTGTGCCACAAGCTAAGAGGACAAACACACCAGGGTCTGCACTGTTGACCGCATAACGTTGTAACCAAGTATTTTTTAGTGTCTAGAAGAAAAAGAATAGTGAATGAGTCTAAAAGCTAGGTAAGAGAGTAATGGGGAGGGGGATAAAGACAAAACTACAGATGAGACATTAGGAGTTGCAGATTCTCTTCTGGATTACTTCAGAGGGAAACAGATTTTAGTCCCTTTTACTCTTCCCTCCCCAGAGATATAGGCAATTAAACTTGCCTCAGTCGGCTGAAGAAAGGTCAGGGCAAAAAATTAGCTATTCCTTGCCACAGTTGTGCAGTCAGTTAGTTACCTCATAGACAGCCAGGTCTATTCCAGCATAAGGAATGATCCCAAGCATGTTGGGTATATAGCCTTTGTAGAAAGCTGTCATTCCCTCCTTGGACAGGATTTTCTTGGCACAATCCAACATGCCAGAATACTGACCGGTTTTCCTCAGTGCCATTCTTGTCTTTAGGACCTAAATAGAGCAAAAAGGCACTGTTATTGAGAGAGCTCGCTCCTTAAATGTCACCCCACTATTCCAGAGACAAACATCATTGTCCCCATCTCCATAAATGTAACCTTTTAATATTCCTTACCTCCATAGGATAAATGCTACTTTGGGCAATAGCTCCTGCCAGAGAGCCTGCTACCAGCCTTTCGTGAATCCTCAGAGTTTCTTGGTCACTACCAACAATACGTTTGATCTGAAAAAAAGGAAGTGGGGTGAAGAATGAATTGAGGGATTAAGGTCTGCTCCCAGCTTCAGTCCTCATCCTAAAGATGCTTCATGACCAGTTTGGATTAAACAGCCAAGTTCTATTTGCTCCAATGTAAGTAACTTCCATTTTGTAGATGAGGAAGTAAGGATGTACAAGGTTCTAACTCCAGGTTCTAAGTAGGTGGGTATAAAGTAGAAGAAGTTCTCAGGTTGTTAGGTACTCAAGACACTTTTGTCATCTGATGGGCCCTTGAAACAAAGTAATGCTTACCTGCTCATAGGCCATAAATTTGATAGCTGATTCTGGAGCAATTTTTATGACATTAATGCCATTGCCACGCCAGAGAGATTTGGCCCCTCCTTCTCGGATCATCTGTGTGAACCCTCCAACAATGCACATGTTGTTGCTACGGGAAGCATGGACCTGAGGAAAGAAAAATTGGTCAGGTCTAAAGGGACAGATCTTCATCATCCATTGGATGACATTTTTGTTCAACAAAAGATCAAGGAAGGCAACAACTCTCTGTGCTTCCTCACTTCGGTCTTATTCAACTGCATTTTACTCAGTGCTTTGGACACAGATCTTAAATGTCTGTTGCTGTTCAATGAACTTTCCCCCACTTTAATATTCTAAAGATCCAACAAGCTTTTTTTCCCCAAAATGACAGAGAGCAAGTTAATTTTTATTCATTAACAGACTTTCAAAGAAGAGGAACAGAGGGCAAGGGGAAAAACAACAGAGAAAATGACGACTTTCTTGTGCCCACAGTGGACTCTAACATACAAGGTGCTAGAAAACAAATAGGAAGTAAGTAAGAGGGTGGGGAGATGGAGGGGAAGAGAACAACAGGTCACTGTTAATACAGACACTAAGCAAAGTCCAACATACTGTCCTCTCGCAACCCAATTTTGCAATTCTGCCTTTGACATCAATTTAGATGATCTATCTCTCTATGGACCTGTCAACGTGGACTTAGGGGCTCTGCCAAAACTAATGATCTATTTCCAAGTGGCATCTGGGTCAGATGAGGATCTACTCCTTTCCCACTGCCCTGTACAAGATGTGCTGAAGGAAAGAGACTCCTGATACACCCATCTGATCATCATACTACAGCTCAAAGTACTCTTAAATGACTCAGATAAAATTAACTCGGGGGCAGCTAGGTGGCACAGTGGATAGAGCACCGGCCCTGGAGTCAGGAGTACCTGAGTTCAAATCTGGCCTCAGACACTTAATAATTACCTAGCTGTGTGGCCCTGGGCAAGCCACTTAAACCCACTGCCTTGCAAAAAAAAAAAAAAAAAATTAAATCAGCTATGAGCCAACTCTTCCTCAGACCCAGGTGGAATGTTGAGTTTTTCTAAGGCAAGAGTTCTCTTCCTATCTGTTTCACCAGGCAAAAAACAAACAAACAAAAAAAAAACACCAAAACCAATGGGATCAAAGCAGCAAGCTAATCATAGATGTAAGTGCAGAGATTTCTAGGGTGGTTTTTCTTTCCATACCTGCATGAGCACCTTCAGCCGGTCCAGGGGAGCTGTGCAGGTCCTGGATACAGCCCCTGCTCCTCCTCCAGCTACCAGATGTCTCCACCACATCCCAGTCTGCCTCTCTTCTACTGTGAATTCATCAGGGACAGTAAGGTTCTCTCCCACATCAAAGATCTTTAAGGACAGTCAACAAAAGACAAAACAATGATCATTCACAAGGGGCCTGAGAACTCTTTCAAGGATCTCACTACCAAACTCTCTTGTTCTAGTCCTCTAACAGAGACAAATCATGTATTATCAATAGGCTCAAAGCATCTTTTCCTGGTATTTAGGAGGACATGAAGCTAGCTTAGTCACTCAGCAGATCGATCTATTATTCTTGTTACTTGATTTGTAAAATTGGAAAACACCTTTTGTCTTCTCTCTAAACTTATATCCTTTCATCCTGCTCAGATGTAAAAAGCATGAATGAATGGATCTCTTAAGTGCTTAAACTTTTTGGAGATACACTCTAAATAGTCCTAGAAAACCACAGAATTTTAGAACTAAAAATTCATTTTAGAAAAAAAAAAAAGCAAAACCAAGGGCTAAGAACAATTATAAACATATCAAACTGTTTCAGTCTAAGACTCCTAGATGCATTACCTGACATTCCCATAACTCAGATAAAATGTTCAAAAGGTCCAGGTCACAGTGCAGTGGGGAGGAAAATTTCAGAAACTTGACATGTAACCAGATCACACTGGCAGAACAGAACATTATGTAACCCCTAAATAAATATCACTGAAGCTCTAATGTGTACGGATTATTTTCTAGACTTGGCAAGGTACAGAAAGAACCAGGCAAAGCCAGTTCTGAGCTGACTTCTAGAGCTGTAATCCCTGCAAACTAGTCCATCTGCTCTTTTACCCTCTTCTCACTGGAGAGTTCAACCTGCAACTTTTTAAAAAGTCACACTAGAGCAAGCAGAAGGCACCCTGGGAATAGCAAGCACTTATTGAGGTGACTATGTAAATTGAGGAATATTAAGACTAAACTGGAAAAAAAAAAGAGATGAAGACTCAGGAGAGTTATAGACTATACCGTGGAATGTTTCCAGTATAGAATGATCTCAGGAACATTTTCTACTGGATGTAAAAGATGATAATCTCTCCATTCATTCCAGTCGATTGTCATAGTTCCATTTTTATCCATGCTGTAGGACAAAAAAAGTAAATATGAAATATTTCTTTCTGTCAATGAGCTGCATCCATTAGTTATCACTATCACCCCCAGCAAACCCAAATATTGACAGAAGCTACCATAAAGGAAGGTCTTGAAAAGTCCAGCAGCTCTATACCCCAAATCTTTTTTTGTTGTTGTTTTGTTTCATTCTTTAGGTTTTTGCAAGGCAAATGGGGTTAAGTGGCTTGCCCAAGGCCACATGGCTAGGTAATTATTAAGTGTTTGAGACTGGATTTGAACCCAGGTACTCCTGACTCCAGGGCAGGTGCTTTATCCACTGTGTCACCTAGCTGCCCCATACCCCAAATCTTACTGTAATTTACTTAGTGTAAATAAAAAAAAATTTGTACAGAACAGGTAGGGAAAGGCAGCCACCAAGGTGACACAAATACTTACTAGGTGACAGGGCCCCAGAAATGGCCCGTTCGTATTCTGACAGACAGACAAAGGTAGGATGCAAAGGAGAGAGGAAAAAACAATACAAATAAATGCCCATTAGCTGATGTTAGTGAAGCAAGCACACAGTAATAGATAAACAATGCAGAAAATGTGGACAACTTGATAACCTCCCCTCCAAAGCAGCAACCTCAGGAATCATAACTTGGCATTAGATTCTGGCTCATCAGCAATTAATAAAAGTTGTCCCAAAGTCTTCATGAAGTTTTAGGCACTAATAGTTATTAAAAGCTTAATATTAATAGCTAGTAGTTATTAACATTTAAAATTCCATGGAGACTTTTGGAAAAGCCTCCATAAAGATTCACAAAATTGTCATAGGCCCCAGATTCAGCAGGGAGGTTATCAACAAAAGAACTATTAAATTGTAGGCCTGACTAAGATTAGTTCCAATTGTTTCTACATAAGACAACATATTAAAGTAGGGGAAAAAAAAGACAGTATCTAATCCACAACAGAAAAATCAAAGCTTATCCTAATAATTTATCTTCAGGAAATTCCAACTATTCCTTCTTTTTGGCTTTTTTCTGCTAGGCAATGAGGTTAAGTGACTTGCCCAAGGTCACACTGCTAGGTAATTATTAAGTGTATGAACTCAGGTCCTCCTGATTCCAGAGCCAGGGCTCTATTCACTGCACCAATTTCAACTATTCCTAAAAGAAAACCAATCACAATTTGAGCCATGATTCAAGTTATCATTTCAATTCTTTGGGAAGAAACTTAACTTAAATCTCTTCTGCTGTGATTTAAAACCCTTCTCTTCTATAATATCAAAACACTACTAATTCCATTTATAATAACCACTCAGGTGACCAATCAATCCCCTTTCACAACTAGTCTTTTCTTTGTGTTCAGGTCAAACAATTTACTAGTAATGGGTAGAATCACTTTAAGTTATTGAGGATTTTTCCCAACAGTGTGGTATTGTGAAAAGAGTACAGGCTTTAGAGTCAAAAGACATACTCTATTTATTACCTATGTGACCATGAGGCAAGTCACCTAACTTCTCTGGGTCCATTTATCTTTTATGTAAAATTAGAAGATTGGCTTAGGTTTCCTAGAAGGTCCATTCCAGCTCTAATTCTTATGATCCTACAAACAATACAAACAGTAACCCTTGCCTAAAAGAGCAGATTCCTTCTAAGACATACTTATTTAATCATTCTTTTCAATCATGAAAAGTCAAAGTATAGATGAACAGAGACTGAGTGGTAGCAGGAAAAGGCACTACAGTCAGAACACGTGAAGACAACTATAGGTAGGGGGTAATCACAGAACAAGTCTTTTGTTATTTTTATTACACATGTGTTGAGCTGAATGCAGAGACTGGTTAACTACTTACCTCTTAAGGATTTTTTCAGCCTGCTGCTCAGAGATCTTGACCCCCAGATCCCGCAGGGACTGCATGATCTCCTGAGCATCAATGCGCCCTGTAATATCAAAAGTTAGTGAGCAAAGCACAGATCAAAAGGGAAATCAAAAGGGGTGGGCAGAGAGGTATACCAGACAGAAAATGTGCCAACAGATGGTCATTAATGGTGTTTATTAAATAGGTCGATATAATGAACCCAAGCCTTACCATCATTCTTTTTGTCTAAGCTCTTAAAGACAAGTCTCAGTTTCTTTTCATGATCTTGAAGATAATGAACAAATTCCTCAAAGTCCAGCTGCCCATCCAAGTCCTTATCTCCAGCTTTTACAATTTTCTGGAAGGGAAAAAGAATGGTTTTGTTCCTTAGTTAGCCAGGGTTGTCCAACCTTACTTTCAAAAGTTTTTATTGAAATAACAGGCAATATATTTTGATTTGTCATTTTAGACAGTTCTGTGGTAGCTCAGCTTCCTAAAGCATTGAGTAAGCCCACAGGTGGGCCACATTTTGAACAGCCTTAAGTTAGACTATACCTTGATTCCCCTCATCCCTACACCCCTTACATGCAAGATCCATTACTGTGAAATGGTGCGCCAAGTGGCATACTCGGGCTACCCTGACATCACAGAAAATTCTACTTATTCCTTTTTCAAGTCACTGCTTCATTTAGTCTATGGAATTCTTTGTTTCTCAAAGCTTAAAATGAAAAAAGACAAACCACCAAGTTCAGATCAACCTCTCCCAAATCCACTGTCTAAAGTACAGTGTTCTTTGAAGTGACCTGAAGGGACAAACCAGTATTAGCCAGTTACCTATCTGGCAGCTATGTACTTTTATATTGACCCTCATAGTAGAGACAAGTCCACAGAGCCATGGTTTAGACTTAGACCTTAAAATTATACAGTTAAGCAAACTTAAATATCTCAAGGGAAAGAAAATCTGTTTCTCACTTTAACCCAGCTTTAGAGAAGTAAAATTAGCCCAAAAACAGTCTAGTCTGCCCCATTCCTGCTTTTCTTTTGTCTCCCCCCAACACCAAGGAATAAAAAATTCTGCTGGACATAAGCAGTTTCTGCTGGGCAGAGATACTGTCCAATCTTAGAAGGCCAAGGGGAGTGTTTCTGTACATGTGTTAACTAATGGTACTGCCAGTACCTAATCTCAGACAAGAATGATGTGCATAATATTAGGTCTCTCAACTGGTTCCATGGGAACTGTACTTAGCAATATCCAACTGATGCCTATGACAAAGTTAGAAACACTAGTACCTCATATTGCTTTACAGAGAGCCTTTCACTAACCATGGGTTTCAAATGCTTGTAACTTTTTCTGAAGCTAAGTTATGTGCACTCAGCAGTTGCTTTCATTTTTAGATAGTCAGTAATGGGAGGGAGAGCATTTCACAAGGGTTCCAGTGCCATGTAGAAAAGTGATCACAAAGGATTTGGTGGCACCTTTTGAACTGCTCTGGCCCTGAGACATGTCTCCTGGGGTCAAGCATCACTTACATACATGCACACATACACTTATCTACATACACATGTACATAATGGTGGTTCCCTTTCTAAGAGTTAAACTCAAACACTAAGTGAAAATTCAGACCAGGACCAAGATTTTTAAAGTTGAGATTTGAAGCTAGTCAGCTTATTAGCAGGCTTATTCTCCTAGAATAGTCAATTCTTCATTTCCCCTTGGCAGTCAATCTATCACTCAACAAGACTGCACAGATATTATGGTGAAGAAGATACCTCCTTTCTAGAAACTCTTCTAAATGAATAAATGCAGTTGACCTAGAGTGCCTTTATATATACTTCAGCTGTTATCTGGGTCTATATAATGAATCCAGAAATAGGCACTCTCTCAGCCAAGAATGATGCAATGCATCTAGGATTACTGCACTAGATTTATAACAGAGACTAGAGGGAATTTAGATTCCAACATAGGTAAAGGCAAATCTTATCCACATAATTTTGGGTATTTCCTTAAGCTGACAACTGTGATTCAGGACACCTCTCACTACTCATTTCAAAATATTCCCAAACAAGTCTGCTTCTCCCCTGAAACCATTAGGAACAATAACTGCCCACTTCAAGTTTCCTAAAGTGTAGAATCTACAGATTTGAGTCTTTTGAGTCCAGACTGCTATTTCTTAGCTATAAGACTCTTAGACAAGTCATTTTACTTTTCTAGCCTCAATGTCCTCAATTGTAACACAGTGATAAAAACCCAACCTAACTTTGCTGAGAGCCATAAAACACACTTTGGTAATGGTTATTCTCTGTTATCACCTCTATCAGAGTAAAAAGCATTTCCTGTGTGGATCTCAGCATGAAAATGTGGTAGTAAATCCAGGGGGCAGTTGTTTGGTTTAAAGGGAATTATTCGAGGTGCTCTTCCTACAAGCTTCACTACTTACTTTTTTTTTGGAGAGTGGCTTGATTTCTTTAACTTTAGAGAAAGAATAATCCCAGATCTCTCCTATTCTAGCTGCACTAAATGATTACAGCTGGATCTAGTTTATCTATATCTATCATAATGAGCTTTACCTAGATGGATGAATAACAAGCAAATATTTATTCTCATTCATTCACTCAATAAACAAATATTTGTTTCTTCTACATGCCTTTGCTTCAGGATACAGTTCTCAAAGATACTAGCAATTCATTTAACCAACTACCATGCATATCAGTTGCCCTGGCTAGATAATGAATTAGAGGTGAAAGAAAGCCTATATATGATAAGTAAGGAAAAATATTCTTGACATAAGAATCAACAAAAAGTCAAATCAACCATGAGCAGGATCACATAAACCATTAATAATCTATAAACATAATGATATCCTATTGCTTGCCTTCTTGTGAGAGGGAAGGGGAGAATTTGGAACTGAAAAGTTAAAGAAAAAAATGCTAAAAAAGATAAATTAATTTTTATACAAAAGAAAAATTACTATTTTACAAAAAGCCTCAAACCAACCTTTTCAGATGTTTGGTTTCTGTAAATAATTATAAAAGGATCAAGATTGTTTTTGCAATTGTTCTATTTCCAGACCTCTTCCTATTTTTTTCAATTCAAAGACAATTACTAGGAGCACAATAATTTACTTTATAGGATTAATTTACAGGAAAAGTTAGTTTCCCCAAAATTCCTGCCTACCTAGTTAAGTCACATGGAAGTGAGTCACTCTGATGACAAAGAACAGAAACTGGCTGCTGGCCCAACCCAAATGAAAAAAAAAATCTTGTATTTTATTGTATCCCTTACAATCTTATTATATCTATTTTTTCCTTCTCACTTAAGAGTTATTCCCCTTTCCCAACACTATTTCCTTCTTTCACTTACAAAAATGAAGATACATACAGACCTGCTTCCATTGTCGATAGGTGGAAAATTCCTGAGAAGGGATAAAGACACTAAGTTTGAAGATGGATTTCAGTTCTGCTGGAAGCCCCTTGGATTCAAAGTACTGGAACTCTGTTTGGGCCTCTCCAATCAGTGGCACATAGAGGCACAGGCAGAGCATTCTGATAATGAGCCTAAGTGCTCAGCCACTGGAGGAACAAATAGCTTAACAATCTTCAGAGAGAAGTTTCAGCAGAAGAATGGAAATGCCGGTGCCGGTCTGATGACACTCACACATGAGCTATCTCTGCTCAGCTATCATTGGCTGTTCAAACCCTGCCCTTTTACTTAATTGATAACGTCCACGGTAAATCTTTTCCAAGCAGCCAATGAAAGCTCACCCGCTGACAAAAGCACCCTTGCAAAAGATTGCTCAATATCCAGATTTATTCAGGATAAGTTTTGCGTCACCTACTTCCCCAGCATTAACTCTTTCTCATCCAAAGCACCAACATAAATCTATTCTATTTAAGAAAAACCTTTTTTTGCCCTGGGTCCCAGTTCTCAAAATGAACAGCCTCAGTCACTTACTCCTTAACTACTTCCCTAGCATTAACTCTTTCTCATCCAAAACAATGACATAATCTTTTCTATTTAAGAAAAACTTTTTTTACTGTGAGTCCCAGGCCCCAAAATGAAAAAAAAAAAATCAAACTGGCTTAGGTCCTGCTTCATTTGAAACACATTGTCCTTACCAAAAAACCACCATCATGTTATACTTCAAAGGCCAGTGGATCTTTTCCTTCTGGCAATTCCCAATATAGTTAATGAACAAGACTGGGTGACATTAATTGAATGAATTTAATTCACTGCATAACAGCAGAGTTTAAGGAAAAATCTGAACTCATCCTAGAAAAATTAAATTATTACATATTTCAGTCTCTTGGTAGAATATCTCATGCTTAAACACTACCATTGCTAGAGACTTACCCTGTGCCCCAGTCACCCTAAGCATTCACTCCTGGAGAATTCAGGTTGGCTCCTGGTCCATAGGAACCCTGCAAAGGACTAAGTTTTAGTCCCTATATAATTTCAAATTTCTTCCAGGAGTTCCCCTGGAAAAACCCACTCAGAAAAACTCCCCAATGTGAGATCACAAACAACTCGACCCTTAAGAAATTACCGAGGGATCCCAAGCACTTTAAACATTCAAGTGGCTTTTGTGATGTTGAGATATGTGGGGGTGCCAGTTTGCAGTCTCCCCAGAATCATCTAAGCCAGTTGTGGTCTAAAAATATAAGACACAGGGTTCCAGGTTCCTAGCTTGTATTATTAACACATTTTAAAAATAATTCAGTATATGGGAAAGTTATTTATAAAGTTCATCCTTTTTTGGGTGAAGATTGCAGATCTGAATGAAAGGAAAGGCCCAGGATGAATTGGAGATGATGTCATCAACTGGAAATGCTGCCACTCCTTTAGCCAGATGTGTACTCTTCATCCCATTGAGTTAAACATATTGGAAAGATCAATGAGAAGCTGTTCACACTTTCTAATATAATCTAATTCTTATAATGTCAAGGTTTGAAGTCAGTAATTATGATTTTAAAGAGTAAAAATTTCAAATGAATTCTTTTAGTTTGCTAAAATAAACAGTATTTTAAACATATATGTAAAGATGTTTGTATTATCTCCCAGTGAAATTTTTCCTTCAAGTAACTTGGGTAAATAAAAGTCAACTCTTTTGTGAGACAATTGCAAAATTCACCTGAAAAAATATCAAGACAAACCTATGTTTTGGAATACCAAATTTGTACCTTTCTGGAAATAAAATCTATACCTCTGCATATGAAAATTACATACTCAACTCATACCAAATAAGAATTCACTTCTAAAAAAGAACTTAAAATCTTTTGAATTACCATATAATAAAAATTTAAAAATCATATGGTAAAATGGAATCTAGGTGGCATTTATCTGGTCTCTTTTGTTTCAAAAAAGAATTGTCTAGATGGCCCTTAAGGTTCTTTCTAGCTTTAAGTCTTAGTTTCCTATAAAGATCTATTTTATAGAAGGGTTCCACTATACAATAATTTAAATGCTCAGTTTGAATGCCATAGTATTCTTTGAACAAACCATCATGCTTCTTTTCTTAACTAATGTCACTGAGTTTCACAGCTAATTTTGAACTCCATTTTCATAAACTTTGGAAAGGAATTTTCATAGAAACAAATGATATGCCCCAAAGAAAAAACCCTACAGAATTTTAGAAGTGTAAAGTGTTTTAGAAATCCATTGAGATTAACTCCTTTATTTTTATAGATGAAAAATGAAATCCAGAGAGGAGGAATGACTTACCTAAGGCCATTGGTCCAGTTAGCACCAAATTCAGGGCTATAATACAGTCCAGTATTCTTTCTATTACACCAACCATGTCACAGTGCCAAGGACCAGGCACTGCCAACAAGGGTTTGTAGAATTCAGAAAAGAATGGGACCCTCACTGGTCAACTGCCTGGCAAGACAGTTACAGAAACCTTAGCAACAAAGCATATTCCAGCTTTCTAAACACACCCTTTTAAAAAATGCTATTTTGTAAGAGGTCATTTTAGTTGTATGGTTACAAAGGTTTTGGTGAAGTATCAAATTTACTTAAATTAAGATTCAAAAGTGAGCAGCAGTTTCTCTAACTATAGCCAATAGGGACAAAAAAAAAGGACAAAAAAAAAATAGAATTTATATTCCATTACTGACAATTCATACCCAGATTAAATCTTGTCAAGATTCCAGCTAACCATAACCCCTCCCCAATTATCTTTATCTCTGATTCTTCTCTATCTTCCCACATTCTACTTTAATTTACTACGCTGAAATAAACTTAGCCTAGTCTCCTCTGATGCTTATTCCATCAAAAAATAGGCTCCTCAACAATGACACTAACTCTAGATATTCTTGGAGTTCAGCTGTGTATTTCCTTTGGCCTATAAACCAGTAATTTATCCCACAGGTATCTCCTCACCCCTAGCCCGATTAACATCACTATTGAGTTCTACTTGCTACACTGCTTTTTCACATACCAGTGACACACGTGACAGAGTATCACATGTAAGAAGGGCAGGTACAGGTAGCTTTCGGGAGTATGGGGTTAAGGTCAAATATCACCCTCCTCTTCCCCCATTTGCAATGACTCAGTTCAATTCCGGAAATACTAATTAGTTTAAGGAGCTATACTAACTGCTCGGTTCAAGCTCCACCTACCCTTAGGGCTAAGCCCCATCATTTGCTGCCAGAGCTGCTGTATCATTTGAGGACTGAGTTACCATGACTGCATAGTGCCGTGTTTCCAGTGACACCAGCCTACCCTTAGCAATTAAGACACACAAGGAGTGAACTCTTTCAAGCTTCTAAGAAGAGAACCAGCCCCTCAGGATTAAAACACTCCAATGCTACAAAGAACATCTCTGATTCCAGAAAAACTGGCCCCCCCCCCCAGGATTAACTGTAAAACAAAAAGAAAGAGAAAACTTGGAACAGTTCCTCAGGCAAATGCTTTCAAAGATGAGATTCAATACAAAATATATTTAAATGCCTTTTTTTTGCGGGGCTGGGTGGGGTGGTGTGGCTGGGGAATGCAAAAGAAGTAAAACATGGTAATGTCTCTGAAAGTTTTTAGTCCCTAAGAACTAATGTGAACTTTTCTATACAAGTTTATTCAGCATTCTAGAGACTTCTTTTCATAGGAAAAATAAAAAAGAAAATCTCATGTAACCAGTTTTTCTGTTCATAGGTAAAACAGAATCTGTGTTCACAGAATCATGGGATTTAGCAATCAATGATGCTGATACTAGCTCCTTAAAATTAAAGAGCTTTCTTTTTCTTTAAGGAAAAGATAAATTACAAAGCTATATGTGGTATAAACTATCCACTGCAAACTCTGTGCAGTTTTTTTTAATTAGTTCCTAGGAGTATATTTATTTGGTTTGTGTTGACTTTGTTGAAATATAATTTGTCAATCAAAATAAGAATTATGGGATATAGAACTAGAAGCCATCTTAGAAATCATATTGTATTTTTCTACCCTTAACAAACAGATGAAGTAACTGAAGCCTGGAGATGAAGGGTTTTTTTTTTTACATGTTCACTTTACATGTATCCTATCCAGCACATACTTCTCCTAAGTATGGGGACTCAGGGAATATTCAGGTTAGCTGATTGAACTCAGAAAGCAGAGCAACATAAATACAGTTCAACCTTAAATTACTTCCAGATTCTATCAGAATATAAATAGGTAGCAAGGGAAAATTTTAAGTAAAAGATGCTGTAATTCTATTTGCATCCAATTCTAGATTTTTCTGGTTTCAGCAGGACTCAACTCTGATGTGCCACTTTCCTACTTCCTTTAAATTATCTTTTGGGATATGGTGGTTAAAAATACAAATTAAATCCAGCCCTGCCTCTCCAAAATCCAAATTCACTATTTTCTAGTTCAGTTCTTTAACCACACCTCCCCACCCCTTTTGGCAAAGTGTAGGAACTCATACTGTTTTCTGACTATTCCAGCTTCCTAGACTACAAGGACTTCTCTGCAGAAGTTCTATGCATTGAGCTGCATTATGGATATAGGAAATAGAAGTTAATCAGTAATGAAAAAAACCCCAGTAAATTCAAAAAGCCAGCCAGCCAAGGCTATGGGGCAAGTTCCCATGAAGATGAAAAGTACAGCACAAAAGATTAACACAATTGCTCTATCCCTACCTCTTCCAGTAATCAAAAGGCATATTGCTTGAACATGATCAAAACTATCTTATAAACTCCATAAATTTTTTCCAGTTAACCAATCCACAATTTTTTATTAGATAGAAATCTGCCTCAAACCAATAGCATTATTAGCAAAATTGTTACATCAAAAGACCCTGATATGGCAGTGAGTATTGATATATCAGTCAAAGAAGCATTTTATTTTTTTTTAAATCAAAGTTCAGCAAACTGATAAATGATTATGGATTTTACTACCTTAAATAGGAGACTGTGACACCTGCCATTTTTAACATCTGGTCCTACAAACCACTTAATAGTCTTAAACATACAGATGACTAAGCTGCTTTTAAGTAGAGATACACACTCTATAAAAATCATCAAACTCTCAGCATAGACTTATCATCTTACTATCCTTATTGCTTTCTACTGAGAATCTCAATATCCAGAACATTCCATGCCCTTTAAACCCTTTATTATTCTCCTAGATTTTAAAGGTGATGACAGATTTTGCAGGCCGAAGTCAAGGGGAGTCTGACCTTTATAATATACAAATTAAAGACTCTACTAAGAAGATTCTCTTCTAAGCTCCAATTCAGAGTGAATATTCAAAGTACAACCTACTCGTTTTTGACACAGGCTATTCCATACCATTCAGATGGGCTAGGACACTTTGATGATTTCACAGGACTTTAAAATGGCTTTTAGGGATGAATTGGCATATCCTGAGGTAAAGCTTCACTGAAAGCAACTTCCTTAGCTCTATATGTTCATCTTAGAAAAATGAAGTTTGTAAAAGGGCTATAAAATTTCATACTGAACAATCAATTTCTACTGCCTCAGAATGGTTCTCCTTCTCTGATGAAAACCTCCCCCAACACACACACACACACACACACACACACACACACACACACACACACACACACAAATATCCTCTCTCAAATCTCCCTAGATGAGTTCTCAGGGAAATGACCCTTAGTTTCTCCTCTAATTCAGGAAAAGTCTCTCAGAATTGCCATTACCTTAGGAAACTGCTCTGCAGGTCCAACCACTAGTAAGATAGTTGGTCTCTTTTCCGTGGAATCAGCCCCTCTGTCCTGTTTCCCCAACAGGTTTGACACCTGGTCTCCCTGGGCAGAATCTTGTTTGCCTTTGGCTTCATTATCTTTTCTCTCTGTAGAGCCTTGGCACATAGCCCTAGGGAAAAAACTAGACAGAAAATGCCAGAGCATCTGCAGCATCACTGCTCCCTCCAATCTCCCAATCAAGAAAAACTCCGCAGTTGGTGACTGTTCACTTTCAAGGAGGGATGTGGTCACAATAACAAATGTTACAGGCTATATACAGCAGCTTGAAAAGACTTGACCTGGGAGTTCCAAGGTTGAAGAAACTATGCTCTCAGCAATTGCTTCCTCCCTTTTCAAATTTGCTGTTCCTGCTGTCGTGCCTGGCCTGAGAAGTAGCTTACTGTAAGATGCTTCACCAGGCTGTTGGGGGAAAAAAAACAAACAAAAACCCTCTAAAAAAACAGCAAAAAGGCTAAAGATGAAAACCTAGTCTTGTAGGTGAAAGATGATAAAGTACTTACTTAGCTTTATTTAAAAAAAAAAGGCAAAGAAAATAACTAAATGCTCCCAATTAACCAGCTGTCCCCAGATCAACTAATGATCAGACAGGCTGAAGACCTAAGCATCCAGCCTGCATTCTCACTGCAGCAGCGCCTGGCCAATCCCCTCTACCGACACTAACATGTTCATTATTCAAACCAGCAATATTCCTCCAATCACAAGAGTGCACAGCCGGATGATTTCCTCCATGCAGTTCAACAATTCTGCAGGGAAGTGCTGCCTGCAGCCTTGAGATGAGGTTCTAGTCTCAAAGAATCGACAGGGAGAATGATTAGCAGAGACTCAACTTCCTACAACTTAACTGGGGATCTATTCTAGCATTCTTTGTGGAAATCTCTTTGGTGACATTTACCAGATATCTCCAGTTCCATCCCACACACTGTTTCACAGGTTCTTTCTAAATACTGGATATATAATCATTCCTCTAAAAAAGCAGATTCATGTCTGACCATTTGCTCACAGGTACATAAATGCAATATTCAACCTTTTTTTGAAACACAAATCTCTTGATGTCAGTTACCATGGCTTTCATACACATTTACTAGATGTCTTAATACAAGAATGGGAAAGCCAAGTCAAATGTCTTTATGTCTCTCCCACTGATAAAAAGTTGAAAGTGGTATTATCACATTAAGTATACTCATTTGATACATGGAATGTTTTGTCTAATTCTTTGATGGAATTGTCAGGAAACTAAGACAGTTCCAATAAGGTAGTAGAAAAAAAATCCAGTTTCTAAAAATTTAAGATGTGGAAATATCTGATGAAAGTTTGACTGGGATAATATTTGAATCTTCTCCCTGACTATGAAATGAAAATCAATTTTGTTAAGTTATAAGTTGCTAAAAAAACACTACTCCATTCTGTATATTTTAGACCCAACAAGAATAATTTTACTTCAAAACATTCTGTCTTCTATCTTTGCCTAGTGGTTTTATTATTATAAGAGTTTTTATGTCATGGCACCCTTCACATTAAACTAAATGTTTTCTTTTCATCATTATTAATTAGAAATCTCTCAGCTAGACCCAAGTCATATACAGCTATATGATATTGCTTTACTACAACAACTTGCAAAACCTTAGCCTATATTTATACTGTCAGGCATACACAGTAAGCACTGGACTAAGACTTCTTGGTTGGTACTGAGTTATTTAAAGTCAGGAAAGAAACTAACTGAAATAGTTAATTAATAACCATTCCCATTTACATAGTATATAGACATACTTTACATTTGCATGGTTTACAAATTATTTTTAAAAATCTTGTAAAGAAGGCAGGAAACTGAGGTTCAAAAATTGACTTATTTAAGACCATACATATAAACTGTGCACAGCAAAGAATAGAAGAAAACCTACAAGGAAGCAAATAAAAGATGGACAATTTTGAACACAATGTATAGTATTCATTATACAGGCTTTCCTTGAAATGGAAATATATTGCTTAATATTATGAATCTTCTCATGTTTTGCTGCAATTATATTTTTCTTATTTTGTATTTAAGTTTAAAGTAAAAAAATACATAAAAAATACTACATAGTTAATGTCAGATATGGAAACTCAAGGTACATAGCTAAATTGAAAAATAAATGTCAGAAAATCTATTTTTTTTAAAAAGGTAAAAAGCATTTATCAATTAGGATGTGAACAGAAAAAACAAACTATGTGATTTTTTTTTAAAGACCACAACATAATGATGGCAAGGCTAGAAATACTTGAGAAGCTAAGAATGCTTCTCTAGGAAGAGCAACTAGACTTGAAGCCTGATGACCTTATCTTTGACACACTAAACTTACTGTGGACCTGGCAAATTAATTTATTCTTTCCTCTTCTGTAAAATGAGACTGAGGGAGGTGGCTAGGTGGTACAGCGGATAGAGTACTGGCCTTGGAGTCAGGAGTACCTGGGTTCAAATCCGGTCTCAGACACTTAATAATTACCTAGCTGTGTGGCCTTGGGCAAGCCACTTTAACCCCATTTGCCTTGCAAAAATCTAAAAAAAAAAAGAGGCTGAGGGCCATTTCCAGGTGTCCTAATCCATATCTGGCCACTGGATCTAGATGGCTCCAGAGGAGAAAGTAAGGTTGGTGACTTTGTACAGCCCTCCCTCACTTAAATTCAACTAACTTGCATGTCAAGGCATCACCTCCCAGATGTCATGGTCCTCTTTGAGAACAAAGGCCAAAGGACAAAGAACAACAGTCAAATGACAAAGGACAACAACAACCTCAGAGGATTGTTTTGAGTAATTTCTAAATTACAGAGTACTATATAAATGTAAACTATAAATATCCATAGGAAATTGTTTTGTTTTTGCAAGGCAAGGAGGTTAAAGTAACTTGCCCAAGTTCACACAGCAAAGTAAGTATTAAGTATCTGAGGCAGGATTTGAAGTCAGATTCTCCTGACTCAAGGGCCAGTACTCTATCCACTCTGACATTCCCCCTCCATAGGAAATAAAAGAAAATTAATAAAGTGCTTAACTTCTTCAAATAAGTAATCTGCTAGATCATTGAGGTAATACTATAGTTTAAATGAAAGTAAATACTATAAATTTTAACTTAATAGATATATATTAGGAAATGTACCTTATTGAAAAGACATTGACACAAGTGAAGCAAGATTTTCTTTTCCAATTTATAGATCTGCGGCAAATTCAAATGAGCAAGAGTTATATGCAGTTTCAAGGATCAGAGTGTCTTCTACCTACCCACAATCTCCAATCATCCTAATCTATATCTTGCCACTGGACTCAGAAGACTCTGAAGGAATAAATCACAGTGATGACAAATCTAATTCACTTGCAAGTTAAGACATCACTTTCCTGGTATCACTGGCCCATTTTGAGAATAAAGGAAAAACAGCAACAAAAATGAAGAATAATCAACCACACCCTCCTTTCACTACAAAGGGAACTAGGAAATCAATGATGCTAAAACTTAAGTGTTGAAAAAGGTGAAACTCCCTGCTATATTTCTGTCTTAGGAAGTGAAACTGGAAAGTCCAGCTCTGAAGAAAACTTCAAGTAAAAAATGCCTGTAGCTGGAACACAAGACAGGTTAATAATGAAATGCAAGGACACTTCTCAAAGAAGCATTCATTTCTTCAACAGCATATACCCAACAGCAAAAAACTAGTTATACTGAGGTACCAAATGTTTAGAATCACCACATAAAATCTGAAAGAAAAAACAATCTTGTAGGATATTTAGAGAAAATGAAAGCCATATAAGAAATTCAAATTCTAACGAAACTGAACTCAGATATCCTAATTTCTCTGCTCAATCAAGGATCTGGCAGGAAATCTCTTTTTTCCCTGTTATCACTGGCAGTATTCTTCAAGGTAGAGTATATGCTTCTTAGGTTATCATGAAAGCCCAGCTGCCCATTTGACAGGATCAGCCAAGTTTTTCTCAACTAAAGGGTACAAAAGAGTTGTTATTTTAAAAACTAAATCAACTCAGTGAATACAGTATTCTAAGGTTTTCAAATCATTTTCTTTAGAACCACCCTGTGAAAGTAGGGCAGTGCAAGTATATTTACTGTCATTTTATTTTACATATCAAGCAAAACATTTCATATATAAAACGTTCAGTGACTTGCCTATCACATAGCTTGGTATACCTCTTGATTCCATGTTCACTTGCTGAGGCTTCTTTAAAGTAGACTACTGGCTACATAACATATTAAATAGTTTCAGTTTTCTATACTGGTTTGAGGAACTCATACTAAAACTGAGAGCATCTAAATCATTGAATGTGAATTCAGCATTCCGCAGCTGACTGTTCTAACACAGAAGAACTACTACAATGTGAAAAAAAAATAGGCAAATGTGTGAAATTGCAGCAAAGATTGCCTTCTGTGGATATTTATCAAAATTGTTTAATATCAAACTTAACAAATCCTACTAGCTTTGATTAAAAATAGTCAAATAAATTCTGTCCAAAGAGGGTAGTATTGAATCTAACGATAACTACTTGAATACAACTATTAAACATTATCTCTAAAATTATTTTCTTAGATGGCTAAGTAGCTAAATGTGTAGCCTACTGTGTATAGATTAGATTTTTTAAAATTCTGGCTAATAAAATATATACCAGTGTGAATTTTAAGAAATAAAATAAGACAAAAACTTTAAAAGGTCCAGAAATTCATCACTAAACAATCCAACAAACATTTTTAAAAATTCACAAGTTCTTTTATTTTCTATGGTCACAACCAGCTGTGTGATATTGGGTAGACTAATTCTCTCTGGGACTCAGTTTTCTCAATAAAATTAGTATGTTGAAATAAAGACCCTTTTCAGTTCTAGAACTCTGTCAGTTCTTTGAAGCTTTATCAACAATAATAGACTTAATGACTAGCCTAGTGTTTCAAGATTCAGAGACAAAGTCATAGTGGCTGATAGAGTCCAGTGCTGTGTGGCTCCATCCAGTAGAAATATTCATTTGTTTTAGTCCTACAGGCAAAAATGTAGCAAATAGCTATTCTTATATGGTAAACTGTCTTTGTGCTTCCCCAGTCTTTAAATAGTTTTGTGAATTTCCTCATACATACTTTTCTTTTGTGTTTCATTAAGATGTCACATTAAGCTCTAAGAGCAAAGAAGGCTTGGGGGATAAAGGAAAGTCACTTCAGCAGTTTATTGAACTGCCTCTCTGGTATCTACTTTCTTTCCAATGCAGAATCTTAAGAGAAAAGGAGCAGCTACCATTCCAGTTTCCACCCTGTAGAATATGAGCAAATGACTCATCTGATTTCCATCTTCTGCAAAATTCAAGCCAAGAACTAAATGAAGATAAGAAATTTACTCATATTGCCTCTGCTGTTCATTTTTACTTGAAGGAAAGTGAATTTTAAAGTTTTTAATTAATTTTTTTTAAAGGCAATGAATTGTGGAGAATATTTTTGATTTCTTGCACAGGAATAATTCATTAGCCAGTTGTTTTACTCATTGTTTCTTGCCCAATATCACTGTGAACTCCTGGAAGCTTTTCAGGGAGGTTTCAAACCTGGGATACAAGGATTTATAACTGTGTTATAAATGAGTAAAATAAATTTTGCAACCATTTGCAGTTTATGCTGTGTTATTCTTCTATTCCCATAAAAGTAAGGAGGCAATATGGTATAACTGACTGAGTACTAGATCAGGATTCTGGGCTCCACTCCAGAGTCTGCTACTAGATCTCAAGGTTATACTCATTAACTCTTGAATCTTCATTTATAAAATAAGAATGATACTCATTCCATAAATCTCAGAGTTGAAAAGATTGAATGAGATAATGTATGTAAAAACACTTTGAAACCCATTAAAATTGCTATTTAAATGTCTATTTTAACAAAAAAGAGATGTGAAAAGCAGTTTGTAAACTACAGTGACATATAATGTAACATCATATCTTTATTTCCTTTTTTTATTTACAAGTGTTTCATAGTATTGAAGGTATCTTTTTTTTAAATCTCCCAGGTCTTTAGTTTTCCTTTATATTTCATTAAACCTCCAAAGACCTGCCTCTGAGTCTCTCCCTCTGGAAGAGAGATTCTAATGGAAATCCCCAGCTTTACCATCTACTTTGCTCTGTAATACCCTGTCAAATGTCTCATTTCTGATTTATCTCAGTTTGTAAACTGGGGCAAAATGTGAGTCTTGGATTCCCTTTTTGACCTTGCATATTTGAAAAAAGTTCCTTTTTCAAGAATTTGCAAAATATCAATAAACAACATTTTAAAACACAAAACAGAAGATTACACATGAAACCATGAATCTCTATCACATGTAGCCTGGTTAAAATTTTTTTAGAGTATACACAAAATTTAACAAAGTAATACCAATATTGCCTTGATAATGTCTTCTTCTAAACCTTCTGATCTCTTCTACATATTTTAAGTGGTTCACTGGCATTTTATTTCTTTTTAGCATGGCTGTCACAATTTCCCCAATAAGTCTTTATCCCTTCCCCCCCTAAAAGCTCTCCCTTGTTAAGCAACATAAATTCACACAGTGATTGACTGAGCCTTGTGAGGAATGTAGGGCATTTGGCTTCCACAGAATGTAAGGTTTGTGAGTATAAAGGGAGACAAAAGAATTGACCCCAACCTGATCAGACCTGAGAGTCCCTATCCTCTGAAAGTGTGCTTGCTTAATGAAGTTCATACATGTTACTGTACTCATTAGTATAATGAGTCCCCTGTGCTCATTAGTATAATAACAAGGGAAGGTAAAACATATTAGAAAATGGTATGGGATGAGCTTATTGATTAGATTGTAACCATGAGGGGCATCTAGATGGCGTAGTGGATAAAGCACCAGCCCTGGAGTCAGGAGTACCTTAATAATTACCTAGCTGTGTGGCCTTGGGCAAACCACTTAACCCCATTTGCAAAAACCTAAAAAAAAAAAAAAGATTGTAACCATGAACAATGGTTGGCATCAAAGGGAGGAGAAAGCCCTTCAAACTGCAAATAAAACCAGACATTGTCATTAACTCGAGGCCTTTTTCCTGCTAGGAAAATGGTCCTTTTTTGCAGAAAAGTTATTAATTAATAAAAAGCTATTTTAATCCTTCTGGATAATTATGAGCCATTTATAACAAGCCTGAAAACATCCATCTCATTCTGTACCTTCTGTCCATCACATTTCTGCCAACTGCATTAGAATTTTTAAGTTATCGTTATCATGTAGTAATTATACTCATTATACTCATTTTGCTCAGCATCACTTCAGACAAGACTTCCAGCTTTCTCTGAATCTTTCCTTTTGTAATGGTACAATAATATTCTATTACGTTCATATATTATTTTTTTCAGCCTTCCTCAATTGATGGGAAACCATTGTTTCCAGTTCTTTGCTACAAGTGTTTCTATAAATATATTTGTACATATGAATCCTTTTCCTCTTTCTTTGGTCTTTTTGGGGCATATTTGACATTGCATTTTCAGAGAAACAATGACAAACTTCAATGTGTCCAGAAAGGACACCAATATAGCAACAGGTCTAGAGATCATTTTAAGGAAAGAATTAAATAGGAATGTTTAGTCTGGAAAAAAAACAAGAAGGAGGCAACAGTCTTTCAGATAGTCAAAGATTTCTATCAAGTAGAAGAGAGGAATCGACTAGTTTCATGTGATTACAGAAAAAGAAACTGGGCTAATGGACTCTGAGGAGCCAGATTTTGCTTATTAAGTCAAAGAACTTTCTAATAAATGTAGCGGTCAACACAATAGGCCCATAAAATTGTAGTCAAGCCAAGCAGAGACCAAATGACCATGTGTCCTGAAAACTGTAGAAAAATTTCTGTATGGAGGAAGCCTAGATGAATTAAAACTGTGCCAAGCCTTAAAAAAAAAGTGGAAAGGTTACTCAATACTTGGAATTACAATTCTGCCACCCATTTGGGCAGACCATTTAACATTTAAGCAGTTTTACCAGGAAAATGAAAAGAACAGACTAGATGGCCTTGAAATCTCTTTTGGACATTCTGTGAAAGACACAGTAGTAGACCCTTAAATTCAATGAGGAAAAGGGGTTAAAGTTACAGAAAAACACAAACTTACAAGGAAAACATTTGGTTTGCTACAAATTACATTGTATTACACCAGTATAATGTCCCTTAAGCTCATCCTCCAATGATTTCTATGAGAAAGAGAAGGAAGGGAAACTAGTATTAAGTGCCTACTATGTGCTAAGAACTGTGTTAAGCATGTCATAATTATTATTTCCTTTGAGCTCTCAAGATTTCAGAAATGAATAAATACCTCTTCAAGTGATTAAAAACAACAATCACTTAACCAAAATTCAAGTTCAAGCTGACCCTGAGCAAAAAACTTTCTTTCTCCTCCTCCTCCCCTCCCCCTTCTAGTTGGAAGCAATTGGGGATAAGCAACTTGCCCAGGGTCACACAGCTAGTAAAAGTTAGGATTTGATCTCAGGTCTTCCTGACTCCAGGGCTGCTCAAGTTCCTACTTTCTTCTTTTATATTTGGTTAAGACACCTACCAAGACTTTCTATTGTTCAATTCATTAACTTTTTTTTAAAGTTTTTGCAAGGCAAGGGGGTTAAGTGGCTTGCCCAAGGCCACACAGCTAGGTAATTATTATGTGTCCAAGGCCAGATTTGAACTCAGGTACTCCTGACTCCAGGGCCGGTGCTCTATCTAGCCATCCCCATGTTCAATTCATTAAAACAAAACAAACACACACAAAAAACTGGTGAATTCAATCAAAGTTAAGTCTTATTAGAGGAGTCAGTTAATCCAAGCTCAGACACGTATTATTTTCTTAGCTGTGTGACCTTGACCAAGTCACTTAATCCTATTGCCTTGCAAAAAAACAAAACAAAGGTATTATTAGAAACATTCATTTAAAAAAATTCATTAAAAAAAGTACAGCTTAATAATCAGCACTGTGTTTTTCTTGCCATTGATAGACTATTAACTGTTAATAAGCATCATTACTTCTTTGTAGAAGAAGTAGCTTAACATAATAGATCCTATAGTCTTAGGTACTTGGGTCAGCAGATGATGGTATTCTTTCTACTGCTCAGATGAAGGAGAGGCTTCAGGAGCAGAATGACTTTATAGTTCTCTGATTTATTACCAGAGATCATATAGATTTTCAGGAACAAACATTCTGGTCATATCGATTTCTCTCCAACTTTTCCCCTCTAATTTTATTTATTTAGGGTAGTGGGGTTAAGTAACTTGCCCAAAAATCACAAAGCTAGGAAATTATTGTCTGAGGCTAGATTTGAACTCAGGTCCATCCTAACTCCAGTGGACCAGTGCTGTGCTCTATCCACTGTACCACCTAGCTGCCCTCCCAACTGTCTATCAATGAGACAATCTCCCAACTACCAGAACTCCAAACCCCAGGCCATCTTTCTCTCTCTCTCTGGCAAGGCAGTGGGGTTAAGTGACTTGCTCAAAGTCACACAGCTAGGTAATTATTAATTGTCTGAGGCCCAATATGAACTCAGGTCCTCCTGACTCCAAGGCTGATGCTCTACCCACTGGGTCATCTAGCTGCTCCCTCATCCTCTCTTTTCCCCCATAGTCTAATCTGGTAAGAGATCAACCTCTCAAGTTTATCTTCTTCCTCTCCACCATTACCATCCTATTCAGGTCTGATTATCTCTTCATCTGAACCATTATAATAATCTCTTAATCTGTTTTGGCCTTCAAAACTTCCTATAGTAGAAAACAAACTGGTTGGCCCATATGATTTTGAAGGTCCCTTCCAGCTCTATGAGCCTAAAACTGATCAGATTAAGTATTCTAAAACACAACTCTGTACATTCTCCTACTCAAAAATTTTCAGTAGCTCCCCAAAACTCAAATTTCTCGGCTAGACATTCTAAGCCCTCCACACTTAGCTCTAAGTTTTTCCAAAATTAAGATACCACCTTCTCTCTTCATTACCTGCAGCCATAAAATGCTCTGGCATTCCCTTCCTTCTGCTTTTCCTCCTTACTCTTTATCTGTTAGCTGAAATTCTACCTATCCTTGCTTGTCCTAGGTCCCTTCCTTTTCATCTTTATTCTGACTAGTCACTAATACAATGCTTTAAATGTGTTTTAAGACAAGGACTATCAAACCATAAACCAAGACAAGGCCAAATCAATACTTGATTTAGATAATAAAGGTTGGTACCATAAGCAAATTAGGGGAGCATAAAAAAGTTTACCTGTCAGCTCAATAGATACAAGAATTTATTACCAAACAAGAAAATAGTTTGGTCTTATGAAGGTGACAATTATGTAGCATAATAAAATGTTAAAATTATCCTTTGATGTAGTAATTTCTTAGGATCATTTTTTTAAAAGAATTTTTCTCTACACCTCCTTCCCCATTTCTCTTCTCCTTTTGTTCCAGAGGAAAAAAAAAACTCCTTGCCTACATTCTCTTTCCAAAGAAGTTTCCCTGGCTTACTGCCACAAGTTTATCTACCCATTTCCATTTTAAGTAATTTTCCTTTGAAAAAATCTTCTGCAACAAAGATGGGTCCCACGGTTTATTTTTAAAGAAAACTTACCACAAGCTGCTATAATACACAGACAAGAGAGAAAAGTCACGAGGCCTGGACTGACTCACTGATAATGATAAAATCCTCATAAATGATTCCTATTTCAAGCCTACCTTCTTGAACAGATCATATTAAAGAGCTTTCAGAAGCAGTTTAATTTATTTTTGTAAATTATCCCAACCCCATGATCTCTTTACTGGCTCTTTTCATCTCTGTAAGCAAGACAGCAGAGTTCTATCTCAGAACCATCTAAAACTACATGCTTTGGCACAGTGTTTAAAAAAAATGGAAAGGGGGTTGGAGTGGGTAGCAGGGATATGACACAGGATTTCTTCTCCTTGCACAGTCAATTACAAAACTAGTCATTTCTCTGAAACTTGAAAATTTGACCAAAGTCTAATTTTACTTTTTTTAAACTATTAAATGCAACAAATATTAATTAAAAAAAAACCTATCATACTTCCTTGGTACATAGTAAGATAAAAAAGAGTTCTTGCTCTCAAATCTATTACTGATCATTTTAAATAGCTCTCTTGCAGTACAATTTAACTCATCTGTAGCTGAGATTCCCAAATGCTTTCAGAACATAAACTTGGTGTTGATACAAGAGGTTCATATCATAAGAAATGGGTCATGATTTTGGCTCAGCTAAATTTCTCAGCATTGGGGAAAAAATGATTACAATAAAGAAAGTCTGAAGGTTTTTTTCACTGTTTACTCTTGGATATTAGTTGCCAAAGAATCTAGATTGCAACAGATAGCAAATGAGCTATGAATTAAGAGTACATGTTGACCTTTATTAAATTAGCTATTCACAAAACCTAACTTAAAAATGTAATTTTCCTCTTGATGACAAATGACTCAGATCTACTTGTAGACAACATGAGATGGATATAGACTCACATTTCCAAAGTGCTTTAAAGTTCATTTTTCTCAAAAGTATTTTGTGAGGCAGGTAGTGAAAGTTTATTCTCAGGAATATTTTACTGAAAGCACTAGGATTCACCAATTGATTGTATTCTTGATAGAAGAAGACAGTCAATAACATCAGCAGGGGGGGAATAGCTCAATTCTATCATCCCTTTATGTGAAATTGGTCTCTTTATTTGGTACTATGTCTCTTGGACTAATTGCTACCTCAGATTCCAGCTAAAACAAATTCACCCCAAGTTTTCCAAGTTAATTCCAGATATTGAAAATAACGCTAGTGGGGCAGCTAGGTGGTGTATTGGATGGAGCACTGAAGACAGGAGGACTGGAGTTCAACCAACCTCAGCCACTTAATAATTGCCAGCTGTATGACCTTGGGTAAGTCACTTAACCACATTGCCTTGCAAAAAAAAATTAGAAAATAACCCTAGTTATTGAAAAAATCATCCTGAAAAAAATCTATTTGGTTTTATTTATTTTGGTATACCAAACATTACCAATGGTTCTAAGAATATCTAGGCCAAAAAACTATTTCAGAAAGACTATTGTTGAACTAATGCTGTATAGACCCACCCTGATGCAACCAAGGGTGACTTCACATTGAATAAAGTGAGTTTTCAAAGTAGTGCAAAAGCCCTGATAAAACACCACAAAGGCAGAGAGTTAAGAAGAGCCCCATTTCCAGGGTATGGAAGAGGCCTTGGCTCTCAAACCTCTCCCCACCCCCGATGAGAATGGAGAGCTTATAACACGGGTTTCACAGTCTCACAACTACACCCTGAATACAAGCAGGAGCTTCCCCATTTCACAAGGAAATCGCGGTTGAGAGAAGGCGCACGGTGCAGCTTCAAAGCTCCGCGGTGACAAGATGTCCTCAGACCTGGGTTCAAGTTCCCCCTCCTCTTCTAGGCAGGTCCCTCCATCTGAGCTCAGCTCCCTCCCCCTCCTCCGCCCCGGGCCCCGGGCCGCACCCGAGCATCACCCCTGGCCGCGCCAACAGGTGGAGAAGGCTCTTGTGCCCTCGTGGAGCCGGGGAGCCGGCGCCCAGGCCGAGCCAAGCGGGGGCTGTGGGGGATGGGAGAGGGGCAGGACCGGCCTCCGGGGCCTGGGGCCCGGCGCCCCTGCCCGGCCTCCTTCCAGCCGCCTCGAGGAAATGCCTCGGACGCTCCGGGACCCGAGCCCGGGCCGGCTTCTCCGGCCGGAAACCCGCCGGGAGGGCCGCGGCTCGGAGGGGCCGGAAGCCCCAGTTCCGGCCGCCCGCGGCGCCCCGGCTCGCGCTCCTCCCGGCCGGGCCGGAGACAAAGGGCCCGGCGCTCGGCCCCCGGCCCCCGGCCCCCGGCCCCCGGCCCCCGGCCCCCGGCCCCCGGCCCCCGGCCCCCGGCCCCCGGCCCCCGGCCCCCGCGGCTTCCTTACCCGCAGCTCGCCCTCCGTGCGGGGCAGGCCGAGCCTCCGCAGCCCCACGGCCAGGTCGTTGACGCAGAGGCCGCCGTCGCGGTTGACATCGAGCTCCTGGAAGAGACTCCAGAGGCGGAGGCGGTGGTCGGGACCCCCGCACACGGCGCCGCCGCACGGGTCCCCGCCGGGCGACGCGGATGGGGAGGCCACGCAGCGACACAGCACGTTGCTCACCATCGGGCGCCGGGCGAGGCGGAGGCGGAGGCGGCCACGGGGGTCGGGGCCCGCCAGCAGCTCCTGGTCCCCGGCTCGCGCGCCTTCCGCCACTCGCCGGCTTCTCCGGGGGGAAAAGCGCCGGCGAGCGGGATGGGCGGGGCTGGACTCGCACCGGCTGCCCGCGCGCTTCCGGGAGCCCCGCCCCACGCCACCTCATCTCCGCCCCACCCAGCTCCAGCGACCAATCGCCAGCCCCGATCCCGGCACGAGGCGGAGCCTAGGAGGCGGCGCCGGGGTTCGACGCCCCGCCCCTAGGTCTGGCCCAATAAGCGTAAGGTTCTGCCCGGGGGAGATTCAAACAGAAGTGGACTTTCCGAACCGCCCGAGCCAGCCTTTGGAATCCGGCTTTCCTCGGCAGGTCGATTCACTGCGACTAGCGAGCGGATTGGTTCCAGTAAAATTCCGCCGGGCAGAAAGAAAAAAGTTCGAAGGGGGAAGTTGAGCTTCCGAGGGAGAAGCGGCGATCTTTGAGTAACAAACGTAAAAACCAATGGCAAAGAAGAACTTCGATTGTGGGCGGGATCAAGGGCAAAATTGACATGGACTTTTGCCAATAATCCCTGAAGCAGTCCGAGCTTCTGTACGCTAACATCGCAGTCCTCCAATAAATGGACAAATCCAGAGAGCTCGTGGAACATTGGTGAATAAACGATAGTTTATCCAATAGAGAAGCAGAGAAAAACACAAGGGGCTTGGCGTCCGAACTCGACCGACGTGACTCCTAACCAATGAATCTTCCAAGTCTAGGAATAGGGTGGATCGTTATCATGACAGACGATAAGGCCAGCCAATGGGAGCATCCAGCTCCGCGCCGTGTCCAACCGGCGCGCGAGGTTGCCCTGGAGAAGAGCCGGCGTTCGGCCCCAGCGGGGAGGGGAGGGAGGGAGAGCTCCGCACGCCCCGGCGGAAGAGGCAGATTCAGGAAGCCATTACGCAGCTCCCTGGCGGAGGTTCGGGCGGCCGAGGCCGGGCCGTACGCACTTTGCGTAGCGCCGGAGGTTGTCAAGGGCCTGGGCCTGGGCCTAGGCCTTGGCAGTGGGCAAGGGAAACCCATCCCCCGTTGGGGGCGGCAAGTGGAGGAAGAGAAGCTGGGGAAAGGGGCTTTGAGGAGGCCATGGCGGTGCCAGCCAAGAAGAGGAAGATGAACTTCTCGGAGCGCGAGGTGGAGATCATCGTGGAGGAGCTGGAGCGTCAGAAACACCTGCTCATCAACCACTTCAACGCAGGCGTGCCCCTAGCTGCCAAGAGCGCGGCCTGGCACAACATCCTGAGGCGGGTCAACGCTGTGGCCACGTGCCGCCGGGAGCTGCCCGAGGTCAAGAAGAAGTGGTCCGACCTGAAGACCGAGGTTCGCCGCAAGGTGGCCCAGGTCCGGGCCGCAGTTGAGGGCAGTGAGCCCCCGGCCGGGCCAGAGGAGGGGGGCCCCGGGGGCGCTGGCCCGGGGCCCGGAGGCGCCGGCCCCTCCGTGGCCCCCGTCCTGCTGACCCCCATGCAGCAGCGCATCTGTAACCTGCTGGGTGAGGCCACCATCATTAGCCTGCCAGGCGCAGCCGAGATCCACCCCGTGGCCCTAGGGGCGGCCGCAGCTGCGGCCACTGTCACCCTGACGCAGAGTGAGTGGCCCCGAACTGCCCGGAGGGGAAGGGTCTTTGGGAACCCATTGCGTCACGGCCTCGTGCAGGCCAACCACCTAAATGTACAGAGCAGGGTGAACTAGCTAACAGAGGTTGATACGTTGCTAAGGCCACTGATGACCCTGGGTCAAACAGAGCAGAGAATAGGATGGAGTCTGATCTCTCCACTTTTTATAGAAAACAGGCCCCGGAGGGGAAGTTCTTGCAGAAGTTGGCACGGAAGGGTTGTGCTAGAACGGGACTAGAATCCCCATTTCCCAGCTGTTGATCCAGGACTTTTCCCATGTGTGACACCTGAACAGTTTGGTTGGATGCTTTTTTAGGAAGGGTTGTTGATTGCAAAAACAAACCGGTGCCAACTGCTCTAAATGCCTACCTTGGGCGGTTATTCTGCGGGTCTCCACTGCAGATGGGCAATTGGGTCTATTGACTAGTTACAGTGTCCATTCTTGGACCTCCATTTTCCTTCATAAGTCAAGAGGAAGTATAGAGGATAGAGTGTTGGGGTTGGAGTCAGGAAGACCTGAGTTCAAATCTAACTTCTCTCACATCCTTGACAAGTCATTAACTTCTCTGTTGATGGCTTATCTATTCCAGGAAGGGAGCAGAACAATGATCTATGTGTGTTCCATGGATTTTCCATAGACTAGTCATAAATACATAAATATCGAAGCTGTAAAAGATTGTGTCTCTCTGCTATCCTGGCCTCCCTCCAGCTTCTACCCAACTGGCCAACCCAGTATCCTTTAATGTATGTTAATTGGATTACTACTGTGACTACCACTTTATCTTGACAAATAATCATTTTGGTTCCCATATTTTGCTTAGCAAAAATAAAAGTAAAAATGGAGGCAAAGAGCAAAGGTAGGTTTGGTAAGAAAATTACCTAAAATAGGGGTGGCTAGGTGGCGCAGTAGATAAAGCACCGCCCTTGGAGTCAGGAGTACCTGGGTTCAAATCCGCTCTCAGACACTTAATAATTACCTAGCTGTGTGGCCTTGGGCAAGCCACTTAACCCCATTTGCCTTGCAAAAACCTAAAAAAAAGAAAGAAGAAAACTACCTAAAATGAAATTAGTATTTTATTTTACTTCCTATTCCATAAAAATTCTTTTAGTCACCTTACAGCTTTTTTCCTCCCTAAGGGAGTATATTCTGTGACCTTACCTCAAACATGTTATCTCTTACCCAGTTCTAGACTCCATTGGTTACTTTGGAAGCAGATGCCAATCTTTCTAGGAGAACTTTGACTTTTTTTTTTAATCTATCCTTTAGTTCCCACTGAGACCACCTATCATACTTTGGAGGATGGAGTGGTAGAGTACTGTACAACAGAGACACCCACAACAGTGACTGCCGAAGCACCTGTGGAGATGATGACCCACCAAGCTGACGTATCTGTCAAGCCTCAAGCATTGAAAAGCCGTATTGCACTTAACTCAGCCAAACTCATACAGGAACAGCGGGTCACCAACCTCCATGTAAAGGAAATTGCTCAGCATTTAGAACAACAGAATGACCTCCTGCAGATGATTCGTCGTTCACAAGAGGTACAAGCTTGTGCTCAGGAGCGCCAGGCCCAAGCAATGGAAGGGACCCAGGCAGCCCTGAGTGTCCTCATCCAGATCCTTCGTCCCATGATTAAAGATTTCCGCCGATATCTGCAGAGCAACACACCAAATCCTGCTCCTCCATCTGACCCAGGTCAGGTGACCCAGAATGGACAACAAGATAGTCTCATCCAATGACATCAGGATTATTTGAACTCCCTCTTCTGTGACTGAATGGATTCTCTATTGTATTTCAGGCAGGTCCTATGGTTGTCCTTAGGATAGGATAAACTACATGGATAACTTCCTATTACAAAGGAATTCAGTGCTCTTGGTGCATAATGTCTTTGCAAGTGGAGTGGGAAGAAGTTGGGTTTTTAATTGAACTTCTTGGAACCAGAGTTGCCTTCTCCATGAGGCCTACTGCTGTTATCCCAAGAGCTGGAAGATTGGTTAGTCAAGACATCGCCTTGCTGTAGGACCAGGCATAACTGTGTATACATTACATGACTTGATTTCATATCTAGAAGATCTCCTATGAAGGTCGTAACTGGAAGTAGTGCAGCCAAGAGTGAGAATCCCAAGTGTTGCTTCTTGAAAGATGATGATAATGGTATCGACACTTGTGCAATACCACCTTTATCCTCTAAGAGGCAGTATCATTGGGATTGAGGCTGAAATTGCACCCTTTTCTCACTGTGCCTAGGTTCCCAGGAGAATTTTAGTAATGTGTTCTCTCACAGGGCAACAGATTCCCTCATACCCTTGAATGTTTCCCCAGAACTCTGATGCCAGCATCTGTGACTTGAAGCTAAACTCCACCAGGGATGCTCAGGAGGGGTTTGGTTGGAGGGGAGTGTCTCTGGCTGCCAGTATGTGTCTTCCACAGACTCACCACTCCTCTGGTGCCTGTTTTTTCCCAACATCCTTTTGTTGGGTGGTATCTATGTTCCCAGGCTTAGGCTCTGGAGATGTAATTGCTGGGGAATATAAGCAAAAGGATAGAGGATCATTAACTCTCAACTCTTTGCCTCAAGGTACTACCCTTACTGAGACCTGTGTTGAATTCTTGACTACAACTGTATGGACTCCATCAAATATATCCACTTCTACATATGTGTCACAGGAACAAATTCAGGATTTTCAGAGTACAGATCTGCAGTGCAGATTCTTCCCTCTCTCCTCTATTCCTTCAACCCATAGAAGTTAAATGCAAAGAAATTGTGCAGCAGCATCACTCTGGAGCACTTATCCCTAAAATGTTAGGTTGCTTCATGGTATTGTTGCAAGATATCCAGGCTCTAGCTGGGTTGAATCCAAAGCCATGATTGACACTGAACATATGGGAAGAGTAGGTGAAGTAACTGTGAAGACTAGAACTTTTAGATTCTTGGAAATGTTATCATCTCCACCTTGTTTTGGAAAAAATGTTCTGCACTGAGAAAATTCCTGCCTTTTGGAAAGGAGATGGTACCTTGAGATACTTAGAGTTGGACTTCATATTCAGTCCTTTGAATCTACTCACCTTATTTTCATGATCCACTGTAATTTTTGAAGGTTTAATTCTAATTGAGTGGCTATTTTTGGTTTAGTTTTTAAATTTTCTCCTATCACTGAGGCCCTTGCAGCTAATAAAGCCCATGTCACCTTTGATGAACAAGGTTGGGCAGTATCACTGTATGTGCCTTGACCAGATGTGGCCCATGGTTACAAACCAAGGTACCAGACCCTAGCTTTACTAAGGGAAGATGCTGCCTCTGTGGGCATTTGCATTTAGAATTGCTAACTTCCACAATTGCAATCAAGAGAGATACTCCCTTCTCCCCCCCATTCCCCAGTTCTGTTATTACTGTAATACTGATGGCTTTTCTGCAGAGCCATGCATGTTGTCCCAATAAAGAGCTGGGCTCACTGATGGAAGTACAAGAAAAGTTTTTTGCAAACATGGGTGGCTAATAGCACTCCCTAACCTTTTGGTCCCAGTGGCATCAGCAGCTCCATCAGGATTAAACTGCAGTGGCTTCTTTGAAAATTTATATACAAGAGAGCTCAGCTGGGTTTACCCATTTGTGAAGTCTGAGCTAGTATTGTGTCTGATCCAAATGATTGGGTACAAAGATTCCTGGAATCACTTGGACTAGTTATTTCCAAGTGTTTTTAATAATAAAAGCCCACTTTTTGTACATAATGTTTCTCTGCCTATTTATTGGTCACATATAAAATAATCATGAATTTAAAGAATGGATCTTTAAAGTTAGATGTGCTAAAAACTTGCACGTTTTTTGTGACTAGAAAAGATTGCATCAAATTATGAGTAGGTTTTTATTCAATACCTAATTTCCTAGAGTCTTTCCCCTAAATAGATAGAGGATCTTAGAATATAGATTTAAGGATTCTCTACTCCATCTGCCTTACTTTACAAATGAAAGAAATAGTGCCCAGGAAGATTTAAGTGTTTTACCTGAGATCATTCAGATAGTAAATGGCAGAGACAGGATTTGAACCTGAGTCCAGAGCTTTTTCCACATTACTATGATGAAGCATCCTTGTCATTGTTTATAATGAAAAAAAAATAAAATTTTTAAAATTCTGAATGAAGTAGGTCTAATGGGAGATATAATGTTTTAGAATTCTAGAATTCCAGCCTCAGCAAAGTACTTGCCATTGTCATCATCAACTAACTATGTTATACTTAGATGTGTGTCCATGGATTTAGTGATGATGAGATTTGATATAATCAGGGAGAAAAAACTCTTGAGTTGATAAACCAAAGACCTCTAGATGAGTTGTTTTGCCTCTCAGTGCCAATGTGCCCTGAAGCCTCCACCTACCCATAAAGCTCGTGGCCTCAATATTAAAAAGTTGGATTATGATTGGTTCCATTTAGAGAGACTATCAATTGCATTACGTTTGTTTATTAAATTTATTTCAATAAGCATTTCATTTTCTTGATAGAAACATTTCTGAAATGTACCACATTATCACTTTTCCTTCATTAGATTATGTTGAACATAATCAAACCTGTTGTCTTGATGTCCCCATCCTGAGCTTTCCTCTCTAGGATGCATTAGAAAGCTATCCCCAAAACAAAACTGACCATCATCAATATGTCTTCTTCACAAGAATAGTGATTGTGACATATTTCAGCTTCTCTTTGCCCCAGCAACTTATTTGTGCTCTCCACACACTTAAATTCATTGTCATTGGAGATTAATATACACTAAGGTAAAAGCTGGAGTAGTAGGCCAAGAAAGAAGCATTGCAGAAAGGTGAAGGTACATGGGAGTTTTGACAAGTAGAAGAGAAAAGAGAAAAAAATCCATCCAATATTTTCTATCCTCCCAAATCTCTGCTTATTCCCAACCCATCCTTGCTGGAAGTACATGATCCTTGGCATGATGGTAATTACTTATGTTTTGCTTTTTGAAAAGTTGCTTACCTGGACCTTCATGCTGACAAAGAGAGTATCCAGAGAATCAACTGCTTTCAGGTGATGAATTCAGGTAGCAATAAGACCACCGCTTCACAGGTGAAGATATCTGAGTAGGTCCTCCTTTTAAAAACCGGATGTAAAGCTCTGAAGAACAGGCTTCCTCATGGAATCCAGCCAGTTTTGCCCACAATAAACTGGCAATTGCTGCATAGAAAACATGACTGGAATGACAGGTTTCATCAGGTAATGAATGACCTTCTCTGTTTATTATAGCTGCATGATTGTGGTCATGTTTTCATCTAAGAACATAGGTAGACCAGATATTCAAGCTCAAGTAGCCCTTTAGATAGCTCTTCCAAGTCCTTCCTTTTGGCAAGATGAGAAAAATGAGGCCCAACTTCAATTTAATTCACCAAGTTTTAATCTATTGTTCCACTCAGCAAATAGCTGGGGCTACTAGAACAAAATGAACAAAAAAAAAATAATAAAAACAGCATCAGCTTTCATGGAGCTTATATTTTACTAAGGGAAGCAATACATACACAGATGAATAAATGTGAAATGTGTACCAAATGATATGGGGGAGGGGGATGAGGAAAGACCTTGGTTGGGAGGTGGCATTTGAGCCAAACCTTTATTATAGAGGGATTCTGAGATACTGAAGAGCATTTTAGGCATGGGAGACTGCAAAGGTGAGAAATCCTAGCAGCTTGCTGGCTCATTAAGTAACTCATGCAGGAAGTGACATCTAAATTGAGACCTGAAGGAGGTTCAGGTTTCTAGGAGGTAAAAGTCAGGAGATAATGTATTCTAGATATGGGCAGGCTTTGTGAAGTCACACAGACAGAAAATCATGTAAAATTTTTATGTGAAAACCAGTAGCAAGGCCAAGAAGGAGACTTGAACTGTAACACGCGTGAAAAGAAGTAACATAATAAGCCTGGAAAGGTAGATTGGAGAGAGAGGGTGTGAAAAGTTTTAATGCCTCACAGAAATATTTTTGTTTGATCCTAGAGGCCCTAGGGATCTTATTAAATATGATTAGAGCTATGCTTTAGGAATATCATTTTGGCATCTGGACAATAAGCAGTTGATAACTTATTGGAGTTCAGAAAAGAAATGAATGATGGATATGAAGATTTGGAGTCATCTGCATAGAGGTGAAAATTGGACCCAGGAGAGGGGAAAAAACTTTTTCCAAGATGACACACTTAATGTGTTCTAGAACTAAGGTCTTGACATCTTAGTGAAGTGCTTGAGGGACAGGTGGGAGACTATCAAAAGAACATTGTTGATTTTGCCATTTTGTCCATTGCCTAGGAATGGATCAGTCATTGACTCATAGGGTGGATCTTAAGAAGGACTCCTGTCTTCTAGATGGGTAGAGTACGTCTCCACTAAACAACAATGAGCAAAAGCAGTGAGGTTGAATCTCCATCCTTCAGGTGCGAGGGGAAAAAGTTGCTTCTCTCTTTTGTTGTTTGTCCTTCATGTTCAAAGATGATATCCTTACTTGTGAGTAAATTGGATTTGTGAGGCACAGTTGATCAAAGTTTTCAGTTTCATTCTCTCCTCCAGAACCATTGAAATTCAGTGACAAAATCAAAATTAGGATGACTGGCAATGGCCTGGCATGCACTTTGATGCCTGACCTAGCTCTAAGTATATATCACAGCACCTACTTCAACAGCCTCCATGGCTTTTGGAACAAATTGTTCTCATTTGTCCATTCCATCCAGTGGACATCTTCACATGCTTGGGATAGACATCCCTTTAACTCACTGATGGGTGTGTGACCTGATAATTAACCTCAACCTGTCTACAAAATGGTTTTATTAAGGTGTTGCCACTGCACTGCCCATACTGCGTGCTGCAACTTCTTGAAGCCACACAGGTAAAAAAAGCTGGGGGACAGTTGGACACAAGAGCTTTTCAGCTCTCACACCAGAGGTACTAGTCCTACCTGAACATGCCATGCACCAGGTGGTCATAGAAATTTAAGTAATTCAGTGCTATTCATACCACACCCCTCACCCCCAAAAAGTTTTAGGAACCCCTTAGTTTGATATTAAAGCAAAGAGCTCAGCCTCTGAAGGAGGGGCTCAAATACAGGCCCAGGCAAGCTTCCTCCTGAATCACTCCCAGGTGAAACCCCTATCTTAAACAGGTACAGCACCTGAAAGAAGTACTGGCCACCCAGGGAGGGAAGGAGGGGGAGAGGGCAAAGCAAAGAAAGCTTATGGCAAGTTCCTGAAACACCAACAATGGCTAGACTTGGCAGTCCAAGAAGAAACTAAAGAAAAGAGATTTTTATATCCTTAATTTTTTCTTCCCTTTCCTTTTCTAGAAAACCCAAGGACAATCTGAGTATATACTTGGTGCCAAGCAGAACATTGAAGGGGTACTACAAAGAAGGATTGGTAGGATTTGGGAAATGGTAACTTGGCATTTTACAAAACACTTTCACACATTGAAAAGCATTCAAATATAAGGAACAGAGTCTCTGAGTCAGGATGACTTGTGTTGTCTTTCTTCTGATAAATACTATCTCTTTAGGGCAGCTAGGTGTCACAGTGGCTAGAGCACTGGCCTTGAAGTCTGGAGGATGGAAGTTTGAATCCAGACTCAGACCTGACACCTACTAGCTGTATGACCTTGGGCAAGTCACTTAACCCTCACATCCAGGGTTATCTCCAGGTGTCCTGATTCATATCTGGCCACTGGACCCAGATGACTCTGGAGGAGAAAGTAAGGCTGACTTAGCACAGCATCCCTCCCCCAATTTAAATTCAACTGAAGTGCTTGTCATGGCATCACCTCTCTGATGTCATGGTCATCTTTAAAAATGAAGGACAAACATTGCTATCTCCATAATTGGGGTTAAGTTACTTAACTTCTCAGAGAGATAGATAACTTTCTAAAACTTGATGTTATAGAGTTTCTATGCTAGGAATCTTCTACTACACTGATGAAATCCCAGATCCATCCACACTCACACCCCCTCCACACCCTCCATACAGATTCCTATACCCATACTTCCACACCCACATATACACATACACACACACATACACACATGCTGACAAAGATTACAATGCCTACTTTACAGATCAAGAAATAGAATTGCAAAATGTATCTGTATGCAAAGTGACCACGAGGTCACTTCTCCTTTGGCTGTGTATTGTCTTTTGCCGATAAATAAATCACTTTTTCATTTCAAGGTTGCATGCTGCATTAGAAATTCATTTTAGTGGCTAGGTGGTGCAGTAGATAGAGTACCGGCCTTGGAGTCAGGAGCACCTGGGTTCAAATCTGGTCTCAGACACTTAATAATTACCTAGTCGTGTGGCCTTAAGCAAGCCACTTAACCCCACTGCCTTGAAAAATCTAAAAAAAAAAAAAAAAAGAAAAAAGAAAAGAAAAAGAAAAAAGAAACATATTTGAAACAAATACAATTCATACAGAGTTAAAAAAACAAAAGTAATAGAGAAATTCATTTTGACTTGGTGTCAATTCCAGTGACTCCCAACAATGGAGATAGTCACATGAAAACTGTATGAATAATACTAGGGATATAGAGGGGATTCCTATTTAGTTACTGATTGGTTGAATAGACTCTTGAAGTACCTTTCAACTGAGTCTATGATACTGTGATATGGGGATGAAGATGAAGAGAGAGAAAATTACTGAGCTGGGTCCTGAGGATGTTATTCATTGATCTTTATGGGAGGAGCAACTAGATGACTCAGTGGACAGAGCTCTGGAAGACCTGAGTTCAAATTTGGCCTGGGTAAGTTGTGTGTTCCTGGGCAAGTCTTTACTTACTTTAATCTACTAGAAAAGAAAATGTCAAACCCTACATTATCTTTACCTAGAAAACTTTATTCAGGGTCACAGAGTCAGACAAGACTAAACAACATCAACAAACAACTTTGTAGAAGGTACAGGATTGTAGGGCCATAGACTTAGAGCTGGACATGTCTTTAAAAGTCCCTGTGTGCAATGCCCTCCTTTAGCAGATGAAAAAACCAAGGTGAGGGAGGTGAAGTCATTTGTTCAGGGACACAGTATATATCTGAGGCACTCTTATTCATTATACCATGAGACCTAATATAATACTCTCTTTTATGATTTTTAGTAATAAATTCTCACAGGTTAAAATGTGGCTTTCCACCCTTGGAAAGTCGATTTGGGAAGTAAAAACTTTCAATCTCATCCTTCCCTGCTAAGAGAGGGCAGTTAGGATGAGCTCCAGGAGAAAAGATCTTAGACTGTGCTAGGAAGTTAAAGTCTATTCTAACCTGAAAGGCCCTCCTAGTGCTAGACCAAACCAGTTGCCACACAAAGATATCTCAGTGTTTTATCTGAGACCTAGAATAACCCAGGTCAAGGGGGAAGGGAAGGTGGGGTGCCCTTTGCCCAGCAAACAACCAGTAACTTTGACAGAGTTTGAAGAATACTTTGAAGGGTGAGGTTTCTCTTTAGCAATCAGGTGTGGCATGACAAAGTGACTAAATGTTCTACATTAAATAGTTTAGGAAAAAGGAGTGACCAAAGTTCATGTGCTTGAAAAAGTCTGCACTGAGAATCAGGACACTTAGATCTTGGTATCATAGATTTAGAACTGGAGAGGACGTCAGAGGCCAGATAGTCTAGGCCTGTCATTTTTCAGACAAGGAAGTGAACACTGAAAAAGGGTAATTATGGATGTCTACAGTCATACAGAAAGTGAGTAGAAGAACCAGGATTTGGGTCCTGGTCCAAATTCTGTACATCAGTCTTCTCCTCTCATCCACAAACCCTTAAGTCTGGCCAAACTAGCCCTCTTGTTCATATATGGCATCCCCTCACCCATTTCTGGATCTTTGCACTATTAACTCCATGACTATAATGTAAAGCAAAACAACAATAGGGGGCAAAAACCAATATGTGGGTGTTGGATTTGAGTGGGGGGGGGGTGCTGTGCTAAGTCACCAAACTCACTTTCTCCTCCAAAACCTTCTGGGTCCAGTGATCAGATATGAATGAGGATGACTTGAGATTACCCTAGTTGTGAGGCAATCACAGTTAAGTGCCTTGCCCAAGGTTATACAGCTATTTATTGATAAGTGTCCGGATTTGAGCTTCCATCCTCCTGACTTCAAGGCCAGTGCTCTATTCACCACACTATCTAGAGGCAGTTAGATATCTATTTATCTATCTATCCAGCTATCCATCCATCTATCCGTCCATCCATCTATCCATCTATATTCCTTCCCAATTATATGTTGACAATTTTTTGACATTTTTTAAAGTTTTGAATTCCAAATTCTATCCTTACCTCCTTCTTTCCCTTCTCTTGAGACAGTAAGCAGACAGATATAGGTTATACATGTCCAGTCATGTAAAACATTTCCATATTAGTCATTTTGTATAAGAAGACTCAAATTAAAAAAAAAATGAAAAATAGCATGCTTCTGTCTCTATTCAAATAATATTGGTTCTTTCTCTGGAGGTAGTACGTTTCATCATTAGTCTTTTGGGATTTTCTTTTTTTTTTTTGGATCATTGTAGTGCTGAGAATTGCTAAGTCATTCCACAATTCTTTGTCAAGCAATATTGTTGTTACTATATACAGTGTTCTCCTAGTTCTGTTCACTTTACGATGTACCAGTTCATGTAAATCTTTCCCAAGTTTTTTTTCCTGAAATCATCCCGTTTGTCATTTCTTATAACACGATAACATTTCATTAAAATCATATACTACAGCTTAGGGGCAGCTAGGTGGTGCAGTGGATAGAGCACTGGCCCTGGAGTCAGGAGGGCCTGAGTTCAAATTGGACCTCAGACAATAATTACCTAGCTGTGTGACCTTGGGCAAGTCACTTAACCCCATTGCCTTACCAAAAAAAAAAACCCCAACCCCCAAATCATATACTACAGCTCATCTCTTTGATTTCTAATTCTTAGTCACCACAAAAAAGAGCTGCTATAAATATTTTTGTACAAATAGGTTCTTATCTCCCCTCTCCCTTTTTTGATGTCTTTGAGATACAGATGTAGTAGTGGTATTGTTGGATCAAAAGGTATGCATAGTTTTATAGCCCTTTGGGCATAGCTTCAAATTGTTCTCCAGATTGGTTGGATCTGTTCACAACTCCACTAGCACTGCATTAGTGTACCTGTTTTCCCACATCCTCTCCAATATTCATTATTTTCCTTTTTTGTTATATTAGCTATTTTGATAGGTGTAAAGTGGGACAACAGCAATATTTTGAATTTCTCTAATCAATGGTGATTTAGAGCATTTTAATATAAATTTTAATTTCTTTGTCTGAAAATTGCCTGTTCATATCAATTGGAAATGACATATTTTTATAAATTAGACTCAGTTCTTTATATATATATATATATGTATATATATATACATATATATATATATATATATATATTTGGGATACTGGTTGCAAATTTGTTCCTCAGTTTTCTATTTTCCTTATAATCTTGGTTGCATTAGTTTTGTTTGTGCAAAACATTTAAATTTTATAATCAAAATTATCTTTTACAATCTTTTTTTACAGTTTTACAAATTTACAATTTTTCAAATCTCTCGTTTGGTCATAAATTCTTCCTTTATCCATATTTGACAGGCAAATTATTCCATGCTCTCCTAATTTGGTTATGATATGACCTTTTTTGTATAAATCATGTGCCCATTTTGACCTTATCTTGATATATGAGTAAAGCAACTTTTAAAACAAAATCCATGTAATAAATAGGCACCATTATATTAAATAAAATATAGGCACCATCAAACTAAACAAATTCTTGTACTGACCTTCTCCAAAAATGTGTCTCCTTTTACATCTTGAGTCCAAACCTGGTCAAGAGGTGGGTAGTGTGTTTCATCACCAGCTTGTACTTGGTCATTGCATTGATCAGAAGTTTGAAGTTTCAAAATAACTTCTAATTACATTACAAGGCAAAAACTGTTTTGTGCAATAAAACTGGCCCATAATAAGAGCTTTGTGAATGTAATTAGAGGATTACTCTCCAAAATAATATTTGTGCTAAATGGAACATTAGAAAGAGAATTGAAAGAATAATTGGTAGGATTTGGATAATGAATGTTCTCTCACTTCTGTCTTTCAGAATCTCTTAACTGCCTTTGAGGTTTGGCACAAGTCTCATAGCACTGTGACACCATTAAGGTACATGCTGTCTCCCCTGAAAGATTTTATATATGCTCATTGAAAGTAGGCACTGTTTTCATTTTTGGTTTTGTATTTAAGCACAGTGCTTATTATTCATATAGTAAGCATTTAGTAAATGCTTGATAACCAATTAACTGATCCTAAGCAAGTCACTTCCTTCTCTAGTTCTCGGTTTCCTCGACTGTGAAATAAGGTTATGCTACATCAGTTTTTGGTTAGTTCCATTCAACTCTGAAATTCTGTGATTCTGAATAAGAAGAAAAGAGCTTGAATTCTAATAGGTGATGGAGGTTGGGGAAAGGAAGGGAATTTAAAATTGGTTACATGGAGAAGGAAGGAAAGAAAGAAGGAAGGAAAAATTTTTGTTGGAAAGGCATGGTGAATATGAGAATTAAATTCTAGAGGAAAGCTGAGGGATTTCTTTCTAAGGGTAGATATCCCTTCATTTCCAACGATTTAGTTAAGTCTTCAGTTCCTGGAGGATGGATTAATGGCACCCTTGACATTTACTTCACCTGTCTGTGACTCAGTTTTTGCCTCAGATAAAAGATTTGGATTAGATGATCTTTGAACTCCCTCTCCTGCTCATTGTGATATTTTATAATTCTTCTGTGACTTCATGTTCAAGATTATATGAGTTTGTAAAGTAATATGGAAATTGTAAAGTACACATACCTTTTCCTCTTCCTTCTCTCCTCTTTCTCCTTACACCTCCTCCCTTTTCTCTCCTCTCCCATCCCCTCTCCTATCTTCTCCTCCCCTCTTTTCTCCTCACTTCTCTCCTCTTTCTCCTTTCCTTTTCCTACTCTTTCCTTCCCTCCTCTCTCCTCTTCTTTTTCTCCCTTTCTGCACTTCTCCCCTCTCCTTTCTTTCCTTCCTCTTCGCTCCCAGCTTCCCCTCTTTTCCTCTCTTCTCTCATTAAACTATAGCAGAAGTTCTTAAAGGGTGGTCCTAGGACACCTAAGAGTCTCTGATGTCCTTTCAAAGGGTCTGAGGGATCAAAATTATTTTTATAGTAATACTAAGATTTTGTTTCCTTTTTTTTCACTTGCATTCTCTCACAAGTTTGCAATGGAATTTTCCAGATTCTATATTCCATATTGCAATTAACCTTTAAGAAGCTACCATTTATCTAGTTTTTATATTCTATCAAAAAAAAATTCATAATTATGAGAAAAGGCTATTAAAATACTCTTCCTTTTTCCAACTATATTATATATATATATACACAAGTCCCAATTTTCTTCATATATTTCAACCAAAATAATAACTCTGAATGCAGCAAATATAAGATCCTGCCTTCTATTAGGCAAGACACTAAAAAGATTTGTAAAAATATGTAAAACAATTCTATTCTTCTCACATTATTTTTGTCTTAGAAAATATAATTTTTAACTAAAATTATTTTAATAAAATCATGTTAATGGTTTAATATTTTAAAATGAATTAATGAATAAGTATTTTAAATTTTATTGGTTTTAATTTCTTTTTTTAATTAATGTATTTTTTGTAGTTTTAATTTCTAATCAAGTAAATACAAATATAACCCATATAAACAAAAATTTTCTGGGGTTCTCAATAAGAGAGCAGTGGAGGAGTCCTTTGGGAACTTCAGTTCTGTATGTGATCCCCTTATCACGTCTTAACCTCCAGCAGGTGGTGCTATATAACAGACCTGGAAAACGTCTGAGTTCTTGTTAAGCGGCTTCAGCCTCTCAATCTCCCAGCTGGAGTCAGAAAGTGGAAACAGGGAAGCAGGAGCTCTGCAATTCTAAGAGAAAAGTCACTGGCCTCACTTCCCCCTCCCACTGGATCAGACAATGAAACCAAACCGGTCCAACAAGTCAATCAAGTTCAGGGGCAGAATGGTGAACTGGAAAATGCTGACCTGTGAGTCAGGAGACCTTGAATCTAGTCCTGGTTCTGTCATTAACTGACTGTATGACCTTAAGCGAGCTAATCCCTCTCTCTGGACCTCAGATTCTTCATACATCTAATGAGAAGATTTAGGAACTAAATGATGCCTGGGATCCCTGTCAACCCCTGATAAACTAGTGGTCTATGAATTCTGGGACAGCCTCTGTCTACAGTTGCATTCCTGTTGGGGGGGTGGGGGGGGTGGTAAACAGCAACTTAGTGTTTGAGCTGACAGTCTCCCTTCTGGGTAATGACCTTCCTTCTACATGTGTGAAGCCAGGAAAAAACCCAAGTCTCTGTCCTGGCTAGACTGGGTTAGTAAAAAATAAAAATCACATACTTGGAGAAAAAGTACTTTCACATCTGTTTTTTCATTTGTTCTTATGAGAAACCCATGAGGTTGGCAGGGTAGGAATTTTTAATCCCTATTTTATAGAGACCCATGAAAGTGGGGCAATGGACTCAAGGTTTCTCATCACACTCCTAGCAGGGCCAAGGTTATTTGCCACGTCCCTTTATTATCTCTGCTCCAATGCTCTTGCTACTGATCCAGGCTTCTTCTTTCCCTGGGTTATTTAGAGTTCCTAGGGAGGAATGAAAGGCTGAATTTAAACTTCTTGGAAAAAGCCTATAGAAAAATACCAAGGAGCAATGACAATGATTATGAGACTGGAGACAGGGATTCAGAAAGGAAGTCAAGGAGCTGTGGATTCTAGCTTCAAGAGTCAGATATTCTCTTAGAAAGAGGATGTCAAAGGAAGACATAAAGAAGGCAAGAAAGGAGGAAAGAGAGTTGAGAAGGTGGAAAGGAAGGCCTTTGGATTAGCATAAACATCCTTGGGTCTGGCTCTCTAAGCAACACAAGAGCAACAAGATATCCTTTCTGAAGGACATTTGCCACCCCCCTTTTCTTCCTCTCTTCTCTTACCCCATCATTGTTTTTCTCCTTCACATCCTTAATAAATGCAGACTTTCTGATTGTCTGATCATTCTTTGAGTTCTAGACAGTTCAGATACTTCTTGGAGCCAACTAACTTAGTGGAGTATTTTGAGAAAAGGAGCCAGGAGGCCTCAATCATAGAAATTATATTCTCTTACCACTATACTCATTGCATACAAAGATAAAAGAATCATATCAATATAACTAATTTAGAGATATTTCTGGGAGCTTGGTTGGACCTGGAAGGAACCTTAGATTATGAAAAGACAGAATATGGAAAGGTAGAACAAAGAAGAGAATATGTTAGAACTAAAAGGGACTTTAAAATATGGAAAGGTAGAACATAGAACTAAGGAAACTAGAACTGGAAAATACCTTAATTATTATGGTTAATGCTTAATTTTAGTTAAGAATCTATTGGTTTAAGGTAGACAAAATCTATAGTGGAGTGTTAAATCTGGGTTTATATCTAGCTTTAAATTCTGCCTGAGATGGCACTTCTGTGTCCTTAGGCAAGACATTTAAGTTCCCTGAGCCCCATTTTCATTATCAGCAAATAGAAGTAGTTGTACTAGGTGACCTCTAAGGTTCTTTCTAGCTCTTGATCTATAACTGTACTTATGAAATGACTATCCTAAAGTCATTTAATGAATTAATGTTGGAACAAAAACCTGAATCCTTATCGACTGATTTGTCTAGTCATTTTTTAGGTGTGTCCAACTTGGCATAGATTGCTGGAGTGGTTTGCCAGTTCCTTCTCCAACATATTTTACAGATTAGGAAACTGAGGCAAACAGTGTTAAGTGACTTGTCCTGTGTCAAACAACTAGTAATATCTGAGGTGGATTTGAACTAAGGAAGAGAAATGTTCCTCACTCCAGGCTTGGCACTTTATCCACTATGCCTCCTTATTGTTCTTTATTTCCTGATGCCTACTCTAGATCAGACCCTATTTCTACCTTAGAGTTAGTATTATTATTCTCTTTTTATAGTTTCAAATCATCCTCTACTTCCAAGGTAATGGAAAGAGATAAATATTAAAATCCTAAAGTGCTTTTAGCTTCTTAAAAGAAATGACACATAGGCCATTTAGGAAACAAGTTAGAGTGGTAGATGGATGTGAATAAATTCCCATTTGCTGATAACCTGGGTTGATGTAATTACTGGAGCTTGGAATAATTATTTGAGGGGGAGAGTACAATGTCAACACTAGTCTTGTTTTTGGATTATCATTGGCCATCCTCCTCATCATAACTATTTATCAAATACCTATATGAGCTCAATACAGGAATGCTATAGAATAAAAGACATGGTGTTTGCCTATCACAGTTCGCAACCAGTCAGATAAAATGAACAGAATATCCAATATTTCTTCCTTTCCTTCTTTTTTGTGGGGGTGTGGTGGAGATGATAAGAATATAGACCTATAACATGTGGAAATAAGGGAAAGCTTATCTATTTTGATGGTTTTCTCATAAAGCCAAAACTACATTTATTTACTAGTTCAATAGTTATCTTAATTTCAATTTTATTAATCTCTCCTTTGATGTTTAGGATTTCTAATTTGGTATTTAATTGGGAATTTTCAATTTGTTCTTTTACTAGTTTTTTTTAGTTGCATGCCCAATTATTTGATCTCCTCTTTAATTTATTTATGTAGGCATTTAGAGATAAAAAAAATTTCCCTAAGAATTGCTTAGACTGTGTCCCATAAGTTTAGGTATATTATCTCATTATCATTTTCTTGGATGAATTGTTGATTGTTTTTATGATTTGTTGTTTGACTCACTCATTCTTTAGAATTTAGTTTCCAACTAATTTTTAGTTTATCTTTCCATGGCCCTTTGTTACATGTAATTTTTATTGCAACACAGAGAAAGATGTATTTAATATTTCTGCCTTTCTGCATTTGATTGTGAGGTTTTTGTGCCCTAATTCATGGTCAGTTTTGAGTTGATCTGAGAAAAAGGTATATTCCTTTCTATCTCCATTCAATTTTCTCCAAAGGTCTATCATATCTAACTTTTCTAAGATTCTGTTCACTTCCCACTTCATTCTTATTTATTTTGTGGTTTGATTTATCTATTTCTGAGAGAGGGAGGTTGAAGTTTCCTGCTAGTATAGTTGTACTGACTAGGAAATAAGGAAAGGAAGGGAATAAGCATTTTTATGCCAGGTATCTGCTATGCATTTGTTTTTTGACACATGCTATGCATTTGATCCTCACAGAAACTTTGAGAGAGAAGGGACTGTTATCCTCACTTTACATGTTGTTTTTTTTTTAGGTTTTTGCAAGGCAATGGAGTTAAGTGGCTTGCCCAAGGCCACACAGCTAGGTAATTATTAAGTGTATGAGACCAGATTTGAACGCAGGTACTCCTGACTTCAGGGCCAGTGCTTTATCCACTACACCACCTAGCCGCCCCACTTTACATATTTTATGTTTTACATTGAAAAAAAAACAGAAGGTAAGTGATTTGCCCAGGGACATAGAGGTTGTATGTGAAGCTAGATTTTAACTCAGTGCTTCTTGATTCCAGGTCTAGCTCTTTATCCACTGTACCACTAGCTGCCTTAAGATGGATAAATGAAATGAAAAAAAATGAATGAATGGATGAATGGATGGGTGAGTGAAAAAGCATTAAGGAGTTACTTTGTGTCATATACTGTATTAAGTGCAGTTCCTGCCCTCAAGGAGCTTATATTCTAAGAAAAGGAAGCCAATACATCTAGGGGAATAAGAGTTGGAAATGGGCAAAAGATGTGGCAGGTAACTTGGCTTGGAGATAATAACAACTGGTATTTATATAGAGCTTATTAGGCCAGATACTGAGCTAAGCTCTTTAGGTTCTACTATATCCTTAGGGCAGTTAGGTAGTACAGAAGTTAAGAGTTAAAATGTGACCTCAGACATTTGACATATATGAGCTGTGTGACAGCAAGTCATTTAAGCCTGATTGCCTCACATCCAGGACCATCTCCAGTCATCCAGGTTCATAATTGGCCACTTAATTCAATTCTGGAGGAGAAAGTGAGGCCAGTGACTTAGCACAAATTCAATTCATGTGCTTTTCTTTTTTATTTCTTTTTAGGTTTTTTGCAAAGCAATGAATGGGGTTAAGTGGCTTGCCTAAGGTCACACAGCTAGGTAATTATTAAGTGTCTGAGGCCAGATTTGAACTCAGATACTCCTGACTCCAAGGCCGGTGCTTTATCCACTTCGTCACCTAGCCACTCCAATTCATGTGCTTTTCATGGCATCACCTCTCTGATGCAATGGTCTTCTTCAAACATCCTCATCCTCATCATATCCTTATTTTAGAGATGAAGAAACTGAGGAAGAAATTAAATGATTTGCCCAGTGTCATACAGCTAATAAGTATCTGAGGCTGAATTTGAACTCAGGTCTTCTTGATTCCAGATCCAGAGCTCAATGCACTATAGTGCCACTTCGTTGCCATAGCCAAGAAACAGGGATAGATATAAACCTTGGAGGGAACATATGCTCAATAGTGGAAAGAATACTAGATTTCAAGTCAGATCTCACTTTTGTCATCTGCTGTCTGTGTGATCTTAGAAAAGTCATTGAACATGTCTGGGTCTCAGTTTCTTTATGTAAAAAAGGGAGTTAAGACTATGGTTTCTGAGGAAACTTCCAGCTCTAAGTATTTGTTACTATGAATTTTCTCTGAACCAGGAAAATGAGAGCTGAATACCCTTTCTCATGCCTGAAAGGTTAACTCAGTTAACCTTCTTGAGATGTCTTATCTTTCCATAGTCTTCAGTCAATACAATCCATTTGTTATACATCACTGATGTTCAGTCATGTTTGACCCCATTTGGAGTTTTCTTGGCAAAGATACTGCCTTTTCCTTCTCCAGCTCATTTTACAGATGAGGAAACTGAGACAGACAGAGTTAAGTGGCTTGCCATGAGCTGAACAGGTAGTAAATGTATGAAGCTGGATTTGAACTCAGTAAGATGAGTTTTCCTGACTTTAAGCCCAGGACTCTATCTACTGTACTACCAAACTACTGTAAGCTGTATATCACTACTCTGCCCAGATACTGGTCTAAACTTTGAAGTAATGGTTTGATGTACTGGAGGGGAAACAGGAGACTTCAGAAAATCTGACACAACCCCACTCTCTTCAATTTTTGTCCCATTAATGTCTTTCTTTGGTCTCTTTCAGTCTCTTCTACTCAGCTAAATGTAGGGTTGTTTCTTTTTTTTTTTTAAGGTTGGGGTTTTTTAGGTTTGTTTTTTTTTGCAAGGCAAATGGGGTTAAGTGGCTTGCCCAAGGCCACACAGCTAGGTAATTATTAAATGTCTGAGGCTGGATTTGAACCCAGGTACTCCTGACACCAGGGTTGGTGCTCCATCTACTTCGCCACCTAGCTGCCTCTAAATGTAGGGTTTTTTAATTTTGTTTTTATTTTTGTTTTGCAAGGCAATGAAGTTAAGTGACTTGCTCAAGGTCACACAGGCAATTATTCTTCCTCTGAGGTGGGCTGGTGCTCTATCCACTGTGCCACCTAGCTGCCCCTTAAATGTAGAGGGTTTTTTTAGGTGTAAGATTCTAAGGTGTTGTAAAATGATTCACCTAGATTATTTCCCCTAATCCTCATAACACATCCTATCTGGTGGCAGGACAGGTACTACTAAATCCATTTTACTGGAAGCTGAAACTCAGAAAAGTTAGGCAATTTGCCTATTGTTACTTACCTAGCAAGTGTCAGGTCTTTCCTGAAAAATTTATTTTAATTTAACACTATCTGAGATGCATATTTCCACATGGAAAATAGAACAGTAAAAAAAAAAGACTCCATTTGCAGTAATGAATCTACCCAGCTTATTTCTCTTTACAAGTACACAATCAAATTTACATTTTTTATGTTATTTGGTTTTCTTTTTTTAATTTCTTGCAAAAATAGTTTTCACATTTATCTTTTCTGTAAAATTTTGAGTTCCACATTTTTCTATCACTTTCTCCTTTCCCTCTCCCCTCCCCATGGAAGCAAGCAAGCTGATACAGATTGTACATATACAGATGTGTTTAAGATACTGCCATATTAGTCATTAATATATTATTTTCAAAACTGTCCAACTTCTCTATCATTCCTGCTGATTTTCTCTTTTTATCTCATTTTAAAAAAATGCTTCAATGAGCTTTTCTTCTCTTCTTTTTTTCATTTTGAAAACCCTATTCCTAATCCTCTTCTTCCTGCTCTTTTCCCCATTTGAAAAACAAACAAACACCCTAATATCCTTATATCAATATGCTTAGTCAAAAACAAATCCCACTTTGACCACTTTAGATACTATTATGTCTCCTTTTGCAACTTGAGGTCATCACTGTCAGGCATTGTGACCTTAGATCTATCTTACTCCCAAATTCAGTGACTCTGAGCATTTTCACCTGCCAGCCCTTGGTTCCCTTTAGAAAGGCCCACTTCTTCAACTCTTGGCTTTCCTTGGATTTCCACAAATGGACATCCTGCTCCAGAGAACAGGACCTCTATTCCCATCTTCCTTTTGCCCCCCCCCCTTTTCCTGAGTATATGGCTGGAGATATTTGGGAAAAGGTCAGTCCCCAGATACCCAAGGAAGGAAGTGCTGATGTTGCACATTCTCTTCAGCCATAATATTTGTCATAGGAAAAGATGATGAGAACAATTTGGAGAGACACGAGATTAGGTTTGACTGATGCTCTTGTAGGAGAATAACATTCTCTCTTATTACTGACCTTGCTTCCCAGCCTCCTCCTGCACCCACCTCTCAGCTCTAACAGGGTGAGGACAAGCCTAAGCAGGGCTTTTTCCACTCTAACCCTTCAGCCTTCTTCCTGCTCAGTAAGTTGTGGTTTTAGCACATCCTCTTTCTTCTACTGCTTCTCAACTTTGGGGACTATTGTGTTCCTTATAGAGCTATATTTTTTAATCAAGCTATCCATTCATCTCAGAGGATGGAATAGAAAGATCTTAGGGCTTAGAGAGGAAAAACTAGCTCTGGCACTTTCTTAACAGGTGTGTGATCTTGGAAAAGCCTTTTAGGGAGGATATATATGAACTGATACAAGGCAATTTATGCATAATCAGGAATAGAATTTATATAGTGACTACAGCAATAAAAAAAAACAGTTTTTAAAGACCTCAGAACTTTGATTAATGTAGCAACTAATTATAACTTCAGGAAACTGAAATAAAACATGCTTCCCTCCTTTACTCAGAGAGGTGGTAGACTCTAGGTGTGAAATAAGGCTTATGTTGTCAGACATGGCCCATGTATGACTCTTTGATGCATGTGTATTTCAAGGATGGGTTCTACTGAGCAAGGGAGTCACGTGGAAGGGGAGGGAAGGATGGAGAATAAGTATTTATATATCACCTACTATAGGGTCCTTTAAAATTATCTCACTTGGGGGTAGCTAGGTGGCTCAGTGAATAGAGCACCAGCCCTGGAGTCAGGAGTACCTGAGTTCAAATCCAGCCTCAGACACTTAATAATTACCTAGCTATGTGTCCTTGGGTAAGCCACTTAACCCTATTTCCTTGCAAAAAAAAAAAACAACTAAAAAAATTATCTCATTTGATTCTCACAACAGCTGATAGATTTTATTATTATCCCTATTTTACAGTTGTGGTAACTGAAGTGAACAGAGGTTAAGTGACTTGTTCAGTCACATAACTAATAAATGTCTGAGACTGGATTTGAATTCATTTCTTGAGTCCAGGCTCAGTATACTAGCTACTATAAACACCAGCTGTCCCGGAAAAGTAATGTTAAAAAAAAAAATCACAAAATTTTTCTTATAAAGAAAAATCTGTAAGCATCTCTGAGCCTCCATTTCTTAAACTGTAAACTGTAATTATGTGCACTATCTATGTCTTTGAGATGCTGTGAAGAAAGTTCGACATATACCTTTAAGTCCCATAGAAATATGAATTATATTTATTATCTAAATTGGGGTATGAAGAAAAGAAGAGAAAAGAATTTTATCTTTCTGTCCCTGAGAATCAACCCAGATGATCCATTTTAATTCTGAGAAACTCTAGTTGTCTAGTCAAACCACAGACCATGAGAGATATCAAGAAAGGAAGTCAGTTCTAGTATCCTCCTGAGAAGACCCATAAACCCAAACTGTAAGTCATCTGGTTCCCCACTCCCACTGCCTTCAAATCCCTTTCAAGACCTCATTACCACAGGCCTAAATTAAATAACACCTCCCTTTTACAAAATCAAGAGGAGCCAAGAAATCTATCTGAAAGTTGTCTCTATTCATTGAATCCTTTAAATTTTTTTTCATCTTATTTTTATTAATAAGGGATATAAATTAGACCTGTCACTTCATTGGTATAGACAGCTCCCAGACATGGAAAGTTTCTTTACCAATAAATGTCAATCCCTTCTCCATAACTTATGGTCTTAGAGAGTTGTCTAGAACACTGATAGGTTAAATGACTTGCCTAGGTTTTTGCTATTGTTCAATCACTTTCAGTTATGACTCTTCCCAATCCCTCCCCCTCTTCCCCCTCCTAATCAGAGAATTTGTTCTCTGTAACAAACTTCAGGAAAAAAGAGAAAAATTTTATTTTAAACTTACTATCAACTGTCAACTAAGCAAACAAAACATAGAATATAATATGTACATAAAACAATTAACTTCAAATTAATCGTATTTTTCTAAAAGAAAAAAATGCAGGTATACATTTCAACAAAATAAAGACATTTATTTCTATGACTCTTTCCCATATCCTTTTCCTTTTTGAACTTAATATATTTTGTTACAGTTATTTTTATAAAGTCAAAACTTTCATTGCCTGCTCTTATCCTTAGAGTAGCCCAAGACCATATTTTAGCTTTTGAAGCCTCAGATATCACTGCTTCTCTACTCTACTCTGCTGTTTGCCAGGGTCCTTCAGCTCATTTGACCTTTTCTTGGTTTACTTCCAGAAACTGTGGGATCTCAATTTAAGGACCTCTTTAATGGAGGAACTGAAAGTCCTGACTCCTATAAGTGCCTGTGTTATAAACAGGGAATGGCCCTACATTGACCTCCCAGATCTCAGACTCACCAGGCTCTCACAAAGAAGTACCATTTTCCCTGATAGAGGCAAACATTTACACTGACTCAAGTACTTCCTGCTTTGGGATCAGTGGTAGTAAGGACAACTTTACAGATGTTTCCTGGAAGAGCTAGGGACTCAGTCTACTCTAGATCAAAAAATTAACTTTGTTAAGTATCATCTTACTGGTCTTTATTGTAGGCAATATGAATATTTTCTCTCCAAACCAAAAAATATTTTTCTCCTTTCCCTAATCAGATGGGTCTCAAATACCATTATTTTCTGAGATGATAGCAAAGAAGGGTTAAGGCTCTACTTATTCTGAACGTACTTCAAAGTTCCGTGTCTTGCTGGAAAAATGACTTTGTCAATGACTTTTGGCAAAAACATTTCATGTCTGGTCAGTTGGAGATAGAAGTGTCCATTGGACAGTGACTCAAAGGTTATAAGTGGGTGAAAGGAAGGTGTTTTCTCTAAAACTAGATGCTAAAAATGACTTGATGCATAGAGATGTATGTAGCTATATAATGGGTTCTTTTTTTCTCTCCCAATCCTATTTGAGTGACTAAAGAGAGCTAATGATATGAATGAGAATGGGTGGGGTTGGTAGGAGATGAACTAGAAGGAACGTAGTCTTCTGAATAAGGAGGAAGATGGGAGGCTTTCCTTTTGTTTCATAGGCAGAAATGACAAGATTAGAGAACACTCAAGACTCATTCTTACCTGCCTTGAGAAACTGGAGTTACAGAATTGAAGGCATTGTAGAGAATAACAGGAAGTTATGGGAAACAGAGAGAGAGAGAGAGAGAGAGAGAGAGAGAAACAAAAAGAGACATCACCCTCATTCTCTTTGACTAGCTAGGATTAGAGTTATCCCCAGGAGGTATGCAAATAGAAAGGAGAGTCCTACTGATTTCTTAGAAATTGCCTCCTAGAGAAAAGAAAGAAGGTAGTATAATAGTACAAGTAGTAAACCCTGGAGTTAGGGGAGCAATGTTCAAATCCCACTTCTGCCACTTACTTCCTGTGGGATCATTGGCAAATCACTCAACTTCCCTGACCCTTTCTTCTCTTATCTGTAAAATAAGGGAGTTGGAAAAGATAAAGCTGAGAGAGACACTATAGAACAACTTCCCTAATGAATAGTGACACAAAAATATTGAATAAATTATTTACAAAGAGGCTATAGTAATATAATGCAAAGATTATATACTATAACTAGGTTGGATTTGTGCCAGTAATACATTAAGGTATTAATGGGCAGCTAGGAATTTGACCTGGAATTAGGAAGACCTGAGTTCAAATTTGACCTCAGACACGTTCTAGCTGTGTGGTTCTGGACAAGTCACTTAACTTTTGCCTGCTTCAGTTTTCTCATTTGTAGAATGAGTTAGAGAAGAAAATGGGTAAATCACTCCAGTATCTTTGCCAAGAAAACCCCAAATAGGATCATGAAGAGTATGAATAACAACAACAAATGTTAAGGAAAACTTTTAAGCAGAATAGATCATATTAATAAGAAAATAATCACATAATTATATGAATAGAGCTATCATCTGTAATATTGAAACTCTAGAAACCTTTATTAGGGATTAAATTATTAGGAATTAAAGATTAGAAATAAAGCAAAGCTGTCCATTAGCTTCAATATTATATAATATAGAGACAAGAAAAAGTAATTGCTTGAATAAGCACAGGGAAAAAGGAAACAAAACCATTACTTTTTTGCAGATGACATGATGATTTATCTACTTAGAGAATCTTGTTAACTAAAATTAATTTTAAAACATTAATAACTTCAGCAAAATAGCAAGATATCAAAGTCCCACAAATCATTAGCCTTTTTGTATATGATAAACAAGACTAAGATGAGGAGATAAAAATACATTTTCAAAATAATTGAAGAATGTAGAAAATGTTTGAGAGTTCACCTATTAAGAGACACATAAAGGAATTATATGACTATACCTATGAAATACTTTTTCCAGGGGAAAAAAAACCCTAAATAATTAGAGAAATATTAATTCCTCAGAGTTGGGCTTTACCAATACTAATGGCAGTACTACCTAAATCGATGTATGATGTGATATCAAACTACCAAAAGATTCCTTTACAAAACTGGAAAAAAATTACATTTTTTATCTTGAAGAACAAAAGATAAAGAATCTCAGGAAAAGTGAATGTACTACTATTAGTCATATTTTTCAGAGAGATCAAAGAGAGATAGAATTCCTATGAACAGGCAGATCTTTTTGTTGTATCAAAGAACTGGAAACTAAATAATACCCACAAAGTGGGGGAAATGACTGAACAAATTATAGTATATGAATTTAACTGAATATTGTTGCAAACTCAAAAATGATGAAAGGAATGTATTCAAAGAAACCTGGGAAAACTTATGAATTGATGAAACTATGTGAATAGAGCCAGGAAAATAATTATGCAACATCAGCATTGTAAAGAAACACAGCTTTGAAAGGCGTAAGAACTCTGATAAATGCAGTGGTTTTCCAGACTACAGAGGATCAGTGATGCATGCTTCCCACCTCTTGATAGAGTTTGGGGTTTAGAAATTCAGAATGAGACATATATGGTAAGCTATGGCCAATGGATGGATTTATTGAGCTACTTCTGCTAACTTGTCACAAGAGAGTTATATTTTTTGGGGGAAGGGTGAGAAAATTGGGGAGAAGTGAGGAGATAGTGATACCAAAAGAAAAAGGAATAAAGAAAAAATTATCTATGAAGCATTTAAAGAAAACATATAAACTTGCCTCAGATAGCTTACTAGCTGTGTGATCCTGAGAAAGCCACTTAACCCCTATTGCAACAAAAAGAAAAAGAGGAAGAAAAGGAAAGAAAAAGAAAGACAGAAAGGAAAGAAAAAAAGGAATATATAGAATGAGCCAGAAAGTGGATCAGAGGGGTGGCTAGGTGGCAAAGTGGATAAGGCACCCACCCTGGAGTCAGGAGTACCTGAGTTCAAATGTGACCTCAGATCCATAATAATTACCTAGATGTGTGGCCTTGGGCAAGCCACTTAACCCCATTGTCTTGCAAAAACTAAAAACAAAAACAAAACAAAAAATCCCCTAATGTTTATTGACTGACTACTGAGTTTATATATTTAAAAAACAAACACCAAGCTGCACATAAAGTGTTTAGCAGTTTCATAAACAATCTTCTTTTTCTAGCCTTTGTATATGAAAATATTCTTTTTTTTGCATTTTTAAAATTTAATTAAAAAATTAATGGGAGATTGGACTAAAAAAAAAAAGATGTCTTCCAGCTCTTGACCTAGGCCACATGATTCGGGTACATAGTTGGGTACAAATCTTCCACTAGAAAAACCTTTATATTTGATTTTATGTGTGTGTGTGTGTGTGTGTGTGTGTGTATATACACACATATACATATATACACATATGCATACATATATATTATTTGGGGACAGTAGTCATTCTTTTAAAGAGTCTTTTATTTTCTTCCTCTTGAATATAAATTTCTTCTATATTATTCTGTATATTTGCATGTGGGGAGTCAAGTCTCTTTATACTCCAAGTACCTTGTATAAGTATTCCAAGTTTCCTGGGTTGTAGCTGTGAGCAAAGAGAGTGAGAAAATCTCCCCCCAAATTTCCCACCAGCCCTTCATGTCATAGGAGTCTCTAGAGTGAAATAAAATCAGTTCATTAGAATTAAACTGGGGGGCAGCTAGGTGGCGCAGTGGATAGAGCACCAGCCCTAGAGTCAGGAGTACCTGAGTTCAAATCCGACCTCAGACATTTAATAATTACTTAGCTGTGTGGCCTTGGGCAAGCCACTTAACCCCATTGCCTTGCAAAAAAAACCTTAAAAAAAAAAAGAATTGAATTGGGCATGTTTAGCCAGGAGAAGAGGAGATTCAGAAAGTGATGGTATTACTGTCTACAAGTTTCTAAAGGGCTGTCACCTGGAAGAGGATTAGCTATATTGTTCTGTTAGAGAGCAGTAGGAGGAATGAATGTAAAGATCTGTTGTTGAATAGCTTCCCCCACTCTTCCTTCCTGACCCCAGGAAGGGTTTTCTTGGCAAAGATATTGAAAAAGTTTGCCATTTCCTTCTGCTCATTTTACAGATAAGAAACTGAGGCAAGCAGGGTTAAGTGATTTGCCCAGGATATTGGAGGCTGGATTTAAGTTCATGAAGATGAGTCTTTCTGGTAGCAAGACCCAGGACTCTATCTACTGTACCACTTAACTGCCTGAATATAAAGTTACAAAGAGGCAAATTTAGGCTTTATGTCAGAAAAATCTAGGTAATAAAGCTAGGTGGCCAATATAGAGAGCACCAAACCTGCAGTCAGAAAGTCCTGAGTTTAAATCTAGTTTCAGATAATTACTAGCTGTGTGATCCTGAGCAAGTCATTTAACTTCTCTATTTCCTGATCTGTAAAATAGGAATAATAACAATAGAGCCTACCTCCTATAAATGTTGTGAGGATAAAATGAGAGCCCTTTAAGCATTATATAAATCCTATCTATTATTAGTATGAATAATTAGAGCTGCCCAGAATTGGAATGGGCTGCCTCAAACATGGTGGGTTCCCTTCATTAGAGGTCTTCAGCATACCTTTCAGTTATACTATAGTGTAGTATTTTTCTTCATTATGGATTAGACTAAATAGCTACCAAGGTCCCTTCCATTTGGTTTAGTTTGGTTTTTTGAGGCAACTGATGTTAAGTGACTCACCAAGAGTCACACAGCTAGTAAATGTCTAAGGTCTTTTTTGAGTTTAGTTCCTTTTCTCCAGTGTTGGTGTTCTAAGCACTTGCACCATGTACACAAAGGTCCCTTTCAAATATAAAATTCTGGAATTCTGTGACTCTGCTCATGATTTCTCTTCTTTCAAGATAGTAAGTGTTCTAATGCTGAATATGTGGTGGATAGAGGGAACACACACCATGTGATAGCTCTGGGCCCCACTTTTCCTTACATGGCACATTTCCCTGTGCTCACTCAGACAACACTGGCTGTTGGATTCAATGCCTTCTGGAAAGCAATTCTTGTAACAGGCTCAGACACTATAGGCAGCTCTGAAAATAGGTTTAAAAATAGCTGCTAAGGTACGTATGTGCCTTTCTGAGATAATATTGTTATCGTTGAATCCTAGAATCCTAGAATCTTTGGGTTGGAGGGACATGGGAGATCATCCAGTCTAATCTTCCACTCATACCACCCTTACCAGTCCTTTGCTCCTATGCCTCCAGTGATCACAAGCTCCCTATCTCAGAAAAAAAGCCTCTTCCATTGTTGTACTGCTATAGTTTGATAGGGAGTTAGTTCTTTCCCAGAATAAACTAAAATCTACCCCCTCCTTCACCCACAGCTTTCATCCATTGGATGTAGTTCTAAATCTGTAGATACACAGAACAGAGCTGCAGTTCCCTCTTCCAAATGACCATTTTAATAATCAGAAGAAAGATAACTCTTTAGTTTTCTCTCTTCCAAACTAAGCATGCTCATTCTTTTAGCTGCATCTTTCTCAGTATATTCAATTTAACTGAACAAACACAAAAGTGCCTATTCTGTGCAGGGCCCTGTGTGAAGAGAATACAAGACAAAAATTAAACAATTCTTGACCTCAAGCATCTTACATTTATTTCACTGGCATTAGTGCCCTTCATGTTAGAAGAGAGAAATCCTACAAGGCAGCAATTCTATAGAAGCTTCCTTCTCTATCTTCTTCCTAAGACTATTCACCCTTTTCCCTTTCTATTTTAATTTTGCACATACTCTTAATCCCAATTCTAATATCATCTTCTCCATGAAGTCTTCCCTACTCTGAGTACATAAACCCACAATGGTCTCTTCCTCTTTTGAACTATACATACTACACTATAAACTCTAATTTATATACAACCTCAGAATGTCTCTTCTTCTTGTCCAAAAATTGAAGTTTGTAATTGTCATTTAACTTCCCAGACATATGTATAGCTCACTGGACCACTTAGAGTGTAAACTCCATGAAAACAATAGCATGATGCTGAGCATAGTACATAGTAAAAATGTATTGAATTAATGTATAATTGATTCATTTAAAACATCAGTTCAGTTTTCAGGTACCAAGGACTATCTCAATCAATTCCAGTTGATTTAATCTGATCCATTTATTCATTCACAGCAGAAATAATTTTTAACTCTAAGTTAGTAGTATGAGATCACTAAGGGATACTCTCTCAGTTGGTTTGAATACAGTGTTGAGAAGGTGGATTGCAGGGTCCAAGAGATAAAAACCAACTAAAAAGTTCATATTCTATTTTCCCAAATATTTCTTGACCCAGTCATGGTCTGTCAATAAATATTTTTTAAGTATCTACTTTTGTGACAGGCAATGTGCTAGCAAAGAAAGGCAAAAGACAGTCTCTGCTCACAAGGAGCTCATAACCTAATAGAGGAGACAACTATGCCTGAACAAGTTATATATACAGGATAAATTAGAGATAATCAATAGAGAGAAAGCACAATAATTATATGGAAAGGTTTCCTGTAGAAGGTAAAATTTTAGCTGGGACTTGAAGAAAACCAAGGAATCCAGGAGTAGAGATGAGGAGGAAGAAAGTTGAAAGGAAGGGAGACAGTAAAAATGCTTGTAATTATTATTTTTTTTTGAGAAATGGCAAGTAGGTCAATGTTCCTGGATGGTAGAGGTGGTGTTTGTGTGTGTGTGTGTGTGTAGGTGTAGGCGGGAGAGACTAATGTGTACATATAAGCTATAAGAAGACTGGAAATGTTTTGAATGTCAAGGAGGGGTTTTTATATTTGATCCTGGAAGTGATAGGGAGTCATTGGAGTTTGTATTGTATAGTGTCATGTCTAGATCTGATACATTTGTTCTCAATATCACAATTTTTCCATTTACAAACTGGCTAGGGAGGAACAATTTTATAACCCAAAAAATAAAGATGTAAATGACACAATACCATTCTCCTTTGAGGAGCCATAAAGACAAGCTTGTTGGTTTGTGTCTATACAAAATTTTGCTCCTTAAATTGTCCTTAAAGAACCAAATTGTTTTTGTGACAATTTTTCAGGCTCATGATGACTCAGGAGGAAAATATTACTTGTCAGATTCTGAAAGAATTCAACTTGACCAACAATTCAAGCATGAAGATGTTGATCTGAAACTCATTCTCTGGACCATGGCAATGAAACCCCTAAATATTGGGCTTTACTTGTTTATCATTTCAGAGATTCTCTGGGCCCTCTTCCAAGTGAGTTTATTTTTAACATACTGGCTTTATTAAAATGAATTAAAAAGCAAACATTGAGGTTTTCAAGAGCACTCTGTCATATTCATGAGTGAACCTTCGTGAGAACAACTAATCTCTGAACCTAAAGGCCAGAATTGTTGCCATAAACAAAGGGCAGAACGTCACTCCCTCTCTCAGCGGAAACAAAATTATTGCAAGGGTGAGGTGCCACCTGGCTGATTGAGTAGAGGTATAGGTATGGGGAACTGAGTTCAGATTCCAATTCTTCTAATTATTTTCTCTTGTGAATTCAACTCAATTCAATTTAAAGGGTATGACCTTAGGTCCTGAAGAAATAAAGGCAAAAGTGTCTGACCTCAGGGAGCTTACCTTCCATGGTGGGGGAGGTTACAATATATAAACAGATTATAAATAAAAGATGATTTGAGGGGAGAGCATCAGTAATTTAGGAGATCAAGGAAAACTTTGGAGAGGAGATAATATCTAAGATAAGCCTTGAAGGAAGCATGGAATTGGAAATTAGGAAGAATGATATTTCAGAATTGAGGATATGTCCATCAATTGGGGAATGGCTGAACAAATTGCAGCATATGAACAAGATAGAGTACTACTGTTCTGCAAGAAATCTTGAGGGGTGGGACTTCAAATAACATGAATAGACTTGCATGAACTGATGCTGAATGAAATGAGAAGAACCAGAACATTGTCAACATCAACAGCAACATTGTGTGATGATCAACTATGATGGACTTGCTCATCTCAGCTGAACAATAATCAAGACAATTCTAAAAGACTTGAGATGGGAAATACCATTCACATCCAGAGAAGGAACTATGGAATCTGAATCTAGACCAAAGCTTATTATTTTCAATTTTTAAAAATTATTTTATGTTTTATGTTTTTTTCCTTTCATGATTTTTTTCCCTTTTGTTCTGATTCTTCTTTCACAACATGATTAAAATAGAAATATGTTTACTAGTTATACATGTATAAAGCATATTAGATTGCTCTTTGTCAGGAGAGGAGGGAGGCAAGGGAGTGAGTGAGAAAAATGTGAAACTTAAAACCTTATCAAAAATAATTGTTGAAAACTATCTTAGCATGTAGTTAGAAAAATAAATATGTGAAAAATAAAAATAATTATATTCTGAGCATAGGAAATATTAGTTCTACAAAAGTGCAGAGGTAGAAGATTGAATATAGAGTATGTAAAGGGAATAACATCATTTTGAAATGAATCTAGAAAGGTACGATAGAAATTTCCTTGGCTTTAAAACTTAAACTGAGTTTGCATTTTATCCTAGAGGCAATAGGAAAACTGAAAAATTCTTAAACAAGTAGTAACTTGGTCAGATCTGTACATTGGAGGATTATCTTGACAACTGTGTAGAAGAGGCATTAGGGACTATGAATCAACTTGAATTCTATATGCTTCAGGGTCCTGGATTCTATATGCTTCAGGAGGACCTGAATTCAAATCCAGCCTCAGACACTTAATAATGACCTAGGCTTGGCATGTCACTTAACCCCATTACCTTGCAAAAAAAAGAAAAAATAAATAAAATTCTATATGCTTCCACTACTCTGTAAAATGGTGAAAGTATGGATTTTAATTTAACTCAAGAAGTAGATGATAAATGTTTTTCTTATAGTGCATCTAGTACCATAGTGAGGACCTGGGAAGAGGGAGACACCTAAGGGAAGAATAAAAGAAACCCATAACCTGGTCCCTGCCAACAAAGTTTATGATCTTTTTTGAAGGGGGTAAGTCCCACACACGTAACAATTGGGGAAGAACATCTCTAAGACCTGTAGTTTCTCTGGCATAGATAATATCTCTAGCAATTGTGGTAGCTCAATTGTGTCCAACTCTTAGTGATGCTGTATGGAGTTTTCTCAGCAAAAATACTGGAGTGGTTTTTGTAGTGCCAAAGAATTGGAAAATGGAATGTCCATCAATTGAGGAATGGTTGAACAAATTATGGTATATGAATATGATGGGGTACTATTATTCTGTAAGAAATCATGAGTAAAAAATGTGCATATCCTTTGATCAAGCAATACCACTACTGGGTCTATACCCTGAAGAGATAATGAAAAAGGGTAAAAACATCACTTGTACAAAAATATTCATAGCAGCCCTGTTTGTGGTGGCAAAGAATTGGAAATCAAGTAAATGTCCTTCAATTGGGGAATGGCTTAGCAAACTGTGGTCTATGTATGTCATGGAACACTATTGTTCTATTTGAAACCAGGAGGGGAGGGAATTCAGGGAAGCCTAGAGGGATTTGCATGAACTGATGCTGAGTGAGATGAGAACAGAAAAAAACACTGTATACCCTAATAGCAACATGGGGGTGATGATCAGTACAACAATCAGGGGTTGTCTGCAATGGAGAATACCATCTGTATTCAGAGAAAGAATTGTGTAGTTTAAACAAAGTTCAAGGACTACTCCTTTTAATTTAGGAAAAAAACCCTGATATCTTATTGTCTGATCTTGTTATCTCTTATACTTTTTGTTTCTTCCTTAAGGATATGATTTCTCTCTCATCACACTCAATTTGGATCAATATATAACATGGAAAAAATGTAAAGACTGACAAATTGTTTCTGTGGGGGGAGGGCAGTAAGATGGGGAAAATTGTAAAACTCAAAATAAATAAAATCTTTAATAAATATAAAAAAAAGAAAAAAGAAAGAAATCATGAGTAAGCAGACTTCAGAAAAGCCTGAAAAGAGTTTCATGAGCTGATGCTGAGTGAAATGAGTAGAACTAGAACATTGTAAACATTAATAGCAACATTGTGACATGATCATTTATAATATATCCAGTTCTCAGCAATTCAGTGATTAAGGACAATCCTAAAACACTTGGGATAGAAAACAACGTATACATCCAGAGAAAAATTATGGAGTCTGAATGCAAAGTAAAGCATACTACATATATATGTATATGTATATAAAAGTATATATAGCAAATAATATACTTTTCAGAACATCTTTTTTTTCTTTCTTTCTCATGCTTTTTTCCCCTATAGCTCTAATTCTTCTTTCACATGACTAATATAAAAATATGTTAAACATGATAGTACATGTATAACCTATATCAGATTATTCACTGTGAGGGGGAGGAAGAGGAAGGTAGTAGAAAAATGTGGAACTCAAAAGTTAAAGATAAATGTTGAAAACTATCTTTGCATGTGAATGGAAAAAATAAAATAACATAAAAAATATACTGGAGTAGCTTGTCATTTCCTTTTCCAGTGGGATTAAGGCAAACAGAGACTAAGTGATTTACCCAAGGTCATGTAGTTTTTAAGTGTCCAAGGCTTGATTTGAACTCAGGTCTTCCCAGACTGCAGGCCTAGCATTTAATCCAAAGTCAACTAGCTGCTTTACTACCAATTCAGCACACAAACTCTTCATATGCCAGCATATGGTCTTCAAGAGTTACCATGGTCAAAACATTTGTCACTATCTCCTGAGGCCAACCTGAGTAATGACCTTCTTTCATTTAATGAGGCTTTTCATAAATCAGTTTAAATCTGGAAAAGACCTTAGGGATCATCCAGTAGCATTCCCCCATTTTACAGAGAAGAAAACTGAGTCCAAGAGAGGTTAAGTCATTTCCCCAGCAACAGACTTACAGCTTCTAGGATAGTTGTACTTAAGCCTTCCTAATTTTAACAATTCTGTAGTGCTCTGCTACACTTAGAAAAGAGATGGACAGGAATTCAAAATCTTATAAAAATGAATGCTTAAAACTATCTTTACATGTAATTGGGGAAAAATACTAATTAACTGAAAAAAAAGATTGAATGAAAAAAGAGAATTTTATGTCTCTTGAATCCAAATAAAGATTCCACAAAATGGAAAAAAAATGCAATGTACACATTACTAGCTACAAAATGGGAGGTGGGGACATTGATTAGACACATAAATATTGTTCTAGGCATCAACCTGATTTGGTTTGTATTTCTAGGTGAAAAGTCCAATTGGCTAGAGGGAGTTATGTGAGTGTGTATGAGTGAACCTCCTACTCACTGACTTCTGATTAAGGAAGATGGAGTTCATAGGTTGAGTTTGGAGTTTATTGCAGTCTAAGAGACAAAGTCTCAAGCCCCAGAACATCTTGTACAGTCAGATGTGTCACCACCCTGTATGTTCCTAGGGTTGTATTATTTACCATTCTGGCAGATTCCCTTGCCAAAGGATTACTTAGGTTTAAACTGGTTTGCCCTTGCTTTCCCCCATCCCTTTGTCCTTTGGACCCCGTTTATACCTTTGAGAAGAAAGTGAAAGACTTCTAGTCTGCTTCAGGGATGCTTCCTGCTCTACCCATATAAAAGAAACTCAGAAGCACTTTCATTTATTCAGTGCTTGAATTAAGAGCCTTCTGTGTACAGAGCACTTTGCAAGGGCTCTGGGGAGATACATTTAGCTAAGAAGAACTGGACATTGCCCTTGTAAAACTTACAACTTTGGTTTTCCTTTGATCCAGACTTGTGACTTCAGTGATGGATGGAGAGTTGTGGAAACTCCCTCCATCCAATATAAATACCACCACATCAGTTATTTTATAGTCTTTAGACATTCTAGGAGTGGAGAGTTTATGTGCTTTACCCATGGTAACATAACCTCTGTAGAATAGAGGAACGACTTGAACCCAGGTTTTCCCAGTTCAAAGTCAAAGCTACCTTCTCAGGACCTTCTCAGTTTACAATTTGAAGAATAGAAAAACCAATCATGATTTTAGAAACTATTACAGGATCACAGATTTAGAAATGAAAGGACTCATGGAGGACAATTTTAGTTGAGGACACAGAGGCCCAGAGATTAAGCAATTTATCCAAGTTCACATTGAGGGAAGACAGCTGCTTTAGGATTTGAACCAAGATCCTTTGGCTTTTAATCCACCTTAAGTACATTAGGGACAAACAAAATAAAGTGCTATTTGAAGTTAAAAAGGGATATTAAAAGAATATCCTGGAGAAATTAGGGAAGTGGCATTATAGTTGGGCTTTAAAAGATGGGCTAAAGGATATTTTAAAAATTCAACAGGCTAAGAGGAAGACTGGCCAACTTTTTATGAATAATGAACAGAGTGAACAAGGGCACAGCTGTAGGAGAGTAACTATATGTTTGTGAGACAGATTCAACCAGTTTAGTTATAGCACAGAAGGAAGTGATATGAGAGTGTGTTTGTGCTTTAAATGATAGGCAAAGGCTATATTCAGCAGACAATGGGAAGTCATGAATGTTTTTTCAAATAAAGGAATGATGACCATATCTATGATTGAGAAAGAGTATTTTAGCAATGAATTTAGTATGAAGGATGAATTGGAAGGGATAGAGAGTGGAAACTAGAAAACCTGTGGGCAAGTCAACACAAAAAGGATTTGGTTCCTTGAAATGCCAGAAGAATTCCCATGGTATTAAACGAATGTTGGGTAAATCAACTTTTTTTTTTCCTTCTGTTGTTCTTGTCAGTTCAGTTGTATCTTCTTGGCAAATATAACTGGAGTGGTTTGCCACTTCCTTCTTCAATGATTTAAACAGAGGTTAGGCGACTTGCCCAGAGTCACACGATGATGATGTTTTCCTTCATTCTTGAAGAAGATCATGACATCAGGGAGGTAAGGCCATGTCAAACACATGAATTGGATGTGAGTGAGGGGATGCTATGCTAAATCTCCAGCTTCACTTTCTCCTCTAGAGTCATCCAGATCCAGTGACCAATTATGAATCAGAATGACTGGAGATGGCCCTGGATATGAGGCAATCAGGTTTAAATGACTTGCCCAAGGTCACACAGCTAGTAAATGTCAAGTGTCTGGGACTGGATTCAAACTCCCATCCTCCTGACTCTAAGGTCAGTGCTCCATGAACTGAGCTACTGAGAACAGTTGTGAACTTAGGTCTTCAGGACTCCAGGTACAGTATTCAGCCACCTTGCTGTTTCCTTTATAGTTACCCCAAAGAAAATTCGAGACAAAATATAAACACATAAAGCACTCAAATAGCCCATTAGCTATCCCCCAAATGGAACAGGATGGACATTGGGGCAATTGTGAAGTTCCAGCTGATCCCTAGAACTTCCAATGAGAGTTCTATTTAATTACTTCTAGACACATGTATCACCCAGTGATTCATAACTGAGGTGTCAAACACATACCTCAATACTCCTTGGCTTCACAGAATTAGACTAAAACACGATAGGGGGTGGGGCAGCTAGATGGCGCAGTGGCTAGAACACCAGCCCTGGTGTCAGGAGTACCTGAGTTCAAATCCGACCTCAGACACTTAATAATTACCTAGCTGTGTGGCCTTGGGCAAGCCACTTAACCCCATTGCTTTGTAAAAACTAAAAACAAACAAACAAAAAAAAAGATAGGGAAATATTTAATAAAATAAATAAAAACACAATGTTAATATGAGGTTTTAAAAAATTATAACTATGTATATATACAATTACATATATGTATATACAAATGTACAAAATTCATATACATATATTTATTACATTTTAAGTTCTGAACTATCTTACTCCGTTCCTCCCAGAACTCGAAAGGGTCACCATCTGACACAGATCTATGTATGTATATGGAGAACTATACTATGCAGATTCCTATTTATCAGTCCTTTCACTGGAGGTGGATAACCTCTATCTTCATAGGTCCTTTAGAACTGATTTGAACATTTATAATATTCAGAATAACTTAGTTGTTCACAATTATTCTTCAGAAAATATTGCTGTTGCTGTATACAGTATATTGCTGTGTATTGTTTCATCTTGGTTCTACTCATTGCACTCTTCATTATTTCATGCATATCTTTCCATGTTTTTCTAAAATCAACCTGCTCATCATTTCTTACACCTATACCACAACTTGTTTAGTTATTCCCCAGTTGATGGGCATCCACTCAGTTTCCAGTTCTTTGCCACCAAGAAAGCTGCTATAACTATTTTAGAACATATAGATCTTTTCCTTTTAGCTATCACCTCGGGAAACAGAGCTTTGTCAAACCTAAGTCAGAGGGTATGCACAATTTTATGATTTATTATAGCTCTCATTTCCAGACTGTTCTAGAAAATGGTTTGATCAATTCACAGTTCCATCAACAGTGTACTAGTGTCCCAGTTTTTCTACATGCCTTCCAACATTTGTCATTTTCCCCTTCTCTCATTTCAGCCAAACTATTGCAAAGTTATTTTAAGTTGCTTTCTAATCAATAATAGTTTAGAGCATTTTTTCATATGATTACATATGGTTTTGAGTTCTTCTGAATGCTATCTGTTCATATCCTTTGGCCATTTATCAAATGGGGAATGATACATGTTCTTATAAATTTGACAAAGTTCTCTCTATATATTTGCCATATGAGATCTTTATTTGAGAAACTGTCTATAAATGTTCTCCCCAAGTTTCTGCTTTCTTTTTAATCTTGTACAAAATCTTTGAAATTTAATGTAATTAAAATTATTTTGTACTTCACATTGCTCTCTGCTTATTTATTCTTAAAGTCTTCTCCTATCCATAAGTCTGATAGATAATATGCTCCATATCCTTCTAATTTACTTATGATATCTCTCTTTATATCTAGGATATGTACCTATTTTGACCTTATCTTGGTAAATGGTGTGAGAGATTGGTCTTTACTTAATTTCTATCAGCCTGCTTTCCAGTTTTACCAAATAATGAATTTTTATTTTACAAACTCAAAACTTCAGATCTGTCAAGCACAAAAGCTAATGTGTATTGTTTGTCTACTCTGTTATACTGATCCATTTTTCTATTTCTAAGCCAGTACCAGATAGTTTTGATAATTACTGCCTTACAATTAATAGTTTAACATCTGGTACTGCCAAACTTCTTTCCTTTACATTTTTTTTCATAAATTCCATTGATATTCTTGACCTTTTATTCTTCCAGATGGATTTTATTATTATTTTTTCTATCTCAATGGTTTAGGTAGAATTGTCATTTTTGGTATTTTGACTCTGCCCGTCCATGAATAACTGATACTTCTCCAATTATTTAAATCTGACTTTATTTGTATAAAAAAAGCATTTTGTAATTATGTTCATGTAGTTCCTGGATTTGTCTTTGTAGGTATATTCCCAGGTATTTTATGGAGTATACTATTTTAAATGAAGTATCTCTTATCTCTTTTTTTTTTTTAGGTTTTTGCAAGGCAAATGGGGTTAAGTGACTTGCCCAAGGCCACACAGCTAGGATTATTAAGTGTCTGAGGCTGGATTTGAACACAGGTACTCTTGACTCCAGGGCCAGTGCTCTATCCACTGCGCCACCTAGCCGCCCCCTCTTACCTCTTCTTGTAGGATTTTATTGGTGATATATAAAATTGTGGATGTATGTGAGTTTAATTTATATTCTGCTAATCTGCTAAGATTATTGCTTCAGCTAGCTTTTTAGTTGAATCTCCAGGATTTTCCAAGTATGTCATCATATCATTTGTTTTTTTTTTATTTGTTTTTTTTTTTAGGTTTTTGCAAGGCAAATGGGGTTAAGTGGCTTGCCCAAGTCCACACAGATAGGTCATTATTAAGTGTCTGAGACCGGATTTGAACCCAGGTACTCCTGACTCCAGGGCCGGTGCTTTATCCACTATGCCACCTAGCCACCCCCATCATATCATTTGTAAAGAGATGAGTTTTATTACCTCATTATTCATTCTTCTTCCTTCAATTCAATTTTCTTTTTTTCTTGTTATTGCTAGGATTTCCAATACAATATTGAACAATATTGGTGACAATGGGCATACTTGTTTCACTCCTGATCTTATTGGGAAGTTAAAATGTGATTTTCTAAGTCAATAAGTAGAGGTAGAAATCCTTATATACTTGTCTAGTGACATGGTAGCATGACTTGGAAATAAGAAAACCTGAATTCAGGATCAACTTCAACACTTCCTAATTAACTTTGGGCAAGTTATTTGATTTAGAGTCAAAGAAACTGGATTCCTTGATCTGTTATTTCTTAAATCTATCAATTAACTTATCTACAATTTCTCTGGCCTTGATTTCCTTGAGTGTGAGAAGAGGGAATTGACCTAGTTTATTTTTATTTTTATTTCTTTTTAGGGTTTTTGCAAGGCAATGGGGTTAAGTGGCTTGCCAAAGGTCATGCAGCTAGGTAATTATTAAGTGTCTGAGATCACATTTGAACTCAGGGGCCAGTGCTCTATCGACTGTGCCACCTAGCTGCCCCCTAGTTTATTTTTAAATCTTTTTCAGCTATAATTTCTATGACCACTTTGGAAAATGTTTATACTAATACCTGTACTACCTATTAATAAGCATAGTGTAAGGAAAGCTCATTGAATTGAATTGAAATGAAAGTAAAACTAATAATGATAAAGGGATTAGAAAGCAGTTTTCTGAGAAATGTCACAGATTCCTGAAAGTTCTGTTCAGTTCAGCTGAACATTCTCTCTGGTTCTATTCCAAACATCTTAAGTCTGGAGAGAGAGGGTGATAGAGTGGGAAGAATCTTGATTCCTGAGTCTGAATCAGCATACTTTCAGTAGAAGTAGCATTGGAGTCACCAGGCTTGGTTCAAAACCTGGCTCTGACATTTACTTCCTATGTGACCATGAGCAATTCACAACCTCTCTGGGCTTCATCTAGAAAATGGGAGAGTTGAACTAGAATCTTGATCTTTATGACCCTTCCTTGCTCTGGTTAATACAGTGGTTAGAGCACTGGGCCTGAAGTTAGGAAGTCTGAGTTCAAGTCACAGCTAAACACTACGTGTGTGACCATGGGATAGTCACTTAAGCTTTATCTCCCTCAGTTTGCTCAACTGTAAACTAAGGATAATAATAGAATCTACCTATGTGAGTATCAAATGTGATATTATTTATAAATAATATCTTAGGGCAGTATACATTAAAGGATCATTTCCTTCCTTCTAAAATCTCTTATCATAACCTGAATTCACAGGCAGAAGAAAGGATATCTCACAACTGAAAATGCTTCCTCTTCAGTGGATTCAAAAGCTAGAGTTAATCACTGGATTAGCAATTAATTGAACTATCACAAGAGAAGGTCTATATACTTTGCTCCCCAGGAAACTTTAACCTAATTTGATCTTGTGTCTTAAAATTTACTGGGAAGTCGACTCTGAAATTCCTCAGGCCTAGATAGAGTCTCTTGGAACCAGCTCAACTCCACTGCCTCAACCTTTCCTCCACCAAATGGGGAAGTCACAGATACAATGCATAGCAGAGGCAGGGGGGCAGGGAGCCTTCTCTGCTTGGGTTATGTGTGAGCTGAGTAAAGGTTAAATAGCCCTAATGAGGTGGGCACTGGCCCTGCCTGTTCTAAAAGAAGCACAAATGACTGATTAATGGGAACTGGTACACACAAGAGATGAGAGCAGTACATTCAATTAAGAATAGCTCTCTGTGAGTTATATGAAACCTTTATCTCCTTGTGCACTAGTTCAAATATTAGCAAAGTTCAGACCACAAATCAATTTCTTTCAGCCTATGGGTAGAAAGATCTATCTTGAACTTGACTGCTTCATCAGCTCTGTAAATACTTTGAGTAATAACCATCAGTGAGTCACCAATGGGGAGCCTAGCCCTGTCTTCACTAATGTGGAAAGGTGGGCAGGAAGAGAGATTGCTTGGTGTGGTTTTTACACTGATGAAGAGTAGTTTTAAAACTTTTTGGTCTCAAGACCCATTTGTACTCTTAAGTAGTGAGAACTCTCTCAAAGTGCATTTATCTATATGTGTTAAATCTATTCACATTTACTATAACATTTTAGTAAATATTATTATGAAAATAGTTTTGACTTCATGACTCCCCCCCCCCAAAAAAAAGATTCCAGACCCCTGGAATCCCAGGACCATACTTTGACAATCACTGAACTACAGTATTTGGAGTAGAAAAACCACAGTTTCAATCGTAGCTTTATTAGTAATTCTCTGTGTGACTTTAGCCAAATCATTTCCCTTCTTTCAGTCTTATATGAATTATATCATTTCTTTCATCTTAAATTTTTTTTTTAATTTACTGAGGCAGTGACAGCTCCCCTATCTGGTCCAGTTAAACTAGAATACTAACCATCTCTAGTACTCAGTATTTGTCTCTCACTTCTCATGCCTGATATAAAGCCAGTACTCTTCCTAAGCTTTTGGAATCCTTATCTTCCTTCAGCCTGCCTCTTGGTGAGATTTTCTAGACTCTTTAAATGTTAATGCTTCCTCCATCTTCAAATTACTTTGCATTTATGTATATGCTGTATCCAACCAATAGAAAGGGAGATCTTTGGGGGCCAGGACTATTTCCTTTTTGATCTTTGTTCAATTTGCACAGTTCTTAACACTCAATAAATGATTAATAATTGTGAAAGTGAATAGAAATTCATCAACACCACCCCTCCCCCAACATCCTGGGCTCTTGGTTTCATATCTCTGTATAAATATGGGAATCTGACCATTTGATGTTTAAGAACTGTCTATCTCAACCTTATGATTTTATGGCTTCAAATTACTTAGTATCCTTGTGTGTACTTGAAACACCCTCAAGGAAAAACCTGATACTTTGACTGTGACTTCAGTCATGCTGTCCATAGCCCTTAGCATTGCCTCTAGCTGTAACTCCCCTGCCCAACTTCAAGGACTGGAGGACCACAGCAAGTAGAAATAGGTAGGGTGTTCTTTGAGAGGAGTGGGGAGGAAAGAGGTGCTGCAGAGCCCTTCTGGTTGGGATGCTTCCAAACTGCTTTGGATCTTTAGGAGCTGATGCCAGCTGGTGTTCCACTGTGCTGATGAAAAGCCTTCCAGTCACTCGCACAACCCGTTTCTGCATCAGCTTTGTTACATATTCCGATAGAAAGCAGTTACAATCAGAGTCCAAGAATCTACTCCCTCATTCCTCTGGTCCTGAGATGTTAGACGCCCTGCTGAAACCTGCTGGCCCTAGCTTGGAGCCCCAAAAGGAAGGGGGAGGGGGAAAGCCAGGGAACGCATCCAAGGGCCCAACCCACATGCCATAGAGAGATATCTGGCAATCAGATCAGTTCTGTTCTGTTACTATGCTTACACATCCAATCCTAGTGTTCAAAGGCAAGTGGAGCCAGTTAAGCCCAGGGATAGTCCTTGGCTATTTATCTCTTTAAACTGCAGAATCCTTACCTTCAGTCAGGAAGAAATGAGCTGATTTAGAAAGGTGGGGTGGGGGGAGGGAAGGAGAGACAACCATTTTGTGAAGTTTTGAGGATTATTGTAGAAGAGGGATGTCCAATAATGAGTCTCCTTATGCAACAGATGGGGAAACAAGTCCAAATAAGAAATGGACAGAGAGAAGTTTTTGAAAAATAACTTAGGAGTCTGTCTATCCGGCAGACTTATAATATCCCAGGTGCCAGGGCCCATATCTTATCAAACAAATTATCCTAAATTAACACCCATTTATACAACTACAATAGGGAAAGGTCACTTCTAGGCCTGAGGAAGAAATAAAGAGTATTAGCCTCGATCCAGAAGTTGGGGAACAGGTTGGTAAAACTTCTAAAAATTTAATCACAATACAAAATTTAAGGATCATTCAAAATGACAATATAAGACCCTTCACAAGGAACACTGAAGTCTTTCAAGAATTGGAGAAAGGGGAAATGGGGAGGCTGGTATACTTAACCCCACCGGTCAGTGTGGTCTAGGGATACTCTGGGTGGGTTTTTTTTTTTTAGTCTTTTTTTAAATTTTGGTTTTCCTCACAGATCTGAGTTTAGAAGGATATCTATTAAACACTGAATGCAGACTGGATGCATCCCAAAGTTGTCCGCCTCTCCATTCCAGGCCCTAGTCCACTTTCTCTCCCATTGTCCCGTCTCCTCCTCCCGCTTCCTCGCTAGCCCACCTCCCCCAACTCGACCTCCCACCGCACTCCTCGCTCCCTCTCCACCGATTCCCTTTCTCTTCCACCGAGCTTAAGGGGAGGGGGCGGGCTCAAGCGCCCCTCCTTTAACCAATCACTCAAACCAAACCAACCTATTCCTCACCTGGACCCACCCTCCGCATCTCCATCCCACCAATCCTCGCCAGCTCTGCTCCTTCCCTCCCTCCCCTCCCTCCCAGCCAATCCTGGCCTTGTGTTCGAGTCTCCTCCCCGCCCCCCCTTGCCCACTTTCCTTCTGCTACGCGGGCGGCCGCGGGGCCGGCATTCTGGAAGGGGAGCCGTCCGCCTCTTCGCTTCTCCCGCGGGTGCCGGCACTGCGTAGGGAGCGGAGGGGCTGCGGGCGGCGGGGCGCTGCTGCGGGGGGCGCTGCCGCGGGGGAGTCCTGCCGCGCGGGGGGCGCTGCTGCGCGGCGCTCTGTGGCGGGGCTGGCGCGGAGAGTTGCTTTGGAGCAAGCCCGCAGCTCTGTCCGGGCCGAGGCCCCGGAGGGCCGGAGCGGGTGGGCTGCGGCGAAGCCCCCGCGTCTCGCTTTCTCTAGCCCGGCCCGGGTTCCGAGGAGAGGACCGCGCTGAGGCTGGCCCCGGCGGTCCGAGGAGGAGGAGGAGGAGGCGCCGCCTCCGCCCCCCGCGCGGCAGATTGGAGCCTCGGGGGCTCCGCGGCCCCGACCCCCGGCCAGCCGCAGAGGACCCCTCCTCCCTCCTGCGCCTCCTTCCCGGGACCATCTCGAAGGGCGAGTGCGGGCGCTGCGGTCCCCGCGCTGCTCCGAGCCGGGCCTCGCTCGTTCCATCCCAACAGGTTTGGGGGCGCGGGGCGGGGGGAGCGGCTCGGAGCGGGCTGGACGCAGACTCCCCTGCTCTCTCCCTCCATGGGAGGGCAGCACCCCCCTTCCGACAGATAAACTGAGCTGCGGACGACCCTCGGCGGGACTGGCGGAGCATGGGCTTGCGGACATTCGGGTAGAGCCCATGCAGCGCAGCGCGCCCCTCGGGGGCCCCCCCCGCAGTCTCTGATCTGGGAAGCCTTTTGGAGTTTTGTTTCTTTTTCTTCTCCCCTTGGAGATGCACGGATCGTCTCCGCCCTGCTGCTGCCGCCCCTCCTGCGACGCCTTTGGAGGCACTGAGCCCCCGTCCAGGGCCGGCCCCACCGGAGGGAAGAGACCCCGGCGCTTGAACTTGAGACTTGGTGCTTATTCAGACTGAGCCTCGCCTCCTCCCACTCTGCCCAGCACCCCTTTCTTAGACTGTGTTTGCATTTGTCCAACGACTCTGGGGCCTCTTTGATCACCGCTCCTTTTTTAGAAAAGGGAGGTAGGGAAAGAGACTGTTAGGTAGCTGTTTTTTTTTTTTGTTTTGTTTTGAATCCACGGTACAGGGCTTCAGTCTCAGGGAACTTGCCCATGGCTTTCTTGATGAAGAAGAAGAAATTTAAATTTCAAACTACCTTTACTCTGGAAGAGCTGACAGCTGTCCCATTCGTGAATGGCGTGTTGTTCTGCAAAATCCGGCTGTTGGATGGCGGGGATTTCGCCAGTCTGTCATCCAGGTAGGAATCGTGTGCCTACTCTCCCAACCGTGGCTCCTGCTTCACCGAGCCACAGCGCCAACGTGGCTGTCTGCCCCCTTCTCATGGAGGGAAGGGGGTACCTGTTTAGGGTACCAGAAGTTCTGTCTTTTAGAGAACTGCAGAGGGTACATTGGAAAGCCCCACGAAGGGGTGTGTTAGCTTCGGATAAATGGGTCAGGGACTTGAAAGATTATTTTGTATTACTCCCGGTTGCAGCCAGGGGCAGATTTTTAAACGCCTTGATGTGCTTAATGGGAAGCTTGGGAGTATTTGGGGGACACATTTCCTTAGTGTTTCAGAATCTTTGCTCACAGCAACCCTCTAAGGTAGATAGGTAGGTTATTATCTCATTGCTACTCCTCAGTTTTCCTCAAACTTAAGGAGCTCACCGAGTGACAAATGTCAGAACCTGGTCGAGAATTCAAAGGCTTTTTCTAGGGCTTCTTGGTGATCTCTGTTAATTTCAGGGCCTTTTGAAGCAACCTTTAACAGGATCAAAGTGTTTAGCATTTATCAATTGGCAGTATCGGTGCCAGTTCCATGGGTGTGTGCCATATTTATTTCTACTTTTTTTTCTGCTTCCCTTGAGATTTCTAAAAGCATTTCTCCAATAGACATCAAATAAATATTGAGTAGATATAGATGGATCAGCTGGTTTGGGAGGCCCAGGCTCCTCCATCTTGCCCTCATTCATCTTGTTTGAGTTTTCCAGACTAGATTCCTGTTTTCAGAAACCCTTTAGGTGCAAGTTTTCTGAAGCTCACTTGAATTTAGAACCTAGAAGGAGCTTAATAAATGCTAGCCATCTGAAATAATTTTGTTCAGTCCACCTCTGCCCCAGAGAGTGTAAGATACCCCCACTGCCTCTGTCCCCCTCCCCTTTGGCATTACTGTCCTCCGAGGGCCGCAAAGGAGTTGCTTTGCATTGCAAATGGCCTTGTAAAACAGGATTGCTTGTTGCCAGGATTTTAGGAGTCACAGATTAGCTTGGTGAATTATGCTCCCCACCTGTACTGATCCAGCTGACTAACCCCCAGCTGGGAACAGTGTGTAAATAGTGGTTAGGCCTTTTGAAAATACATATGCCTAAAAAAAATTTTAAAAATTAAATTAAAAAATTAAAAAATACGTATGCCGTCTCCATGTCACACCTTGCAGTGCACTGTTAACTGGTGCTGCCCCCCCATAGGCTTTCAATGACCACCCCCTTATACCCTCCCCACCCCCATGTGCTTCTGAGGTCTTCTTCCTCCTTTTCTCAGGAACTCTTATCTCTCCTGTTAAAAGAACCTGTCCCAGATAATCCCCTATACCCCTGATTCATGGTTGCTTTGAAGCAATGTGAGAAGGACTGGATGGGGTGGCCTTGAAACCTGTTGCTTCATTTTCCCACTGTGAGTCGATCCCCCTTAAAGCCAGTGTGCCCCTCTGCTTTAAGGTGAATCACCAGCAGCCCTTCACTAATGGGGGAGAATGGGGAGGGGCCTTATTTCAGAACTAGTGTCCAGATTTACAAGGTGGAAGAGATTTGCACATCCAGAGAGGAATATGTGAGTCTCCCGCTCTCTCTCTCCCTCTCTCCACCCTTTTAGCAAAACTGTTGCCCCATTAGAAATCTTCTCTGGGAAGAGTTCCATCATAACAACTTTTCCTTACAGTCTCCCTCCCTGAGGATTTGATTTTCTCCTTCAGAATGGTAGAAGCTGCTTATCTGAGGAATTCTTGCTGCTTGCTGTGCCTCCTGGGGAGGAGGTGGAGGAGGGACATAAATGTTTAAAGTCTTAGAAGCCCTGTGAGGACCACCCAGGCCTGGGCTGTCAGCCAGAGCTGTGTCTTCCCACCCCCACCCCCCTTCCCTAGCCCCCCTCCCCTGGCAGGTTGCAGAATGCAGGCTACAACAATCACTTGCATTGCTTGCCAGCCCAGGGGTCTGCCTGGCCCAGCTTCAGGCAGTGGCTCAGCAGGCCATGGGGTGCTGATTGCAGCTGGGGCCCTAGTAGAAGACTTGGCTGTAATTTAAACCAAGCCCAGGGCAGTGGTTTTTCAACTGCTCAGGCCAGTCATAAAGCAACCTCTGGAGAAGGGGAAGCTGGCTGGCTGTTAAAGATTGCTCTAGTACTATTACCTGTCTGGCTTCTCTAGACAGCATGTAAACTTCCTTCTGCATCTGGAAAGTTACTGGTCTTGGCGAGAGTTGCCTGGATTTCACCTTTTCCTAACCTTTCTTCTCCTGGCAAGGCTCTGTGCCTTCCCAGAAACTGGCTGAGTTTTAATAGTTCTGTATCAGAACCTTTTGTCTGATCTCTAATGCATCTTTTCTCTTTATTATCACCTTGAGGAGAACAGGAGGTTGAAAAAAGCCTGGGGAGTTGCTTCAGAGGCTTCTTTGGCTGAAGCAAGCTTGCTGGGTTCCAGAATAGGTTTTGGATTGGGGAGCCTGCAAGGTCCTTGCTAGTGCCAATCAAAGTCCTGGGCCTTATCCATAGGAGAGCAGAATTGTAGAGGCCCCACCTGGATTGTTCCCTAGAGTGTGGGAGATTCTGAAAGAGCCTGGTCTTAGGGTAAGTTAGAAGTGGGGGTAGCAAGTGATAAGTGAGCTATTTAAAAAGGAAATGATTTATGCCACCTTTCCTCCTTAGGTGACCTGCTAATACCCCTGAACATTCCATGTCATTTCACTGGATAGATGGTGTTGCAACCAGGCCCATTTGTTCTTAGGAGGCAGATTCAGAGCCACACCTCTGCAGTGCCTTTCTTCAGAGCTCTCTTTTAAGTCTGGTCAGCACCAAAGCAACTCTCTGGGTACACAGCTTTCTTGTCTGACCCAATTTGAACAGGTAGAACAGGTGGTAGTGTTCTCATGGGATGGAGGCTGACTTGTTTATTGCAAGCCTGTTGGACTTGGGAGGAGCAGCAGAAATGTCAAGGAGATACTGAAACAAGACCTACCTTCATCCTCTACTCCATAGGGAGCTTTTAGATGAGCTGTTCTGTACATAAAATCCTGTATTTGAATGTATCAAGGACAGGTGAGTAGGTCAGAACTGGTCCAGAGTTTAGAATAAACAACCAAGACTAGGTGGGTTTAGAGAGTTTGGGAGGTTATGGATGACCCTCTCCTAGGATGGAAAGTAGCTGTGGTATCAAATAGAAAGCTATATTTGGAGTCAAATCTGTGTGACCTTGTGTCTCCTTAGCTTCTCTTGGCCTCAGCTTCTTCATCTGGGAAAGGAGAGAGATAGACTAGACTGCCTTTAGAGGTTCTGCATCTCTGAACCCCAAATTTTCTCCTCTCCTACCCCTCCTAAGGGTCTAGATCCCTAAATTAAGTCAGGAAACTTACCCTCAGTCAGCAATCATTAATTTGGCTAAGGCCCTGTCAGACACTGTGCTAAATTCTAGACAGCAAGGCAAACACAAAGGATTGTCCCTACCCTCAAAGAGCTAGAGGGTTTTGAGGGAATAATTGGATCCTGGCCACCTAACCATCAAGTTTCTAGGACTTTGGAGCATTTTGAAAAGTGTGGGTCAGTCAGCAGCTTCCTCAGCTGAATTAGCAAAAGCCAAGTTCTCGGGCCTCAGAGGAAACCCGTCCAAGCCTGGAAAAGCTCTTCAATGCATAGACCTGAAGTGGGTTTCTGCTCTCTCAGCCAGACTGGAGAGCAGGCCCTGCTGGCTTGCACCATTTTGTGTGGCTGATGGTTCCCATCCAGGTGAGAGACAAACACTTGGATGCCAGGTGAGTGGTAAGGTGTGGAGATCGGACTGGTTCTGGCTTAAATTTTAGAGAGACAGATGTCTGTCTACTTTGGGAGGTGATTTTTGCCCTTGTTTCTTTCTCTTCAGCTTTGACTCCTAAGCAAGTTGCTAATTACCCTTTTCAGCATCTCGGGGAAGGGGCAATCTAGGCTTTCTGACTCATTTGAGGGGTTCCTGACAATAGTTTTTTTTGTTATTGAGTTGTTTTCAGTTTTGTCCGATTCTTCTGTGATCCCTTTTTGGGGTTTTCTTGGCAAAGATACTGGAATGCTTTGCCATTTCCTTCTCTAGCTCCTTTTACAGATGAAGAAACTGAGGCATACAGGGTTAAGTGACTTGTCCAGAGTCACACTGACTAGCAAATGTCTGAGGCTGGATTTGAACTTAGGTCTTCTTGACTTTAGGCCCAGCACTCCATCCACTGTGCAACTTAGTTGCCCCAGTCTGATCATAGTTTTTGCTCACCATTTTGATATGGTTCAATGTCAGCTCAGGTCACTGAACTTGTTGTTTGCTTGGCACCCTATCCTACCCCAGGCCAGCATGGTGTATATGGCTCCCTTCACAGGTCACACCATTGACCAGACCTGAAATAACCCAACTCCATAGACACCAAAGGCATTGACCTCTCACCCCTGAAGCATTCTGATGATTGTTTAGTTGATCAGGAATTTCATCTCACCATGAATTGGATATTATCAGCATATATAAAACTGACAAATTTGTTATGTCATTACTTTGCATATAAACTCCAAAGTCCATCATCCATTTATCTCTACTAGCTATAAAGTCTCAAAGATTCATTATCAAAGCACCATTGAAAGCTGTTAAATCAATTCAGACTATAGACAGAAAGGAGGTCTCTCACCAGTAGCTGTTTAAAACTGACATTATTTCCCTTAAGGAGACCAGTTTAAATTCTCTGTCCCAGAAGCAACCTAGAGTTCTCAAGGATGAATCATAGGCTCTACTCTTCCCTCTCTCTCAAACTCATTATCTAATCAGTTAATAAGTCTTGCCTTAACCATCTGGAGTCCCGGGCTCAAAGTCGGGAAGATCTGAGTTCAAATCTATTTTGCCATTTATTGCTTAGAAAAATAGTGTAGCATAGGGCCTCAAAACCAGGAGAGCCCTGAGTTCAGTCCTGCCTTGGACATATGCCAGCTGTGAGCCCCTAGGTAAGTTATTTAATTTCTCTAGGCAACTCTTCTAAGATAATAATATGCAGAGAAGGTGTTGAACTACATTGGTAGGGGCAGTCTCCTTATAAGAGCTCCCTATGCTAATGAAATCACAGGCCCAATCCCTATCCCTGTTCTTTTTCCTATATAATGATTTATGTTTTCCAAGCATTTCAACTTTTGTCTTATTATAATTCCTTTTTTTTTTAAGGTTTTTGCAAGGCAATTGGAGTTAAGTGGTTTGCCCAAGGCCACACGGCTAGGTAATTAAGTGTCTGAGATCGGATTTGAACCCAGGTACTCTTGACTCCAGGGCCGGTGCTTTATCCACTTCACCACCCAGCCGCCCCTTGTTATAATTCCTAATTTCAGGTGTAGTAGCTTTAAGGGTAACAAGTTCTCATCTCTTGGGGTATTCCTAATGGTGTCTCAAGGAAGAGTTGCCTTTTGATTTTAGATTTCTGAGCTCTTGGTCCTTTGGGCATCACCATCACCATGAGCCCTGGGAGCAGGGAGAAGGAACTGTGTCCTCTAGCTGGTCTGTTATGCTAATTAATACTAGATGCCACAGATACAAATAGTCTTTGTCTTCAGGGAGCTTACCTTCTGTTTAAGGTGAGGTAGGGAGAAGAGTGGTGATACTGAGGTGATATAATAAATCTAAGTTAATACAAAGCAAATTAATCAGTTAAATACAAAGTTTTGTAAAGTTTTACCCAGTAAGTAAATACAATGTTATAATAACTAGTAAAATCAGGAAATGCCTGAGGAGACGGACAGATCTTTGCTTTAAAGAAAGCCAGGAATTCATCAGAATGAATAAGAGGGCATTCCTGATATATATATTTATATATATCCATACATCCACATACCAATTAGCAGGCTATCTCAAGACTCTGGCTCAAAATTCTTGACAGTCCTGATGCTAGCAATTCCCATTTTCCAGTTGAGCAAATTGAGGCAGATAAAGGTTAAGTGACTTACAAGGGTCACTCAGCTGGTATCTGAGGCTAGATTTGAACTCAGATCTTCCTGACTTTGGGCCCAGGACTCCGGATGGTTTTGACAAGACTTATTAACTGATTAGATAATGAGTTTGAGAGAGAGGAAAGAGTAGAGCCTATGATTTATCCTTGAGAACTCTAGGCTGCTTCTGGAACAGAGAATTTAAATTGGTCTCCTTAAGGGAAATAATGCCAGTTTGAAACAGCTACTGGTGAGAGACCTCCTTCTTTCTGTCCATAGTCTGAATTGATTTAACAGCTTTCAATGGTGCTTTGATAATGAATCTTTGAGTCTTTATAGCTAGTAGAGATAAATGGATGTTGGACTTTGGAGTCTGTATGCAAAGTAATGACATAACAAAGACCTTACAAAGCAACAGATTAGACTTTTTAATATGCCTGAATATATATATATCCCTTTTTGGACTTCTTTTCTCATTATCAAGAATGGCAGCAAAACTTTCCTCTGTGTCCTAAGTCTAATTTAGAAAGTCTTCCTCAGATGCCTGATCCTGAGTGACAGGAAGACAGAATAATGTGTCCATCAGGGTGAAGCTCTGAAGCCCTCTCTAGAGAGAAGGATTTGTACTGGTTTTGCACCTTCTGTTACCTTCAGCCAACTCTGAACATGTCTTTTGCACTTATTTATATGTCATTTCTCCCATTAGAATGAAAGCTCCCTAATGACACTGGCTAATTTTTTCCTTTTTTAATGTCCCTGGCATATGTGCCCTTAGTACAGTGGCTGGCACATAAGTAACCATTTAATAAATACTGGTGGGCTGACTGACCAAAGGGAAAAGGGGGAGGCAGTAAAGGAGTTGGGTACAATGGATGGTGGACTTAAATGGTTTGGAGTATTGCCATGTTTCTGAGTCACTGGCTGTGGGCAAAAGTTGGTCATGGCTGGCAACAGCTAAGACCCCTCTGAGAGAGACTGACTCTCCTATTGGCTTTGTCCAGCCCATTCAAGCTGAATCTGACTAAGTTGCTGACGCTCTGTCTTGTGATTTAAAAAAAAAAGGCCTGGGAGAAGGAAAGGACATTTTCTTCCCCTGGACTGTCTGGGTATTGGAACAAAGAGGAGAAAGGATCCATCATTAGGTAGAGGTTTAATTTCTGAGGCCTGGGCCCCATTTGGGTTAGAGACTTTCCATTCCAAAGTTAGAGGGACCCATCTACCCCTCAGCCTGGGACCTGTGGGGAGTGGGTAGCACAGAGAATTCTCTTACACTCTAGCTTGTGAAAGGCTAGAAAAAAAGGCCTGCCCCATGTTGAGTGAGCCAGACAGAGGGTCCTTTGTACTGTGATCATGGTGCTCAGCTCAAAGAGGGTGAGAACTGGAGTTCTCCACTATAGACTAGGGGTGGGAGGGGAGGCGGGAGTGGGTGAGAGAGAGAAGAGGCATTTTCATACTGTCTTTTGGAAAGGGCTATATACTCTGCTTCCTTTGGTGGTTCAACCTCAGCCAATGGGCTTCTCTAAACTCCCTATAGGGTTAAAATAATGAGATGGAGATAGAAAGGAGAGAAAAAGGAGATCCTTAGCTGAGATTCCAAAGGGAGATGGAAAAGGGCTTGGAGTTCTAGTTGGCCGATGTGGAAAATTTTTCCTTGCTATTAACTAATATTGAATTGCTTCAAATATGAAAAAGGGATAGAGATGTATCCTGATATTTCAGGGCATACCTGATGTCTCCCAGCCCACTAACACTGCCCCCTTGTCCTGCATTTACAGCCCTAAGTTGAATTTCCATACCTGAATTTTTGTCTTTTGGTGACAGCCTGTGAAAGCCAGGTCAGTGGTTCACTGAAATTTGCTTAAAATTTTTCCCTTCATGTTTCACTGGATACAAAATAACCAGTTCTCATCCTTTAAAAAACAAAACAAAACAAAAAAATTCCTCCCACTTGACCCTATCATCACTTCAAGTTTCTGTCCTATACTCTCTTCTTTTTATAGCCAAATGCTTAAAAAAGTTGGGTTTTTTTTATTTCTTCTCTTTACACTTTTTAACATGGTAGAGTGGGTAAATATTGGATATGGAATCAGGAAAAGCTTCATAGGTTCAAATCCCATTTCTGCCACCAATTAACTTTGTGTGACTTTGAGCAAGGTTATCAAGTTCTGTGAGTCTTCATTTCTTCCTCTGTAAAATGGGGGTGTTACACTTGTTTGTTATTCATTCATTTTCAGTTGTGTCAACTCTTTGTGACAAATCCATTTAGCATTTTCCTGGCAAAGATGCTGGGGCGACTTTCCATTTTCTTCTCCAGTTCATTTTACCAGTGAAGAAACTGAGGTTAACAATGTTAACAGATATGCCTAGAGTCATACAGTTAATCTATGACTGAAGTCAGATGTGAACTCAGGAATCCACTGCACCACCTGTATCTGCTCAGGTGTGGGACTAGAAAACTGACTTCTGACTCCTTCACTGAACTGAAGCTTCTCTCTTCAAAATAACACAATCTCTTCATTGCCAAGTCACATTTTTTTCAATACTAATCCATCTTGATCTCTTCCACTGCATTTATTGCTTGCGCACCTCCTTCTTTTGGATATTCTTTTTCTGAGTTTTATGACCCTGCTCTCTTGATTCTTCTACCTGTCTGATCACTTCTCTATAAGCCTTTGTTACCCTATCATCATTCTGCTTTATCCTGTGGGTGGAGCCTTAACACTCTGACCTGGAGTTTCATCGTCTCCTGGTGACCTCATCAGCTCCCATGAGTTAAATTATCATCCATATACAAATGACTAGGTACATAGCTATGCATATGTCCATGTATATAATCTTCATCTTTCCAATCCTACTCTCTCCTGAGTTCTGGTCTCCAATTACTAACAGCTTGATAAATACTTCCCATTGGCTGTCCCTTAGGTATCCCCAACTGAACAAGTCCAAAACAGAGCTCATTAGCTTATCCCCAGAAACTACTACCCTCTCTTTTTAATTTGCCTATTTCTGTCCAGGGCATTTTTCCAATCATCCAGGTTCACTTCCTCAGAGTCATCCTTGACTTTTCCCTCTGCAGTCAATTAGTTGACAAGGCTTGTCAGTTCTGTCTTAACAACATCTGCTACATCCGCCCCCTTCTTTCCACTTAGTCATCACCCTAGATTAGACCCTTATCACCTCTTAAGAGTCTCATTTTATTAGGATTTTAGCAAGAGAAATTTCTATGTGGTTAGACATCAAAGAAAATTACAGAATGAAACTTCTGCAGGACTATTGTAATAGTCTGTATGTTGGTCTCCTTGCAACTCATCTCTCCTGTTTCTAATCCATCTTCTACTAGCTGCCTAAGTGATTTTCCTAAAAACATAGGTCTGCCCATGTCCTTCCCTGCTCAATAAATTTCCATGGCTCTCTATTACCTCTAGGTTCACATAAAAACTCTGGTTTGATGTTTAAAGCCCTTCACAATCTGACTCAAGTCTACTTTTCCAGACTTATAATGTTTTTCCCCCATCTTGTATTGATGTCTTCCAGCCCTAAATAGCCTTGTTGTTCTTTACACACTCAATTCCTTCTATCTTTCCTTAGGCTGCCCCCTTTCCCCCATCTAGGAGGCATCCTTTTCTTACCTACAGTTGGAATCCCTAGTTTGTTTATATAGAAACAGCTTAAGGGCTGCCTTCCTTCAGCTAATAGATCCTCTTCCTGGAATATCCTTTTACTATATTTATTATGTACGCTTTTGTATGTATAGATATTATCTGCCTGGTTTGGGTATGAATTGCTTGAAAACGGGGATTGTTTCTGTCTGTCTTTCTGGCACCTAGCAGGTACTTAATTGCTTGCCGATGGATTGTTGTCCCTTTTCCTCCAAAAATAGCAAGAGTATTGGTGGTCCATGTAAAACTGATATCATATTACTTGTCTTCCCAAGGGAGGAGAAGGGCAGGTAGGAGGGAGAAATCTTTTTGGAACTCAAATTTTTTAAAAATAATTTTAGAAAATTTTTTAAGTAAGTAGGAAATATTTCTATACATATATATGTGTACACATACACACACACACACACACACACACACACACACTTTTAAAGACCCATTTCCTGAGGTTAGTCCCAGCTCCCTCAGAAAAAAAGGAGATGTTGGCCTCCAAGGACAGATTGGAGCATCTGCTGCTTGTATTTTCTTTATCGCAAAGCAGGTGTTAGGATCTGGTCTTCTTCCTTCCCTTTTGCTTTTCTTCTCAGTCCCCAGCTCTCTCTTCCCACATCTGTTGCAGGGTATTACCCGCCTCCCACCATTATCAAACAGTGTCAGGAGCAGCTCTTCCCCTTGTCCAGACAGCTGGGCCCCCACTCCCCTCCCAGCCTCTTCTCTGAGACCCTGTCACATAAGTAAGTTTGTGTTCTCCAGCCAAGCAGCGATGCCCTCACCCTGCTGGTTCTTGGGGCAGGGAGGAGATGAGATATATGGATTGTTCTTCCCGGGGCTGATCTCTGTCAAAGTTGCCTTGTCCCAGCCTTCCTGGATCAAACTGTCTCTGATCTGCATTTGGTTAAGAACTGGGTGATTTCATTCCTAAAATGGACTTTGAAGAGATTTAACCTATGACCCTGTTGTAGGCGATTCTCATTTCTGTTTGTTCATTAGGAAACTGCATGCATTGACACTGAGGGATTGCTCTGAGCACCTGTGTGAGGACTTTGTCACAAGGGACAGTATGGAAATGGGTACAACTAGTTGAGTGAAAATGAGTCTAGATCTCTGTGTGTGTCTTCTGTTTATATGACGATTTTATCGACCCATCTTTTGTCAAGACATTGCTTGATATACATCTTTATGGACAGTCCATACATAGGTCTGTTCTTTCTCAGTTTGGATATCTTGAGCAGACAATGTGGATGAACTAGTAAGCAGAGCCCTTATCTGGACAGGAGGAAGGGGATGGATTGAATCATATTTGGGAAATTCTCCCTCATTTTCCCCACACTCATATTCTCCTTGGGACAAAATCCCATCTTTTTAATATTACCATTCTTCTTGCTATGCTATATTGCTTCAAATTCTAGAATACCACTCTTTCTGAAAAATAAGAATTGTGGATCACCCATAGGACATGGGAGAGATTAATGAAGGTTTGCATAAGAGATCTTATCAGAGACAAAATAGAAGATGAGAGAAGTCATCATAGAATGAGAAGGAGAGGTAATGGCAGGACAGGCTATAAAATGTTAAGGGGAATGTCATAAGAATGTCCTTTGGACCTTCCCCATAAAGGAATATAATGGAGTATGTGGAAGTCTAGGTTCAAAATATATATACTTATACTTGAGTTTTGATTCACAAAACTGAAAGGTTTTGGCTTTTCAACAGTGAAATGTATGGTTACAAGACATTTCAAGGTTATTCTTTCTTCAACCTCACCTTATAAACCACGGAATTAAGTAGCACAAATTGTGATGGTCTTAGCAGGTCTGGCATGGCCGAAGTCACATAAGTAAATACAGGGTTCAGAGGTCAGAGTTTTGTAGCATCTTTTAAAAAAGTTTTGTAGGTGCTGTTTTTAAAAAATATTGTCATTTCCCAGTGACTCCATCTCCTCCCCAAGCCACCTTGCAGCCAATCCTCTAACAAATATGTATAGTCAAATAAAAAAAAAAATCCCTCCATTGACCATGTCTGAAGATGTAGGCCTCATACTGCACTTAGAATCTATTCCCTTTCTGCATAGAAGTCTGAGATTTGCTTTGCAGTTGTTCACCATGGTTCATTGAGACTAGGGAGGGTTTTGTCTTTGTAACTTCAGAATCTGGTGCTTTACAAATGCTTTTTGATTGTTTGGTTCAGAATTCTGGAGTGTTGTTCACTGTGTTTTTATTTCCATGATTGTGTGTAAAATTTTTCTCTAGATTATTTCATAATGATATTCACACACACACACACACACACACACACACACAGAATCTGTTCAACCTTTTACCTCCACTAGTAGGGGAACCATTTTCCTTTCAATTCTTTGCTGCTACAAAAAAGTGCTGCTGTAAATACTTTTATATATAGGAAAGGTTTTATTGTTATTGTTGTTACTGTTCAGTCATTTCAGTTGCGCTAGATTTTTGTGACCCCATTTGGGATTTTTTTGGCAAAGATACAGGAGTGGCTTACCAGTTCTTCTCCAGTTCATTTTACAGATGAGAAAACTGAGGCGAATGGGATTTAATGTCTTGCACCAGATCATGCAGCTAGTGAGTATCCATGGCAAGTCTTCCTGACTTGGCCTGTTACTCTATCTACTGCCCTCTAAGATTATCTACTCTATATTTCTGAAATAAGAATTTGATCAGACACTTTCTGAGTCCCTTTTGAATGAGTCTTTGAATTGGGGTCCTATTTTGTAAGAGCAAGGTGGGATAGAGGCTGGTTGGCTCCAGTTGCATGAGAAGGGAAGAGGTATGATCTGTTCTGTAGAAGAATGAAATATTCTATTAGAAGAACTGGGGTGTGTCCATATTTGCCATCTGAGATCTGCACATTTCTGGTCTTCACTGCCTTATCACTCCTAGTTGCATGAAAATAGAATATTCAGTGATGTCTGTGCTTTATTGCATGAAAAACAAATTTGACTCTAACTGCTACTTCCTCTTCCAGCTCTTTGTGAACAACAGGAAATGTAGGTTCTAAACTGGTAAAAGTAGCTTTTAAAAGCCCCTTGTGAAATCTATGGTTATTTGACTTAGGGGTCTTAGACCCCTGATTCTGTTTTCTTTGGAAAATGAGTCAGGTTGAGATGTTCCTGAACCCTTTAGATGATATCCCCATTATTTTGAAGTAGGTACGTGGTGTGGGGCAATGGAATTTGTGCTCTTTTTGGAAAACAAAGGACTAGGGTTCAGCACTTGACTGCTTTTTACTTTCTAGGTAACTTTGAGTATGTCACTTTTCTTCCTGGCCTCAGTGTTTTCTAAATTGCCGAGACTGGATTGATGATGACTTTGAAGTCCTTTCTAACTCTATATCTGAATCAAGTTCATGATGTTTGAATGGGAGATCCAAATCATGCTAGCATCTAGATGTAGGATCTCAGGCTCAGGGAGACTGACTTGCCCAAGGGTCACACAAGCATCTGACCGTCTTGTGTAATTTTTAAAAATGCTTAGACACACAGAGATTGTTAACCTCAAATACTTTTTGATAAAATCCTTAAAACATCTTAAGTCCTTAGAAGACTTTATCAGGTTATCAAATCACCTCCTTGCTCTCAGGCAAGATGATACTTGAGTGGTTTTTATCTTAACAGGCTTTATTCTTAATAAACCATCTCATACTCTGCCTAACAACAACTGTCACTTCTATAAAATCTTCCTTGTATCTCACGTAAGTTTCTGCTGTCATTGGTGAATCCAGAATGTAACCCCTAGCACTCATGAAGCCCCGGGGTTGGATGTGGTTGTCAGGGTCACAGAACTGAGAAGCTCAGGACTGTATAACTGCTCTGCCCCTGCTCAAGTGCTTAACCTCTAAAATAGAGATATAAATACTCACCCTTTCCTTGTCCTTCCTACCTAAGAGATACTAGTTAATTGACTAACTGGTTGTTTGTAAGGAAAACCCTTTGTATAAAGAAGAGCTAGTGCTTTGGTAGGAAAGTTCTCTCTGCTGCATGTGGCTAATTTGTCTTGCTCCCCATATTTTTTACCTCTTTTCTCCTTCCTATGGAGAAGCACCCCTCTCCCATCTGTCTTCTCTGTTGGAGATGGGCCTGCTTGCCGGGGGGATAATCTGGTACTGTCTTAGAAAGCAAGAAAGAGGAAGCTATTGCTTTGTGGGATTTTATCTTAAGGATGCCTAACACCTCTTGGTGTTTAGAAATCTTACAGGCTGTTTTCCAAAGAGGCCTAGCAATATGTAGGTTGTGGAGAGATCAAGGAAGGTTGAATCTCTATCTGTCTTTAATGTGTATTTTTAATTCATTAATATTTACCAATTACATTTTTTTTGTTTTTGCAAGGCAGTGGGGTTAAGTGATTTGTTCAAGGTCACACAGCCAGGCAATTATTAAGTGTCTGAGGCGGGATTTGAACTCAGGTACTCCTGACTCCAGCACCAGTGCTCTATCCACTGTGCCACCTAGCTGCCCCCCCCCCCCATTACATTTTAAAAAATTTTGAGTTTTAATAGAAGGAAGGCTGAGGACCTGAGAATGGAGGGGATGTGTCCAAGGTCATCCAACAAGTCAGCTGTGGAACAAGGTCTTTTGTAATGTAACTCTCAACTGCCTGATCTTGTCTCCTTCATAGGATTAGGATCTGGACTTCTGTTTTTCCATATTCTAGTGACCAGTGCATGCCAGCAAATGAGGATTACCTAAGGGCCACGGATGTTTCAAATGCAAGACTTGAACCAGGGTCTTCCTGACCCGGAGTCCAGCTTTCTCTCCACTGACTTCTTCTGTCTCCTCTACTCAGTTGGTGTGCAAAGGAGTTGTTAAGAAGAAATGGAAAAACTTTGTGAATCTTTTGATTATCCCACAAGAAGGCATATATCAGTGGCCATCATAAGAGACCCTGGCCCAGTAGAGTCTTGGCTAAGACTTGAGATTGATTCAGCATCCAAGGGATCTCATTGAGTTGTCCCTTTTGTGGAGTGCAGTTTTGGAAGTAGACTCAAAATGTGTTTTTCCATTTCTGGGGAGGGGATACTCATCAATATGATGATGGCCACCTGCTCTCTGTGGGGAGACTTGAGGAAGAAGACTAGAGAAACTGGACTTAGATTGCTATGGGAGGGATTAGCATTAGATTTGGGAAGCAGAATCTCTTTTCCTAGATGTCTTTGCTTTGCACAAGAAAAAAAGGCATAGCCTTTTTCTTGAAGCAGTAGGAGTTCTCAATTGTCATTCCTTTTTGGAAAAGAAGAGAGAAGTAAATTGAAGATATAAGAATTCAGCTTTTTCTTGGATTGCCAAGTCTAGAGTTTGCCACATACTTTCTTTGCTCCCTACCCCCAACCCTTTTCCTCCCTGGGTGGCCAGTACTGTGCTGTGCCTGCCTAAGATTGGGGCACCACCTAGGAGTGACTCAGGAGGAAGCCTGCCTGGGCCTGTGGGTTGAGCCCCTCCTTCAGGGGCTGAGCTCTTGTTTTCACATCAAACTAAGGGGTTCCTAAAATTGTTCTGGGAGTGAGGGGTGGGGTATGAATTATACTGCATTCCTTATACTTCTATGGCTACCTGGGAATCTCTGTAAGTAACCTCTGACCTTGGAGACACATTTCTGACTATTGACAAATATGATTTAGAGGATTTTCAGGGGTCATCTTCCTACATTAATCATTGCACTTGCTTTGACTGTTTAAACAGGATCTAGAAAAGTCTCTCATCCTGGTTGCCAGAATTGACCTGGCAATAGTAGAGTATCAACTTTGTTACTAGCTTCTTACAAGTAGCTTTTGATTCCATAGAATCCTATTGTAGGATTTTAGATACTTTTTTCAGGCAGTTTATTTTTCTTACTGTTTAAAAAATTTTTTGATAATCTTTTTTATCACTTCCCAGGGAGTTGTCTCCCAAAGAATCTTCCCTTGTAACAAATTGGTCCACTCAGAAGCAAAACAAATCAGCACATTGTCAGTTTCTGAAAATGTATGGTTCATTCGCATTTCTGGCTCACCTCTTTTCCAAGAAGAAGAGAGAGGCATGTGGAGACTGCATAGATCATAGTTGAAGTCAGACACCAATGACACACTTCTCTGGGGTTTCATTAGTCTTACCCCTGCGAAGAATATGAAGAACAGAAGAATGATGGAAGCATGATGGGAAGGTCTGCAGAGACTAATAAAGATGAGTCTAGACTCTACTGCCCCCCCCCCCACACACATTCCCAAAACAATCAGTGCCTGTGCAGTTAATATGACAGTGCCAGAGGAGCTCTCTGGGAACACTAGGAAGCCAGTTCCAAAAGGGTAAATACCCTAAGTAACCATAGTTAAACCTCCACTCCTTCTTAGTAATGGGGTCAGTTACTCATTTTCTTACATTTTTGTGGTCTGTAGAAGGTCAGAATCTCTTCATTTTGACTTAAAATACGTTTTCTCCTATTTGGTTATTCCTTCCTTGGGATGGCCCCTTCTAGCCTTGATCCTCTCTAGAGTACAGCTGCGCTATCTGGGGATGAGCTTGAAACTAGGAAGGGAATGTGGAATTTTCTCCCTTTCTTATCCCTGATATCATACTCAAGACCCGACAGGTTTGACCTCTACCTCCTTGCTCTGGGATAGGATCGCCTAAATTCATGTCTCTTATTTCTGGAACTGGTGTGTTTAGAAGTTAGCATCAGATATTTTGGAGTTGAGGCTTTGGCTGAAAGGTTCTTTGTTAAAGTAAATTTAGTTATATTGCCAAGTAGCCTCTTTAAAATACTACTTGCAAATATTTATACATATACTAGTCTCTCAAGAGAGAAATACTCCCATTTTTATTAAAAAATTAGTGCTTTTTTCCAAGTTGTGAGATTCTGTAGCTTTCCATGAGTTACATTGACTCTCTTTAGAGTTAAATGGTTCTAGGGGGGCAGCTAGGTGGAGCAGTGGATATAGCACTGGCCCTGGAGTCAGGAGTACCTGGGTTCAAATCCCGTCTCAGACACTTAATAATTACCTAGCTGTGGGGCCTTGGGCAAGCCACTTAACCCCATTTGCCTTGCAAAAATCTAAAAAAAAAAAAGAGTTAAATGGTTCTGGGCCCCTGAATATCTGAACAAACAAGGATAAGTGATGGGTAGATTTTTATAAAGTCACTAATTTCTCTTGGATTCATGAAGTCTTATTAGGGTGTCAAGCCAGTCTGTATTGTTGGAGGGGGGCAGAGAAGCTGGTATTGCCTGCTTCTGTTACTCCCAAAGCTAGCTACCTGATGTTGACCCTATTTGCACTTAATTTGTCCAACCTGGCGGCCATAGTGTTAGAAGGTTTTACTTCATTTTACATGCAGGTATGGGTACCTTTCTGTCCAGTGTCAAAGAACTGGATCAGACATTGTACCCTTCCAATTGTGATTTTCCCTAATGAAAGCATTCTCTACAGATGTGAATACTTCACTTTCTCATCAGAGTCCCCTGATTTTAAAATTACCTATTTGTTTCTCTAAACCTCAACTTTGCCTCCCCAACAGCTCCCACCTCTACTGAGAGGTTTTTTTTTTTTTAAACTTCTCTATGACTCAATTTGAGGACTGAAAAGAGTATTTATGTATGGAGTGGTAAGAAGTACTTGTGTCTGGCAGCCCAGAAGAAAAAATCCTCTCTCTGGAAACATTATCTGCTGGAATCTCTGAATGCCATGCTTATCAGAGAATGAGTGACTTCCAGAGAATCTACTCACTGAACATTTTCCAGTTGACATCATTTATGTTTTGGAGGATTGTCAGTGGAGGAGGGAACTGATAATGTCAGGTCTGGAGCAACCTGCATTCCTGTTCTCTTCCTGAAGATCTATAGCCAAGAGGAAGCAGACGTGGACTGTGGCTGCTGTGTTATGCTTGAGCCCAGTGGTTTCTCAGCCCAAGTTTTAGTGAGCCCCTTCCTTGGGACCCCTGTAGTAGCAGATGTTCTAGATTTAAATAGTTTCCTTATTAGACATTTGCATCTCTGGCTGATCTGGCTTTCATCAGTTGGAAACTCCAATTGCATCACCATTGCTATGCTGCCTTTGCCAGGGAGTCAGCCGGCCAGCCCCCTGTTCTTGGGAAAATTGAATTGGAATGGTAGGGTGTGTGTGTTTGTGCACGCGTGCATGCTTGTGTGCACAAGCTCATAGGAGCTTGTTGGGGACCAACCCAGACCCTTGATTGGATGAAAGGTTTTCCTAGATCCTTATTGAGTATGGCAGTTTTTTCCAGCTCTGGTCCAGGGGATTCCAGGATTGGCAATTCACTGAAAAAAAATTAGAATCACAGGACCTAGATTCTGCTACCTACTACTTGTATAAACTTGAGTATCAAATTAATTTACCTTTCTAGGCCTTTAGTTTCCCCATCTGTAAGTTGGAGGTAGGAGGGATGTGAGGGACTGTAGACTAGAGCACTGCTAATATTCCTTCCTGCTTGACATTTTATGATCTAAGGCCTGAGGTTATTTTTATGCCTTGCAGAGGTGAAGAGTTTGGGAGTAAAATATGATTTGTTCTTTGCTCCTGACCCAGTGAACTGTACTCCCTAAATTCTTTATAAAGCAGAGAAGGATAAAAGCAAGAGCCTCCTATTAAAGAAATTGGAGACTTTGTTACATTTGAATTAACCTCTTTGAAGCAAACCTAATTTTACCTGTAGTCTGCCAGGCTGGTTCAGGTTGGAAAATTTGAAGAGGTTTCAAACTGAGATTCTGTAGTTAGAAAAAAGATTTTGCCCATCCCTCCTGCCAGCCTCCAATTTCCCTGGTTATAACTACTATCTGGTGAAAACAAAAAAATAAATAAATAAAGGGGATGAGACTGAGTGACCAAAAAGTTTATTACATAGGCTTGCATTTTTTTTTTTTTTTTGGCAAGGCAATAGGGTTAAGTGATTTGGCCAAGGTCATATGGCTAGGTAATTAGTAAGTGTCTGAGGCTGGATTTGAACTCGGGTCCTACTGACTCCAGGGCTGGTGGTCTTTCTACTGTACCACCTAGCTGCCCCAGAGTTGCACTTTGAAGTAGAACCTTTACTTGTAATTCTAAAGGTTCCTGATTATTTGGGGGGGGTACCCAAACTAAAATCTTACCAGATCCTCAGAGTTGTTTCCTTTAAGACAGAGCCATGGAATCGGGAAGACAACCCAAGTTCAAAATTCTGCCTGCAGAGACTAATAGCCTTGGCTTGAGTTTACTCCTTTGTAAAATGAGGATAATAATTGTACCTACCACAGCAGCTGTTATTTTTTTTTTTGAAAGGCCCGTGGTAGGGCAAAAGAGAATGCTTCAGGGCATCTCCTTGCCACCCCAAGTCTTGTCCTCCTATTTTTCTACTGGGTCTTAGGATCCAGAAAGGCATGTTCAGGAGTAGGGAGGTGCTGAGGACAGTTGTTGGTTCTGCCCAGCTAGAGATGTCAAGAGTCATGGATAGTCACACTTAAGGTAGGAATCCTGGCCTTTCCTCTTTTGAAACCTCAGCAAGATTCCCTTATCTGCTCTTTTACTAGAGTGATCCTATTAAAAGACCTGAACATGTAGCAGTAAAGATGGGTTTTCCTAAACTCATCTAAAGTGTTTATGGGAAGTTGCTGGACAGGAGTCTGCCCAGCTTTGGTGTAGCTTTGTCTATTTCAGGAGGACCCAGAAATAGAATTGGGTTTTGTCCCTGCCTCTCTGGTTTGGGTCAGGCCCCATTGTGGCAAGAGGCCTGTGATTATTGAGGTGGGCTGGGGGTGGTCCCCTGAATGACTCTGGACCTCAGTCATCCTGGCCTTTGCAGTCCTCACCTCCCTGGGGTTTGATCTGTCTAATTGTATACCCAGAGAATCTCAAAGCCGAAAATGAAACTCTTCTGAAGTCACTTTTGAAATACCGTCCCTATAATTACCTACCTTGAGACAGCAGACAGGACGTTGAGGCACCCAAAATATCAGGCTTTGGGATAGCTAAAATGATCTCTTCCAAGCTCACAGAAGATCCCTTTCTTTTTTTGTGTGCTATTTCTATTCTTTCATGCCCCATGTAAAGTGAATGAGACTTTTAGACTGTTAAGAGAAAAGATATCTAGCATATTTAAAATTTAGTATATCAAAATATAAAAAAAAATTATCTTCCCAAAAGGTGATTCTTAGTTCACCTAGTTTCAATTGAATAAAAGAAAAATATCTGATATTTGGCTGGGTGGTTGCTTCCATCCCCCGACAAGTTCTGAAAATGAGCCAGCTTTTGTTATTATGCTTTGTTTCTCAGACCCTCTTTTCACTAAATATCTCTTCAGTTCTTAGGATGTTAGATCTAGTGTTAGAAGGGATCCCAGAGGCCATCATATCTAAGCCTTTCATTTTTTTAGCTAAAGAAACTGAAGCCCAGAGGGACTTAGTAAGTTGCCTAAAGTCACACAAGTAGTATTTGAGATAGAATTTGAAGGTGGGTCCTCTTGACTGCAGAATAAGAACTTTTCTCATAGTACCAAATTACCTTCTGTCCCCTTCATTCTTCTTTTTTTTTTTTAGGTTTTTGCAAGGCAAACAGGGTTAAGTGGCTTGCCCAAGGCAATTATTAAGTGTCTGAGACCGGATTTGAACGCCAGTACTCCTGACTCCAGGGCCACCATGCCACCTAGCAGTCCCTTGTCCCCTTCATTCTTAAAGTTAAAGTAACATCTCTGGTTTACTCATTATATACTTGAATTTATTATTCTACTTTCCTATATTACTTAGTGAATCTTTCTAAATAAGCTTATAGCACATTCTTTTTGAAATTTGATTTTATTAATACCTTTTATTTTTATATAATCTGTTTCTTTTAGGACCTAAAGTACCTTTCCCTTCCTCTTTATACTAAGAAACTTCCTTTTAACAAAAGAAGTATATTCAGTATTCCACACCCATTCTCCCCTACCTCTGCTAAGAAAGGAAGGAACCTTTTGTGATGTGAATCTTTGGCCTCAGGGAGATCTCTTGATCTTCGGGGATTCCTGCACAGCTGAGCCTTTGGAGAGTTTTTCTTTGCCTCTTATGCCTCTTAACCTCTTCACCTAGCTTCTTTTACTTTTCTCCACCCCAGTATATCAAGTCACAACTTTTTTTGTCTATCTTGCATCCCCAGCTGCTGACAAATAGCATCTCATTACCTCTCATAATATCTTGTGATGGGAGTGTCCACATTTCCTCTCTTATTTTTATAGGTGGAGAAACTGAGGCTGAGGCATCAAGAGAGGTTTGTCCAAAGCCTCCTAGCAAGTCAGAAATAGACTTGCTTTCATTACTCAAGAACCAAGACTATTCAGTCCTACAAATATTTGCTGAACAAACATTAACTGGGTGAGCCTACTGAACTCTACTGATCAGGTCCCTAGGGAACATTGAGGCCTGTTAAGGCCCACCCAGGATAATAGCTCAAGTTCTCCAGAGCACAGTTGGTAATTGTGCCCATGCCTTAGACTGTGTGGCCTAGCTCCATGACCTCTTGGAAAAAAAAAAGATGGCTATACTCTCTTCTTCCCAAGGGAGTGGTAATAAATGAATGTTTATCAGCTTGGTGGAAATGGGAAGGGAGTTAAGCCAACAGACAATCTGCTTGTTGCATAATAGGTAAAATCTGTACAGTGATTAGGGTTCATTTTCCCATAAAGGAAAGAGAGAAAGAAAGAAAGAAACTGTTACCTAAACCTGGGGAACCCTCAAATGTCTTGAATCAATGTGCTCCAACCGGATCTGTCCTGGCAGGAGAGATTTGAATCATGTATAGGCCACCACATTACCAGCCTTCCACCCAAAGCTAGTCCTTTATAAAGAAGGGGAAAAAAAATCCCACAATTTTGTTAAGTATTTTGTTCCAAGTGACTAATCTCTTTTGGGTGTTCCAGCATGTCTAACCTAGGATCCATTTAAATGTTTTGGAGTCTGTCATCTGATTCTCCAGTGGGGAGGCCAGGTTGGTAGGGGGAGGAGAAGGTAGGACAACTAAGTTTTGAATAGTCTCAGATTCCAGTTTCAACAGAGAGAATCGAAATGCAGCCTCTGAATAGTGTCAGATGGCTTCCCAACTTCTTACCTAAGCTGGCCTGAGGTTCCTATTGGTTGTTCTTAACTATTGTTTTCTAGAGTCCAGGTTCTGCTTTTAAGTTCACTGCAGAGAGTCTATCCTTGTATACTCTATAGCCTTTCTCCTCAACCTCCATGCAGCCCTTGATTCACTCAAAGGTCTTCAAGTTCTGAAGTATGTCATGTGAGTCAGGCTCCAGGGCTGGGGAAAAATTCAAGAGACCAGAAAGAACAGGTTGTTGGTGGCAGCTTGGAAAGACATTGATAAGAGAGTTCAAAAAAGACATGCGATAAGAAAATAAAGAAGTCATTGTATACCTTGCTAAGACAAAGTATTGTTGTTCAATTGTGTCTGACTCTTTGTGACCCCATTTGGGATTTTCTTGGCAAAGAGACTGGAAGTAATTGGCCATTTTCTTCTCTAACTCATTTTACAGATGAGGAGAGTGAGGCAACCCAGGTTACGTGACTTATCTCTAGGGTCAGCTAGTATCTTGAGACCACATTTGAATTCAAGTCTTCCTGACTCCAGGCCCAGTGCTTTATCCACTGTACCACTGAGCTGCCCTAAGACAAAGTATTCAAGGTAGAGAAATGGAATGGGAGCTGAATGCTACTCCTTCCCATAGTCTTCATTCAACAACTTTATACACCCCCATATTGAAGGCCTTGCCTTTGCAGAAGGATTCAAGTACAAAGCTGAGCTTTTTAGGTAAGTTAATAACTGAGTTAGTTTAGCAGGCAGGCCAATTTCCAGGAAACAAAAAAATTGGTATGTGATAGTGAAACTCTGGGAAACCCTGGCTGAGCAAAGACAAAATTCTCAGTGTGGGTGGAGTTAATAAGGAAAAGCTTCTTAAGGAAGAATTGTGGATAGAAGTGTTGGGCTTGGAATCAGTAAGACCGGAGTTCAAATCCCAACTCAAGAGCTCTTAGCTGAGCAAGTCATTTATATTCAAAACCTCAGTTTCCTCATCTGTTAAAATAAGAGGATTAAACTTAGATGTCAAAATATGTACTATGAGCCAGTCATTGAGTTAAGTGCTAGGATAAAAAGGCAAGAGGATAGACCCTGCCCAGAGAGGAAGACAACAGACCACCAATTACATTCATAAAACACTGATGCCCTAGAGTTGGCATTTGATCATCTCAGAAGGAAAACACTGGAAATGGGGGATTTTGATGGCCTGATATTTCTGTGACTCATCAGTGGAGAAGTTTTGAATCACTCCCTGACTGGTTTATAATCTAGGTCTATAATATCTGCCAGTTTGTTGGAGAAGTTGAGATACAGAGAGGTTTCAGGCTCGTTTTAGTCAGTGGTGGAGTCAGTGTTAGCATCTGGTTCTTCAGAGAGCATCTGACTCAGGAGAAAGATTAGACCTTTCGGTCACACGTGGGCCCAAGATACTAGTTAAGAGCTGCAAAATTAGTTGTGATGCCCTAGAGGTTTCCAGAGAGCCCAGAAGTGCATTTAAAAATGCCTCATTTTCTACAGTACTAACTTAAAGAAATGGGAAAAATGAATGAGAATGTAGGGTGTAACATACAAGTCTCCATTTTATAAAAGGAAACCCAGAGAGAAAGAAGTACTAGCTTTGGATCATTTAATGAATCTTTAAAACTTGGGGAGCAGTTCCTGAGCTCTCAGGGAATGTCCTGGAACTCTATTGATTGCCTCCCGATTACAGAACAATTCTTCCTAGAGGATTTGTTTCCTAAGGTGGCATTCCATGATGGGAGAGGAAGGGTCCAATTTATCGTTAATATGACAGTTAAGAATAATATTGATTTCTAAGTGTTACCCTCCACTTTGTTCCTCGGTTTTCCCAAATGTCCCTAAGGATCATTGGGTTTCCATTCCAGGTCTGTCAGGGCATCTCTGAGCTTAAAAACAGGCTGCTGGAAAAAAGGTTCTACTGGGAAACAGTCTTCACAACTAGGTGTTCTGATAAAGGTCTCATTTTTAAAATCTATAGAGAATTGCATCAAATTTATAAGGTTACAAAGTCATTCCAAATTGATAAATGGTTAAAGAATATGAACAGACAGTTTTCAAATGAAAATTAAATTAAATTAAAGCTATTTTTAATCATATGAAAAAAATGCTCCAAATCATCAGTGTTGGAGAGGTTGTGGGAGGATTGGGACATTGATGTATTGCTGATAGAGCTGTGAAAGGATCCAACCTTTCTGGAAAGCAATATGGAACTATGCCCAAAGAGCAATAAAACTTTTCACAAGAAACCATAAATGATCAGACTCTAGAGAAGCATGGGATGACTTACAGGATCTGACGCTGAGCAAAGGGAGTAGAACCAAGAGAGCAATCAATGTACACATCAACAACATTGTGATGTGAACAACCTTTATGGAAACAGCTTCTTTCAGCAGTTTATAGAGCTAGGACAATAGACCAGCTATGGACAATGTTATCCATCCAGATGAAAAACAAAACAAAACACACACACACACACACACCCCTCTTCAGAATCTGATTAATACGTATCTCTTTCCCTCAATCCTAATTCCTCATACTGAAAATAACTAATCTGTAAATATGTTTATCAAAAATATGTATGTACAATACTAACCTGACTGTTCACTGATGAGGGGAGGGTGGAAGGAAATTTTGTAACTTAAAACTATACATGTACATATGGATGAAAATAAATTAATTAATTTAAAAAAAAAGGTTCTGCTTAATCATTTGATTCATTTATCTACCAAATTATGTAACCTAGGAGACCTTATCTTCTTCCCTCCCTGTGACCTGGCTGCTAACCTGCACTCCCAGGTTGGGATCACCCTGGGTGTGGAGATGTTCATTTTCTCAGCTGCCCTACTCCTCTCCACCCTAACTTCTCTTCCCTTTCCTGTTGAGTTGGATGATCCGAGAGATAATTGCCCTGTAGCTGATTATCCTGTTTGAATTCATGGGGCTTCAGAAATACCTCCCTGTGCCTTTTATCAGTCTGGCTTGCTATGAAGCTCAAAAGATGAGAACCCTCTCTTTTCAGACCCCCTAGCAAACAGAACAGGGATGGTAATGGGAGCTGGTAGCCTGGACTAGTACATTTGAGCCAGGCATGTTTGCTCCTGCCTGACCCAGATCTAGCATCCTCCTTCTCTCATGCATGTTGCTAGCATGGCTTTAAGCATGCCCTGCTCCCTACTTCCAAGACCTGAGCACTTGAGAGGCCCTTCAGAGTGCATATACTTATTCTTACATTACCACCTCACCCCCTTATTCCCCCCCTTTTCAGTCCACCCACATAAGTCTTCTCTCTTCATGTAGCCCACCCCCAGATCCCACTGTGCACTGCTAAGAGAATGTTCATATTCGGGAAATTATTCGATCAGCCTCCCCTGCCATCTCCCCACACACCCTCCGCCCTACTCCCACGTCCTTTCTAAGTTACCAGCAATCAGGAAATAAACTCCCTGACAGCTAAAATGGAGCTGATTTTTCTCTGCCTTTGGCTTCCTAAGCGATCAACCCACCCTGCTGGAGAGTTCTGATGGACAAATGAGATGATGGGGTCTATGGACTGAAAGTCCAGATTTCACACCAGCCCAATGAGTCTTGTAGTCAGAAAGATCTGAGTGATCCTAGCTAAAGTCACTTTATCTCTCTTAGCTGCATCTGTATCTCTGGGTTGTTGTGAGCATCAAATGAGATCATATATATGTGAGATACTTTGTAAAACTTAAAAGTACTATATACATGATAGTTATTGTTATTTCCTTGAGTTGGTCTATTCATCTGCTCTGTTCTAAAGGAAACTAATGCTACCCTTATTCCCTGTCCCCTAGACCAGTCTAACTTTCTCATATTCTTCACCCTTAGGGAAGAAGTGCAAGAGAACTGTGTCCGATGGAGGAAAAGGTTTACCTTTGTTTCTAAAATGAGTGCTAATCCTGCCACCGGCCTTCTGGATCCCTGCATCTGCAGAGTGTCTGTCCGAAAGGTGAGTTTGTTTATATGGGAGGTGGGAACAGTACCTGTGAGGAGTCAAGTCGAAGTTTGTAAGGTTCTGGCTGAAGTTTTATAATCTTGATTCACTGTGATTTTGGACTCTCATTTTCCTGGATTAACTCAGGAAGCTTAGCTTCAGGTCTTCCTTTTTTATCACTGAGAGATGTTTCTGAGGGCAATGCAGTTGGGGGTGGTAAATCCTCAAGAGGGGGCCTGGATGATAGATTAGTGAGTGACGGGTTCTTTCAGTTGCCTTAGTAATCCTACTGACTTGTCCTTTCCTCTTTCTGTAGGAGCTGAAAGGTGGGAAGGCCTACTCCAAGGTAAGAGTCTTATAAAACAATCCCCTAGGGTATGGTTTCCCAGAGGAAAAAATATAACAGAGGGAAAGAAAAAGAATATCCTGCTTTCTTGTTTATAATCCAAACTACCCTAAATAACCCAGATTAACTTTTCAAAGCCCCCTCTTCTTTCCCTACCCTCTTCTGGAGTAAGTTTAGAAGGTCCTCAATTTCTCCACCTCTACTTTTTAATTTGTTGTTGTTTGGTATTTTCAGTGTCTGACACTTCATGATTCCATTTGGGATTTTCTTGGCAAAGATACTAGAGTGGTTTGCCATTTTCTTCTCTAGCTCCTTTTTACTTTTTACAGATAAGGAAACTAAAATAAACAGGATTAAGTGGCTTAACCAGGGTCACATAGCTAGTAAGTATCTGAGACCAGATTTTGATTGGGGAAGATGAGCCTTCCCAACTCCAAATCCTATCCTCCATCCACTGTGCTATCTAGCTACCTCTTTTATTTAATAGCCCATTCTATTAGAGTTCTCCATTATGTAGTAGAACTTAAATTCTCCTTGCTATACTCAAAGCCTGCCACCTATTCTTAGTAAAGATGGAGAATCTTTCTCCTGACTGGTGGGGGGGTGGGTGGAAGGCCGGGGGACACATCTTTTTTTCCCCATTCCTTCTTAATAGAGAGACTAAACCTAGCTATCACTTTCTGGCAGTGCCGGATAGGACCAGATCTGTTATCCTCATTATTCCTGTTCCAGTTTGAGTCAGAGAAATGGCATTGCTGATCTGTATGCCCTAGGGGAATTGACTGGGCCAAAGGAAGAGGGGGAAATGCCTCTGGCTTGACCCTCTCATCTATACTCAAGAGTTTGGGAGGGTGCTGCCAAGGGTCTCCCCTTCAGTTGGGCAGGCAGCCCATTCTGTTGATTCCCAGCTGGAGGTCAGGAAGAATAGTCGGGCTGGGACCAACTCTCTGCCCTATCTCTTGTCACTGGGAGTGACAGTCCCTGGAACAGGGCCATGTGAAGATCCTTTCAAAATGGAGAGTTTTCCTTCCTATTCCCTGAACTGGATGAAAATTGTCTTTACCAGGTGGGAAAGAAATTCTTAGTTAGCATGAGAATTCAAGGCTAAATAGTATCTTCTTCCTACCACCATCCCTTCAGCCAGGCTTCTCCTTTGCGAAGCATCTCTTACAGCAAAACCTTAGTACCCTGGACCCCCCAAGAGAGAACAGTGCTTGATTAGGACAAGAGGGCAGAGAGAACACAGGGATTGAAGTAGAGGGACTGGACTCATCAGCAGTGGTTAAGGTGAAATTTGGATAAATCTCTTTTCCCATGTGATTCCTTTAACTGGAATGAATTATTCTCAGGAAATAATGAAAAATGCTTCAAATTCTTTGCCTTATGTGTGATAGGGGAACAATATTTTTTGTGTCTTTAAGGTAATGGTACTGAGCTAAACTCACTTAAATGTGACTAGCATCAAGAGAGCCTTTCAATTTGGAGACCCCACCCACTCTCCCTCTACCTAACTCAGAATGTGTGTGGGCTCTAAAAAAGACTCAGTGTTCAATCCAATCCAAGGCACCACTTGACTAAGCTTTATTACACTCCCCAGAATTCACTCACCATCTCCTGACTAAAATGGGAGTCTGGGCATCCACATAAAAGCCTTTTTCCAGCTTCTTCCCTAAGAGAGTATAGATTCAGCTTGAGCTGGTACCACTCTGCCTCATCACAGATGGGCACTAATTCAAAATGCCCATCATTGGTGAAGGGAAATTATACTGTCTTGATTCAAGAGAATTTTTTTCAACTTGGGTTTTTCCCATGCTTCTCTCTCTTCCTTCTCTACCATCATCTCCACACCTTTAATCTTTACCCTCACTCAGCAGCTGCTCGTGGAGGTGTTCTGCCTCCCTTCCCCTACTTCTGTTTCTTCCAGTAGACATAGTAGATTTCTCTCCCAAGTTCCAAGAATGGTCTTGAAGCCAGCATAGGACTCTGGGTGTTAGTACCTTGAACTTGAGTTGTCTTCTTGCCATAGCCACTTGTCCTTCATTAATGAACTCTTATCCAAAGTCGGTTATGGGTAATCTATTGGAAACATTTAACCTTCCTTCGATCCCTTTCTCTTCAGACCAATTTATCTCTTTTGTTCTCCAGTGGATACATTTTTCTACCTGACCCTCATTTCTTGGGGTTGAAAGAGGAGTGCATATGTGGGAGACGTGAGTTCCCCGGTGTGCCCAACCCAGGGAACAGTCCACCAAAAAATCTGCAGGCTTAAAGCTGATTCTTTTATTCTGTGCATGCCTGTCCCCAGATCCAGTTGCTGCTTCTGCTACTACTGGTGTTTTCTGACAGACCTGAATTCTTGTTTCCAGGGAACAAATGTGTCAGTTTCTTCGACAACAATAGCCTTTCATCTCTTGGCTTGAGGGCCAGGGTGCATGCTGGGAACGCTGAGGACAAAGAGGGCCTTATTATGTGGTGTGGATGTGTGATTCTGTTTTTTTCACATCATTGACCTAGTGCCTTCCCTGTCCTTGGTTATGCAACAGCCTCAGGGCAGTTTAACACTCTCCTATCCGGCTCAGAATTTGCATTTTTCCTTCCTCCTCTCACAGTCTTCCAGGTTAACCTAACTTCCAGGACAGAAATGGCCAGGTATCCTTAGAAATATGTTTCTTTCCACTTTCAGGAGCTGAGTTACTGACAGCAGTGTTAGTCTCTGCCCTTTCCTAGGACACCTGCATCTTCCTTCATTGCCTAACCATTTCTCTCCTCTGCACCTGTTTTCCCCCCCATCTTCCTCTCTTTCAGCTAGGATTTGCGGACCTGAATCTGGCTGAATTTGCTGGCTCTGGTTCCACTGTCCGTTGTTGCTTGTTAGAAGGCTATGATACCAAGAACACCCGGCAAGACAACTCCATCTTAAAGGTATCTCCAGTGACAGGAAGACTAGGTTCTTCCTCTTCTTTTCACATCCCTACCCACACACACCCCTTACCTCCAGCAAGTGGTATGGCTATAACAAAATCAGCCTAGAATTACAGAATGTTGTTGCTGGAGGACACCTTAGAGAGCATAGATTTGGAGATTTTTGACCTTTGCCGATAAGTATATTTAGCTTCCTTATTTCACATATGAGGAAACTTAAGACCCACAGATGTTAAGCTAGACTTCCAAAGGACTGTTCCCCAACCTTTTTATTTCCTTGGGTGGTACCTTAGGAGTAAAATGATTGAGAAATCAGACTTTTCCATTTATCTGGCAGAAATTGTGATATACTGCCCCTCCCTAGTGAGTGGTGGTTTTCAAGGCTGGTAAGAGTCACCTGGTCTGTATTCACAGTCATCTCTCCCTGGTCCAGCCACGTGCTGGCAGAGGTTTTTAGAGGAGGCAGCTTCCTTTGCACTCTGTTGTCTTTGCTGCCTCCCCCAGGAGAGAGGGACATGAAGGGCTTCCTCCTGCAGAGGAGCCCAGTTCCTCCTTGCTATCCACACCCAGCCATCTGCCTAAGAAAACACTCTGGTCCCAACAACATCCTCCTTGAACAGATAAAATATGACCATGTTTGTCTCTCAGGAGAGTCTGGGGGATGTGTAGGAGAAGGGAGCTAGCTGGCAGCCCTGGCTGCCAACATCACACAGCTACCAGGCTCCTAGAAAAAGCTGAAGGCTTCTCAGGATCCTCTATGTTGGGGCATATGGACAGTTTAGGCCCTACTGTCAGCATCTCTCTTTAGAAAACCTGATGTGGGGAGGGAAGCTTGAACTTTGTTTCTAAACTGAGGAAAGTAGTATTAAGAGGAAGGAAAAAGTAGATAGTAAATGAAATCCAAAAATAGAGAACCAAACTTTCAGCATCCTGTGTACTTAGGAATATAGGCAGATACAAAACTTATATATTTCAGGACTAGAGAAACTAAACAATCTGGCAAACGGAACTACCCTAGTGGAACATCTCAGTGATGAGAGGGGGGATAGCAACTCCACAGTTCTAGATTATGGTCTAGAGCAGAGTTCATAACCTCTTTATGTAATGGAACCCTTTGAGAGTATAGTAAGGCCTACTAATGATCGCTTCTCAGGTCAGTGTTTTTAAATGCACAAGGTCTTACAAAGGAAATTAATTATAATGAAATAGCTATCAAAATATTTTTTAGAAACCAAGTTCACAGGCATCAGGTCTAGAGTATAATTTAGATTTGAAACTTCTCAAACTTGGATTTAGGAAGTTCAGGTTATTATTGATAAGAAGTACTCATGGTTAATAGGAAGAGGAACCTCTTCCTATTATTATTGATTAGTAATTAGTGAGACCTCGACATTTAGATGGAAAGCATTGTGTAAACACCACAGTATTTATAGATATATGTGAATTAATATCTCAAGTGTTAGCTCCATTTTACAGATGGGGAAACTAGGTCTCAGAAGTAAATAATAACAATATCTAGTATTTTAAGGTTTGTAGTATTCAGGGTGGGTTACCACATTTGTTCCTCCCAACTATCCCCTTTGTATAACAGATAACTGTTATACAAACCAAGACAGGGAGATGAAGTGACTTTCTCGGACTCACATGGTTGGTAATCAACTGAGGTGATATTTGAACACCCACTGTACCATTTCACTTCCTGAGTGAAATAAATTTATCCATAGTCACTCAAGGAGTAACTGTCTGAATAAGGATTCACTTTTAGTCTCACCCACTTTTCCACATACCCCTCTTCTCTTTCTGGTTCTAATGTCTTCTCATTTTTCCCTAACAGGTCACCATTGGGATGTCCTTGCTTTCTGGAGACCCCTGCTTTAAGACGTGAGTTTTTTAACTCTTCTCTGGTGTCATTTCTTACATTCTGGGAGACAAAATGTTGACACGAGAAATAGAAGAGCTTGTCAGTGACCAAAGTGTTGACTTTTGAGGTTGGGAAAAGGAGAAAGGGGAAAAGTTCTAGAGACTTAGATTAGAAGGGAAGGACTCTTGTTTTCTGTTTTTTATCTCCAATGTTTAACATATTACTTGACTCATGATGAATACTTGCATTCATTCATTCATTCTAGTTCAATCTGAAAGCATTAGAAAATTGACTAGGAGGTTATATCTTCTCATGGCATATGAAAATCCAGGGTTCTACAGAGAAATTGGAGTTTGGGTGTTCTTTCCACATATGGGTTATCAGGAGTGGCAGGGGGATGTTGATGCTCACTACCTCTTGCCTTACAGGCCGCCTTCCACAGCCAAGTCCATCATCATCCCCAGCCAGGACACGTCCCTGCAGTTGACCTGTAAGGGTGAGGGTACAACCAGCAGTAGCAGTACGGCCAGTGGCTCCACAACCCTCACAGGGCCCCGGCAGACCAAGGCGAGACCCACCATCCTAGGATCAGGTAGCAAGTCCAATCCTCTCCTCTTCCAGAGCCTTTTCTGTGTGACCTCTGGCAAATGATTGATCTACTCTGGGTACTGGATTTTCCAAATATCATATGAGATATATGTTATATGTGCTTCCTAAAGGAATAGGAGGAAAACCTCTGTTCTCTAAAGCAAAGCATGTGACTTCTATTTTGGATTGATTTGGGTTGGGTTATCAGGAAAAAAATTTAATCAATTCCTACTGTATATACCTAACCCTATGTTAATTCAGTTTCACAAAGTATTAGTGACTTCTCTGCCCAGAACATTGTGTTAGGTAAATACTCTGAATACCAAAATAGTATACAATTGAGCTGAAATTGATGTCACTCATCAGTGACTTTTTACCTCCTTTTTTTTTTTTGCCTGCTTAAAATTCAGACATCATTTTTGCCTGATATTCAAGGCTTTCAACAGTCTGGTATCCCCTGACTTTTCCCATCTTATTTCTTCATCTTCCTTTCCAATATATACTTGAGTCAAACAGATTTACTTTTTGGCCTCTGATCAGGCTCTTTTCTCTCTTCTGTGCCTTCTTTCGTGCTGTTTCCTGTTTGTATAATGTCCTTCTCTCATAACCTATTCTGTTCCATTCTCATTTTTACTTTAAAACTTGTTACCTTTTATTTCTATATCACTTTCATTCTGAATAGAAACTTTCCCCAATGTGTCATCTCTTATAACAAAAAACCAGAAAAGGAAGAAAAACAACTTGGCAAAACCAACATTCACCCTAGTCTGACGGTCTTATTTGCCGTCTCACCCATAGTCTCTCTACAAAAATGCCTACCTAACTTTTCAAGTGATCTCCCCCTACTTCCAAACCACATAGCACTAGATTGTACAAATAGATTTAGGTTATAAAATATTGTATATCATCTTTGAAAATGTCTCTCTTTGCCCGAGGTCTATAAGGACAGGGAACCAAGTTGTATCTGAATTTTGTATCTGCCTCAGCAATTCATAAAAATAGGGAATTAATAAATAAAATACATTCCTTGTGAGAAAACCAAAACATAAACACATATGAGACAAAGCTATTATGACAGAGTGTTGATAATGTGACAGTGACTGGAGGAAAGACCATAGAAGTAGAGTTGCTAGCCAGCAATATAAGAGAGTTGCCCTGGCCTGACCAAGTACCTGCTGGCCCCTCTTTAATTTCTGGGCTCTAAAGATTCACTGTCCTCTTAGAGTAAATCCATTTCAACAGTTCAAAAATATGTAAAGTGGTTGCTTACCTCCCCCTTTATTCTTTGACAAAGCTTTGCAAATGTGGCCTTTAAAAAATGGCAGGAATTGAGGCAGCAAATTCTTCTGATCCCCATCCATTCAGTGCCTCAAGGATCAGAAACTGAAGCCACTACCTACTTGGAGCTCCCTCTATGGACACATTAGGTTATTCTTGCTTTTGCTGTTAGGCCCAGTTCAGCTTGAAAATAAGTTCATAAGGAGCCATCCTGTTAAAGAATTCAGGCCACTCTGGCCTTACTCTGAGGTTTTCCCCATTGGACATTCCATAAGGGAACTATTACAACCTAGAGGTGCCCCTCTGGCTAATCAGCCTTGAGCTTGAAACCAGTTACTAATTGGACCATTCCAGCTTTTGGGAGAGGGATGAATATGTTGGGTGGGGATGGAAAGAGGAAACAATTTTGGGGAACTTTGGCAATTCCTATCTGCCATCTTAAATGGGTAGTGTGGGGAAGGGTAGTAGATAGATGACTCTATCTACTGGATTTGAATGCTGCCTTAAACTCATACTATCTGAGTTATCCTAGGTAGGTACTTAGCAACTTAAATTTAAATTTATTTATTATTCCAACTACATGTAGAGATAGTTTTCAACATTCATTTTTTGTAAGATTTTGAGTTACGCAGTGGATAGAGAACGGCTCTGGAGTTAGGAGGAGTACCTGAGTTCAAATTCAGCCTCAGACATTTAATTAGCTAGCTATGTGGCCTTGGGCAAGCCAAAAAAACCCAAAAACCTAAAAAAAAAAAGAGTGAGTAATATGATAGAGGTATGCATGTTATTTAGCATCTTAACCTCAGTTTCCTTAGGTGTAAAACTGGGGAATAATAAGCATTTTTCTCTTCAGGGTAGTTGTGAAGATCAAATGAGAAAATGTGTGAAGTGCTTTGCAATCTCCAAAGTGTTACGTGAATGTTGGTATTATTTAAGTCTCCCACACCCCACTTGCTACAGGGGCCATCATAAGATACCCTTGTCCAGCTCAGGGAAATCTGTGGTGCAAGAGCCAGCCAGGGGAGTCAAGTGAGGCATTTAGGGAAACAACCTGTGTGGAATTCAGAATAAGGTAAAGTTACATCATATAGGATTTAACGATTCAAGGAGAGGACCCATGCTGCCACTTATGCATGCCCTGGATGCAGATGGAACCTGAATTTCTAGAGACCCCTGAGTGAAATGGGCCCACCCTGGGGTGAGGGTCTGCCTTGCTGGAATCCCTAAAGCTCACAGTTAAATCCTTTGACTCTTTTTCCCCTGGGCAACTGTGTTTTCAGATACTTTAGTAGTGTCACAAGGAAAGGGAATGAGATCATGAGCTACTCCCTTTACATAGTTGCTGCACTGTTTAAGAGACTGATCTTGCAGAGAATGTGACTATCCAAGTAGGCTGCTCTTTTTTTTGCTTTTATTATTACAAAGTGTTCCTTGGGAAGAGAGGTTGTTCTTTCAAACTTTTATCTATTTCCTTCTTTCCAGACTTGATTTTCTTCCTGGGTTTAGCCATACTTTTACTGTGTTCTGTTCTTTCTCCCCTAATATAAATCCTTGACCTTTTTCCCAAAGAAAATTCCTTCTAATATCCTCTTACTACCTCCTCCCCAGATCTCCCTCTGAGACTGTGTTTTCTGCCCTCCAGAGGTAGAATAGATATGGAGAGGAAGACCAGGGGGACCAGACACCCTGGGGAATGCTGGTTTTGGGTTTGCTTCTGACTTGGTGACCCCAAAGAAACAAACTTGGTGCCCTTCACTCTCCCTGTTTGTGCAGCAGGGATTGGGAGAGTGGGAAGGGGTGGATAGTCTTGACTTCAAATTTCAGATAAGGGTTTTTTGTTCTGCCTGGAAAAGACCTCTGTTACAGGTCTATAAAAGGACTCTCTGCGTTCTTGTCATATTGATCAGGATTCTCTAATGCCCAGAGAGCTTAGAAGCCTGTGTCCTTGGTCCCTCTGCACCCCTTGCAGAGAATAGAGACACTTGAACATGTACTGGGAGGAGCAGAGGGGTTAAGAACCTCCTGAGAGAGGAACAAAAGGGAGATAGGAATGGAGAGACAGATAGAGAGGTAGAGATAGAAGGGAATAGAAAGGGACAGAGAGAGATATAGAAAAGGACAGATAGAGACAGAGGGCCAGAAAAGGACAGAGATAAAGGATAGATTCAGAGACAGACATACACAAACACACACACACACACACACACACTCATAATGAACTTGAATTTCTTCCCAGGGGTCCCTGAAGAACCAGATCAGAACTTGTCAAGCCCAGAGGAAGTGTTCCACTCTGGCCATTCCCGTAACTCCAGCTATGCCAGCCAGCAGTCCAAGATCTCTGGTAAATAACTATAGTAATAACAACTCCAAAACACAAGCCAGAAAAGTCCTTTTTTTTTTTTTTTTTTACCATGCCTTACCAGGTCATTCTTCCAGGTATAGATCTCAGAGAGATTAAGGCTCACACAGCCAAGATGAGTCAGAAGGTGGAGCTGAATCCCTAGTTTTTCTTTCTCTGAGACCAGCTCTTTGCCCACTTTTCCACATATTTTTCTTTTCCTATTTCATAGGAACTTGAGAATCAGATTTAAAGCTGGGACCAAACCCTTCTCCCCTCTTCTTTAAGTTGGGGGAGACCCCATGGCTTCCTGTTCTATTTGCCCCCAGCCAGGAAGTGTCCTCCCTAGCATGGCCACAGGGACTGGTGGTCATCTCTGCTTCTCTCTCCACATACCCATTCCTGCCCTTCTCCTAGGTTACAGCACTGAACACTCCCGCTCCTCCAGCTTGTCAGACTTGACTCATCGAAGAAACACCTCTACAAGTAGTAGTGCCTCTGGTGGCCTCAGCATGACCGTGGAGTGCCCTGAGGGGGAGAGAGAGCACAAACCAGAGAAGCCTCCACGGCCCCCCAGACCTCTGCATTTTTTCGATCGCTCATTCAGGTAGGGGAGGGGTATGGGGAAGCAGCTAATTGATTACTGAGGTGAAGGTCCCCTTGAACCTCTTCTCAAGAGTTCATTCCTGGTTTTAATGCCATCCCAGAATGATAGTCCACATGTCTGTGGAGCATGACAGCTCAACTGTATGAGGTAGGAGTGTTATTAACCCTATTTTACAAACGAAGAAACTGAGGTAAGAGACATGAGGTGAATTCTCTAAGGTCACACAGCCTGTGAGAGTCAACTGAAATGTATGGGATCCTAGCAATTAGTGCTGAGTGAGACCCTCGAAATTATTTAGTCCAATGCCATCATGTTATACATGAGGAGAGTTGAGGGCCTGATGCTAAATTGGGATACAATGGAAGGAATATTGGGCTTGGGTTCAGAGGATCCCCAATCTTGCTTCCCTCTCCCCACCCCCCACGGAAGGCAGTCTGTTAGTCTTTACATTGTTTCCATGGTATACATTGATCTAAACTGCATGTGATGAGAGAGAAATCATATCCTTAAGGAAGAAAAAGAAAGTATAAGATATACTTCAAACTTCACAATTCTTTCTCTGGATACAGATGGTATTCTCCATCGCAGATACCCCAAAATTGTTCCTGATTGTTGCACTGATGGAATGAGCAAGTCCATCAAGGTTGACCATCACCCCCATGTTGCTGTTTGGGTGTACAATATTCTTCTGGTTCTGCTTATCTCACTCAGCATCAGTTCATGCAAATCCTTCCAGCTTGCCTCTCTTAAATGAGGGGATCAGCAGCAGTATTTCCAGTTCAGATCCAAATTTTCTCAGCTAGCTTTATGAATGTTTGTTGTTTTATTCCATCATCTCTCCCCTCCCCACAAGGAGGAAGAAGGATTCAGTGGAAAGTCACCCAACATGGGTAGATGACACAAGAATTGATGCAGATGACATTGTGGAGAAGATTATGCAGAGCCAAGATTTTACAGATGTCAGCAACAATGAGGGTGAGTTTGTCCCCTACCTGACTTTAGCTTACTCCTTAGCTTGGGCTGGTGCTGACAGTGGGTGAGGTTTGAGGCATGAGCAGCATCTCCCAGCTGCTTAACAGAATCCTCAGGGCTCCTGCCCAAGCGCCTTCTTCTCTTGGGTGAGAAGGGTGGGACTGAGCTGGATGGGTGGATGGGAAGTGGGCTGGTTAGGTGGGCTCCCTCTGGATCCCCTAACCCCAGCCTGCCCTTTCTCCCCACAGACAGTAACCTGAGGCTGTTTGTGAGCAGGGATGGCACCACCACCTTGAGTGGCATTCAGATGGCAACCAGGTACAGTGGCTTCTTGTTCACCTAGGCTTTAATCAGTTAGGTAGGTCAATAGTAGTTTTCCTTCACCCAGAGGAGAGTGAGTTAGATGGGTGAATTGCCAGTGAATTTGGTAAATTGCAAAGCTGAGGATCACTCACTGACAAAATACCCTAATGAGCTTTCCTGGAACTCTGGTTGGCATGGTCCTGCAGCAAAAGGCTTTCCTAAACCAGTAGCCCAAACGTATTGGGGAGGGGGGTGTTGGGGTTCTTCTGGGTTCCATTTCCTCAAAGATTGGATACCAGTGGAACAGATTGAGGTCAGACTTCAGTTGTCAGGCTACAGGAGAGTCACCAGAATAGACTAAAATCTTCTTTCCTGGTGATGTAAGAAAAATTTTGGCAGAATGGGCATGTTTAGAGACATGGAAATAGAGATAAGATGAGACCAATAACAAGTTATTTGGCATTTATTTCTCCAAATGAACAAAAGCATTTGCCATATTATATAGAGAGTGTATTAGAGTGAAAAACAAAACAAAGACTAGATTTAGAGTTGAGAAAAATCTGGTTTCAATCTTGACTTTATCACTGTCTGATCTTGATGAATCATTTCCTCCTCTGGGCCTTGATTTCCCCACTTGTAAAAGAGGATGTTGGATTGGATGGTCCCTCAGGGCCCCAGGCAGCTCTAAATCTTGGATTCCTATGGCCAGGCCTGGCTAGGCTTGGCCAGGCTTCTGGACATAGGCCTGGCGAGGCTACAGAGAAGCACTTGGCTGTCCTCTGTTGGTCAGAGCTGGGGCTGCAACCCTTTAAATTGAGAATCTAACTCATATTTCTGAGGTGCTTTAAGACACATAGAGGGAGCAGCTAGGTGACATAGTGGCTAGATCACTGGATCTAGAGTCAGGAGGACCTGAGTTCAAATCCTGCCTCAGACACTTAATAATTACCAAGCTGTGTGACCTTGGGCACACTTGACCCCATTGCCTGGTGGTCCCCCCCCCCCCAAAAAAAAAAGACTCATAAAAGGCTTTCCTTATAAAAACCCTGAGGTCAAGTAGGACAGTTTTTGGCCCCATTTTATAGATGTCACTGCAAAGTTGCTAGGGTCTAAACTTAACCTGGATCAGTGTCTGATGAACCAGACCCTCCTGGCTTCAATTCCAGAGGTCTTTCCACTCTCCTTTATCTGCCTCTTAAGCTTTAGGGCTGGAAGGAACTTTTGAGATTTAGTCCAACTCCCATAATTTTTATAGGTGGGGAAATCAAGACACAGAGAAAGAAGAGTTTTATCTAAGGTTACACTGTAAATTGGGCACACAGCTGGGACTAGAATTCAATTTGGCCAATATGGAAGAGATGAAGCCCCCTGGGTTGTGTAAGGCCCTATGGATAAATATAGGGGATACAAAGAAGGTGCCTGTCTACAAGGGCCAAAATCAAACTCTGCTCCATTTGGTTTCATCCAATGGTACAGAGTGGTACAACATTTGGTTTGGGTGAACTTCTAAATACTTTTTCTCTACTTCCTACAGAGTGTCCTCTGGAGTTTTTGAGCCCGTAGTGATTGAAAGCCATTGACTACCATGATCTTCTGACCTGAGTCATTCCAGAAGGAAGGGTCCCTTCTTTTTCCTGGGACTTCTTCATCCATCTCCACTTTTGTCAACCCTCATCTGATTTTTGCACTCCGAACCAGTCCTGAGGCTGGGCTGCCCCAAGCTGGCATTGGGGCCTCCCCTCATCATCTATCCCTCCTCCATCGACCACTCTTTATTCCTCTCCTCAGAGCTGACCCATCTCATCACATGGTGTTCTTGAGAGTATTCCCAGGACCCTGGCTGTGGTCTGATTGTACCACTGTGAATATTCTCCAAACCACTAAAGAGCAGACATCCAGACAGGAAGAAGAACCCAGGAAAAGACCTAGCCTTCTAGGGAACCCTGCTGTATCCTCCAGAGCACCCCATAAGCAAATCCTTCCTCATCATAGGAAACTATTGACCTGAGTGCCAGTTCAGAAGACAAAGGGAAAAGGGTAGAGTCTGGTTAGGGAGCTAACTCTTCTGCAGGACTAAAGGCCCACTGCTGGCAGGGTTGTGGTCTCTTGGAATATGGATGTGGGTGGGTATGCTTCCCTAAATGCAGGAGAAAAGGACTCATGATTGGTCTAGCCTACCTCCTTGTCCTATCCTGCAGCATTGGTGCTTCTGACCTCTGGAATCTTTGTGGAGGCGAGAATCTTTCTCCCCATCTGGAAGTTTTATGGATTGGTCATGCTGTGGAATCCCAGCTGCACCTTGGAGACATCTCTGATTTCTGCCACTAACAACACTCCATGAGAGAAGAGACAGGACGATTGAAGAAATTGGAGATGCCTTCCTAGAATTAGCTATAAGACTTTCCTGCTCTCCTATGGTTTTGAACTAAAGATTAGTTTCCCCCTGCTGCTCCCTCTCTTCTGCCCATAATCTTGCTCATCTTTTTAGATGTTCTGAGCCCTGATTGCCTACCTCTAGGAGGTCAGGGCCCATCAGATGGACTTGTTAGGTGGCCTTTGGTAGACCTGCCTTCCCCTTCCCTGGCTTGTCCTGGCCTGTACTACATACTTTCAATTTATAAGCTATCCCAGTCTTCTCCCTCTTCCCTTTTGAATTTGCCTGCCTCTGTTTCTCACAGTGGCTCTCTGCACTTTGCACATAATTCCCTAGCAGAGCCTCCTCAGGGGATTGGTGGTTAGCCATCCCTTTCCCCTCCCCTACGATGCGCACACGTCCTTCTGCCAGCCCCTCCTCCATTGCCTTGAGTCTCCCCTTTTTGAAACCTATGCTTCTGCCTGCTGGCCAGGTTGGCTGAGCATCACTGGCTATCATTTTCCCCCTCCCCCATAATCCCTTTATCTGTCCAGAGTCGGGGGAGACTACCTAAGGCTGGAGAGCAGACTGCCCAGGTGGTATCTGCTACCCCTGAACTTCCCTTATTTGGGAAGGGAGTCACCTACTTTGATTTCATTTCAGCCCTCTTGGGTAAGCCTGTGGCAGGTTCACGTCCCCAGTAGGCTAAAGTTCAGGGGCTCTTTCTTTCTTCACCTTCTAAGTCCTGCTTGGGGCTGGGTCTTAGGCAGTTGATGTAACAAAGGAAATTAAGAAAAAAAAACAAGTTGAACAGAGAGGGAGGAAGAAGTTTCCATAAGCTCCTGGAGGATGGAGGTTTTGAAGGAAGGACATAAGCCTCTTCCTTTAGGAACTGGAGAAAAGAGCTTGTTTCAGCAAGGCCATAAAAGTGGTGGCCATAAAAGCCTTCATAGTAACCAGAGATCACCCCACCTATTGGGCCTCATTTGATGGGCAGGAGTGGGATGCCTTTCCCAGTCTCGACAGGGATGGCCAGGATGAGAGGTGCTTGCTCAGTTATGACTTGGAGCTGTGCTTCAAGTAGGACAGAGCCCCTTCATCAGCCCATTCCTCTTGTATCTGGATGTCCCCTCCTGCCATTGCCAAAGCTTCTGTTCTTAGCACTTTTTCTCCCTAAGACAAAGACCCAGGCCAGGAGAAACAGAGCCTGTGACCTTCTTGTTCAAACCACTGGTTTAACTTTTTTTTTTTTTAATTTTAGTTGCCAAGTTGTAATTTTTAATAAACCCAGCAGGCTGGTATTTGGTTTTGGGAAGGGTGGGAGGGTTTTAGTTTTTTAAGTTGATAAAGGTTTGATTTTTTTTTTTTTTTTTGCTATTTTATTCCCAGAAAGAGAGAGAAATCATTCCCCTGGTTTCCTTCTCTTCCTTGCCCCCACCACTCTGATCAGCTCTCCAGGTGAGCTGTCTGGTCAGGACCAAGTATGCAGAGAGCTGGCTCTCTCTCTTAGGTTGGGGAATGTGGGGAGAACGGTTTTTCTGAGCAGTGGGGATAGAGCTGAGCTCTAGTCTCCACCCTGCCTTCCTGTGGTCCCAGGAGGACTCAGTTGCTCTTTTTTGTCTTACATCCTTGTTTCTGGAATCCTGCTGGGGTGGGTGTTGGGGAGGGGGGGTGGATCCAAATTGATTCCTTTCATTTTTCTTTTTTGTTTTTTACTAACTATTTAGAAAACGCTTATCAGACCTTGCCTGCCAAGTCAGGACTGAAAATTTGTTGAGTAGAGTTGTCCTAGGTTCAGAAAGGCACCAGACTTATCCCAGAAGGAGCTCTCCCCACCCCCCTTGTGAATGACTAGCACTTTAACTGGGAGCTGACACTGTGGGGGGTCCCTCAGAGGGTGGGAATGCCCTGCCTTTCCTCACATTCCTTTCTTCTTCAAATATTTGGTCTGAGGTCTTAAAAAACAAAAACAAAAAAAACCAAAACTTGATCAAGGGGGGGTGGGATTTGTGGTATTTTAATATTTTGTTTTGGGTTTTTTGAGTGTGCAGCTGGCCTCCACACTTGCTGGGAAAGCCCAGGGGGTCCTATGAGATGGGAAGTTGCCAATCTTTTTGGGAGAGCTCCCTTGAACCTGCCATCTACATCAGTCTCTCCCACCTCTACCTCTCTCAATTGGCAGTTTCAAGACTGGACTAGTCTTTCTTTCTTCCCATTCCCCAGTCATCAAGCATGGGTTATTGCTATTTGCCTAAAAGCTGCAGAATGAATGGAATCAGGGATAAGAAAGGTCCTTTGCCCTCACAGGAGTCTGGTACTGGACCGCCAGTTGAGAAGTAAGAACTCAGACAGCCATGAAAGAGAAAAGAGAAAAATGCCAAGTTTCAGACCAGAGGAGAAAGTTAGGGATCGGGAAATTAGACAAAAACTCTACCCTGGTTCTTTTCAAATTTTTAATGAAATAATCCCATTCCTTCCCAACCCCCCACCCCCATCTCTCCTCTGAAGGGTAGAGTCCTTTCTGATATCTGGACCTTGGTGATACTAAATAGTGCTGTCAAAACTTTAGATTCAAATTCTATATATAGAAAGAATATATTAGAGATATTTTTTGAAAAGGGATAGGTCTATGCAATACAGTTTGGAAATCTGCAAGAGTTTTATCTTTTTTTACTCAGAGATCTAAAAAAGAGTTAATAGAGTTCTAGTTCCTCACCCACCCTCACCCCGTTTCAGTCATGAGTCCCATCCTATGAGTAACTACCATGGGGCAGGTGTCTAGTTGGGTTTGGGTAATTCTCAGCTTCTTAGGATGGAGTGATCTGTTCCATCTTTTTTTTTTTAATGGGGTGGGAGGAGGGAGGGAAACAGGGAGCTAAATTCTTTTTTTCCTTCCCCCCCTTCCCCTTATGGATCATCATCACTATCTTTGATTCAAATGATGGTATTTGTATTTCTGTATCTTGTTCCTATCATAGAAAATTGCAATGTAAGGGGAAATTCAGTCTTTTGTCAAATTGGCGTTATGGTTTGGGGTCAATTAAAAGTTATTGGGTTTTGATTTTTTGGAGTTCTTTTGTGTGTTTGTGTGTGTGTGTGTGTGTGTGTTTTCCTAGAAGGAAGCATTAAAGCCATTAGGAGATACTGGGCTTTGGCTGATCTGTGATTCAGCCATTCTGGAAAGGCAGATAGAAGACTGGACTCCTTCAGACCCCATCTAGACCCCTCACTATCCAAGCATCATCTCTTGACTTGGGACAGAATTAATCCTATTGTCTATGTGTATTTAAAGGTGAATTTATGGGGTGGCTAGGTGGTGCAGTGGATAAAGCACTGGCCCTGGAGTCAGGAGTACCTGGGTTCAAATCTGGTCTCAGACACTTAATAATTACCTAGCTGTGTGGCCACTTAACCCCATTTGCCTTGCAAAAAAAAAACCCTAAAAAAAAAAAGGTGAATTTATGTTCAGGTACAATTTGGTTGAGACCAGTGAGGTCCTGTTCTGTGATGAGCCTTCCATGGTTCTCTCCCCTGCTCCTTTTTTTTTAATCCCAAATTTTCAGGGAATCTGACATCTGCACAATGTATTTTTCCCTCTTTTGTGGGCCAGAAATGAGTATACTGAACAATAGGTTTATCCTGACTTGACTCAAGTTTAACTTTTTCTTTCCTTCCTTCCCATGTGCTAGCAATTTTCAAGAGAGAAACCTAAAAACTAGTCAAGGCCCAGAAGGCATCTCCAGAGAACAATAGAGCTTTCTTTCCCTCTGCCTTACACAGGATGTGTCTGATGTGTCTAAAAATTCTCTGATGTCAGTAAATATCAGTAACTTAAGATTTAATTGCCCTTCTTCCTCTATTGTCTTACTTTAGTTATTGTTATGGGGACAATTGAGTGGTTCTACTGGGCTTGGAGTCAGGAAGACCAGGGTTCAAATCCAGCCTAAGAAGCTTCATAGCTCTGTGACCCTAGGCAAGCCACTTAATCCTGTTTGCCTCAGTTCCTCATTTGTAAAATGAGCTGTAAAAGGAAATTACAAACCACTCCTTCCAGCATTTTTGCCAGAAAACACTCAAAAAAGGGTCATAGAAGAGTAGGACACAACTAAGATGATTAAAGAACACATCTCCGCTTTCTTCTTCAGCTCTGTTCAAGTCGGTTTGTGCATTATCTTTTCTAGTAAGATTCCTTTCTAATTTCCCTTCCTGGTTCCACTTCCCTGCTCCTGGGATGCTTACTTGCTCCTCCCTCTGTTGCTAGGTAGCCAGATGCTAAGCAGTCCTTCAGGAGATTCTTACATCAATGCAAGGATAAGAATATCTCCTTTCTAGGACCTCCTTTCTTCCTAACCTCCCATTGTGACCCAGAAGGTGATTTAAAAAGTCAGAGAAGGAAGATTTCATCCAATGTCACCTCAGAACCAGATTCTAGAGCCTTTTGGCCCAATATCATATGACAATGCCATGGTACACGAGGTGACTGATAGCCAAGGACCTTGGGTTGGGTTGAGTTGGACTGCAGCCAAGACCGAGGGAGGCGTAACTTGTGATTTCAGAATTCAGAGGCACAGCTAAAATGGACTACCAAGGGAAGTTTAATAAGGACATTGCAAGTTGTCCTTCCAGGTTTCAGAGGTCAGTTTCTCCCTTGTCAGGGCTCGGAATCCACCGGATATTCTTCAGTTCTACTTCTCAATATCTACTGGTGAGCATGCCACAGTAAGATCAGCTGATCCTAATTCATTTTCCACCCCCAGTTCTGTCTCAGTGACAAATATTTGAAGCCCTCCCCACTTCAAAATGAATATTCCCCGGAGTAGGAAGGTGGGCAGCATAAAAAGAAATCTAGTTTAAAGACAGGCATATCTAGTTTTTCATCCTCTTCCCTCAAGTCCAGCTTATACTTCTGGCTCTTCACATTGCAATGGAGACCCAGGCCAAGAGGGTCCCAGCTGAATTCTTAAGTTCTAGAACAGAAGCCCATAAGGGGGATGTTTTCTTTGTCTTCCTCTGACTTCCCAAGGCAAGAGGAACAGGGGCTGCACCAGAAATGATCTTGAGGAATGAGCTGGCTTCCTCTGTTAGTGTGGTTGGCAGACAACCCACAAACACCTGTAGATACATAGGAAGGGATGGTTAATGATTTCCTCAGCTTTCCCAGCCACCCTTCCTTCATCTCTCCCTCAAGAAGCTTCCCAGTCTGGAGAGTCCCGAATATTTACCCCAAATGAGGTAGATGCCAAGGGTCACAAAGAATGAGATGACAATGAGAGAGCTGGGTTCTGGGCTCCAGGGCTGGCAACGATCTGGGCAGGCACAGGGAGTTTGGATGAAGACTTCCAGGTGGGTGGGCAGGAGGGACATGTGGGTCACAATCTTGACTGGGCTACAGTTAAAATGGACCTGGGTATTCCTGCTTGGCCAGGCTAGAAAAGATAAAGGGGTCAACTTCTCAAATCCCTAACAATCTCTACTAACCATCCTTAAGCCTAGAAATACAAACCTGGGTTTCTACCAGCCCTTGAAATAAGCATCTCTTACCTTAATTCTCATTCTCAAATCCGTTTGTTAAAAAAGATCCTTGGATATATACAATAGGCATCAAATCTGTGATTTTTCTTTTATTCTTTTTTTTTCTTTTTTGGTTTTTGCAAGGCAAGTGACTTGCCCAAAGTCACACAGGTAATTATTAAGTGTCTGAGGTCAAATTTGAACTCTGGTGCTCTATCCACTGTGCCACCTAAACTGCCCCTCTTTTATTCTTAAGAAGTATTTCCCAAATCTTTTTTTCTCTCTTAGGCTTTCTGCATACCTCATGGAACCATATAAAATTAGCATCCTCTGCTTATTTAGTTCCCCCCCCCCCATTTAACAATTGAGGAAATGGTGACTTAGAGAGAAGGAAATAAGCTTACCATATGCCAGCCACTGTGCTAAACATTATTATAAATAGTCTTGGTTGATCTGCATGACAGTCCTGAGATATAGATGCTGTTATTATCACCCCCATTTTACAGATGGGGAAATTAAGGCTAGCAGAGGTTAAAGTGACCCATCCAGATTCACAGTTTGTGTCTGAGGCACAATTTGAACTCAGGTCTTCCAGACTTGAGACCTGGTTCTCTATTCTTTTAACCTAGTTCCTCGGAGAGATTGACCCAAAGCCATACAAAATGGCAGAGCCAACCCTATAATCTTAGCTCACATTTATGCATCACTTTATTGGTTAAAACTCTTCACAAAAATCCCATGAGACAAAGCATAGCAATAGCATTTCCATTTTGGAGAGAGGGAGAGGGAAAAGATGAAGTTCAAAAAAAGAGTAAATGATTTACAGGTCCCTTGGGTCCTAGCTTTCCCCAATGATTCATTCCCTCCTCACCAGGATATGTGACAGTCAAGACACGGGTGCTGCTGTTGTACCGAAATTCACTCCTCTGGTGCCTGCCATAGGCAATGTGATGCAGATCCCCTGATCCTGCTCGTCTGGGGAAAGAAGTCAAAGACCAAAGACGGTGCCTTAGCAAAGGAGACTCAGTTGGAGGCTCTCTTTATTATGGGTGGGGAAACTGAGGCACAAAGAAGCACTGAACTTGGTTATACAGCCAAGGCATGGTGAAAGTAACAAACCCCTGGCTTTCTGGAAACCTTCCCATGTCCCCTTGTCAATATGAAGGGATTAAGTCTTGAGTTCGCCATCCATATAAACAAAAGAAATAAAGGGATCTGTTTTTCAAACATAAAAGAATGAAATATGCTTCTCCAAGGTCTCTTGGAGAAAAATATAACCATATTGAAAATCAAATTAATCTGTTCCTTGTACACTCTTGATAAACTTTTCATATCCCAATTTAGGAACTCTAGCTCTAGGTCTAGGAGGTTTCCCTAGGGATATTCCCATCTCTCTAGGGAGGAGGTAGCCTGGACAATCTGTGGCAGAATTTGAACTCAGCTCTTCTGACTCCAAGCACAACACCCCATCTCTCTCCATGGGCCACATATATTTCCCTTCATCTTATGAGATGAGAAAGCTAAAGTCACAAGGTTCAGTGAATTTCACAGAGGAAGAACCTCAGCAGAAGGGAGACTCAAACCCAGACCATAGAAATTTAGAACCCCGGGGCAGCTAGGTGGCACAGAGAACAGAGCACCAACCCTGGAGTCAGGAGGACCTGAGTTCAAATCCAGACTCAGACAATAATTATCTATTGGGTAAGTCATTTAACCCCATTGCCTTGCAAAAACAAACAAAAAAACTTTAAAAAATTTAAAAAAAAAGAAATTAACAAGCTCATCTTTTTCACTGTCCTATAATACACGTGATTTCATGATTTCCACCCAGAATAGGGAGGCAGGCAGGGTGAGGGTCTCCTTACCTAAGGGTCACACAGGCTGCCACCTGAACACAGTCAGTGGGGGTGGTATTAGCAGGTTCGCTGAAAGGCTGGCAAGGGCTGAACTGAATGTATCCCTCAGACTCCTTGTGGGGGGCTATAGGGATGGTCAGGGCTCCCACGGCAGCCAGATTGATCACCTGATGACTCCCTTGCAGGAGGCACTGGCAAGGGTAGGCCTGGACACAGTCCATGTCCTGGGACTGAGCCCCCAGCCCCCAGAGCAGGAAGTTCAGCAGAAGCTGTAGAAGCAAGAGGAGCCCCCAGTCCTTCATCCTGAAAAAGGATCTGCAGAAACTGAACGACTCTTGTCACCAGGGTGAGAGAAATAGTGGGTTAGTGTGAGCCAGTCCCCAGGGAGGGGAGTGGCAGGAGCCACTACAAGGGTAGGATTGGAATGCCCTATCTTTTTTCTAGCTTTCCAAATTCTACCTTTCTCCAAGATCCTCCTCTTCCTCCTTCATATCCTGGGCTACCTCAACCCTTAGTCATCTCTACCCATTCTCAAATCCTCCAGAGGTTATTGGGGTACCTTTCCCTGAGTACCAATTAATCACCACCTGAGTTGGGGAACTTTCTTCATCAGCTCTAGATTTCTGGGTTGGTTATTGTCCCTTCTATGTTCAAAAGTTGTCAATAGTCTCCCTAGACTGTGATTTATTTTATTTTATATTTTGCGAAGCAATTGGGGTTCAGTGACTTGCCCAGGGTCACACAGTTTAGTGTCAAGTATCTGAGGCTGAATTTGAACTCAGATCCTCCTGACTCCAGTTTTAATGCTCTATCCACTGTCACTCACCTGCCCTTCCCTAGTTTTATTCATACTGCAGCTAATTTGAACAGACTCCTAAATTTTTAGTTTGAGCTTTTACACATTGGAAATCAACAAATGCTACAATCAAGGTATAGTTTATTGTCCTATTCATTTTCTATTCACAGGAAAGTGATAAAGCACATGCTAAGCTAGGAAGTGTGTCAATTGTACAATTTATTTTTATTGTTCAATAATTGTTCTTGAGTAATTTCAGTAATGCTCACATTTAGGGTTTTCTTTACATAAATACCATTTCCTTCTCCAGCTCAATTTACAGTTGAGGAAACTGAGGAAAACAGGGTTGAGTGATTTGCCTAGGGTCGCACAGAAAGTGTGAAGTATCTGAGACCAGATTTGAATTCAGGAAGATGAGTCTTCTGACTCCAGCCACTTAGTGTGGACATTTTACAGGTGGATCACTGTCCAACTTTTTCATCTAAAAAAAAAAATGACTAACAACAGTCTTTGTTTAAAGCCTTCCATTGAGTGGTGCCAATCTACCTCTCCAATTTTATTTTATATTACTGACCATCACAAACTCCATTCTACACTAAATAACTGACTAATTTCTGTCTTTGGTGGTTTCCTGACTCCAGTCAGTGCACTGTTCAATAAAACAACAGCTAGTACATATAGAGCTACTATGTGTGGATCACTGCTAAACTCTTTATAAATATTATCTCAGTTGACCCTCACACCCTGAAAGATAGATCCCATTATTTTTTTTTATAGATGAAGAGGCAAACAGATTGAATAACTTGCCCACAGTCACACATCTAAGGAGGGTCTGAGGCCAGATTTGATCTCAGATGTTTCAGTTTGAGGATAGGTATTGGACCTGGAATTTTTTTGGAAGATAAATTTTCCTCAGTACCTTCTTCTCTGCAGCTTGTATGATCTGGGAGTTCTCTAGGGTCTTGAGAAATAAGATAGTATTTGAAACTACCTCTTTCTGGATGTCTACAAAAACTTATTAAACATTTGTAATGTGCTAAGCTAAATGGTGTGGATAAAGAGAAAGACAAAAAAAAAATCCTTAAGGAACACACATCTTCATGTGGGAAACTAACAGAGGGCAAAGGGCTAGCAGTCAGAGAGGCCAGGAAAAGACTTCTACTTTGGTGGGATTTGAGCTGAGTCTTGAGAGAAACTGTGGAAAGAGAGGCCTTGGGAAGGTAAAGACAACAAAGCAAAGGCAGAGATATATGCAAGATAGAAAGTTGTATTCACTGAACAGCAAATAGAGAGGTATAACTGTTGTAGATCTGGCAAAAGGGAATCAAGTGTTAAGAGACTGGAAAGGCTGGAAGGAGCTATGAAAGAGTTTTAAATGCCAATCTGAAGAATTTATATTTGACCTGAAGTTTAAGAGTCATTGGAAATTATTAAGCCAGGGAGAGGGTAACATGATCTTATACTTTTTTAAATTTAATGTTTTATTTTTCTCCAATTACATATAAAAACAATTTTAATGTTTGTTTTTTAAATTTTGAGTTCCAAATTCTTTCCTTCCCTCTGCTCTTCCCCCTTGAGAAGGCAAGCAAATCAATATAGGGTATACATGTACAATCAAGCAAAACAAAATTTCTATAATAATCATGTTGTGAAAGAAAATATATATACCATAAAAACAAGAAAAATAATGCTTTGGCCCACATTCAATTTTGCATTTTGGAAAAGTCACTAGCAACTGAGTGGGGAATGCATTAGAGTGGGGAGAGAGATTTGAAACTGAGAAGCTGAAGAATATTACAATATTGTAGCCAAGAAATGAGGAGTCTGAACCAAGATGGTGACTCTTGGAGTGGAAACAAGGGGCTGGAAATGGATGCTGCTGTAGAAATAGAAATGACAAGATTTAACACAGAATTAGAAATATGGGGTGAGAGTGTAGAGGATTGAGTGAGGTCAAAAGCCTAGGTGACTTCCCTTAAAAGTAATAGAAAAATTGGGAAGGGTTTGGGGAAGTTTTGTTTTGGACATATTGAGTTGGAGTTATTCTCCTTAAGATTACTAAAAGGCAGTTGGCAGTTAACAGATGAATAGATCTGAAAATCATCTGTATTGAGTTGATAATTGAACTCATGGGAGCTGTTGAGATCACCAAGTGAGAAAGCAGCAAGAAAAGAAAAGATAGCCTAGGGCACAGCCTTGGGGGACACCCATGATTGATGGCTATGATATGGGTGGGGAGCCAGCAAAGAAAAAAAAAAGAAAAGAGATTGTAAAGGAGATTAAGAGGGAAGCAATATCATGAAATCCTAGAGAGAAGAATTTCCCAGAGATTAACAGTGTCAAATGCTGCAGAGAGAGGTCAAGATGAGGATTCAGAAATGCCATTAGATCTGGCTATTAAGAGATCATTGGAAATAAAAAATAATTTTTCCTCAACTAGACAATTTAAATTTGAATACTAGTTATATTGTCTTCTCTTTTCAGAATCTCTAACCTTCAGTTTCACAAAAGGTAAAACGGGGATAAGTAACACTAGGGAAAATGTGGGCAAGAAAATTGGCCTTTGATCTTTGTGATTTGTACCTGGTTGAATGCATCAGTTTTATATTTTGATCTGTTTGGTAGAAATTGTAGTAAAGTCCCTTCCTTTTGAATAAACTATAAAAGATAAATGTGTTATTGTAACAACATAGAGGGTAGTTTTATTGATGAGGTCAGAGTAGAGAGTTTGGAGAAGAGATGAAAGTCTATTGAGAATAGCTTTCTTAAGTGAGTTTAGCCATGAAAGGGAAAGAGAGACATAGAATGATAGCTAGGAGGGATGATTGGATCAAGTGAAGATTTTTAAAGGATGGGGGGCAGGGTCAAGCTATAGGTTGTGTTTTTAGGGTCTTCATTTGCGGACTTCTTGGCAGATACTGGAGTGGTTTGCCATTTCCTTCCCCAGTTTATTTTACAGATGAGGAAACTCAGGCAAATAGGATTAAGTGACAGGGGGTCTGACTTTCTTTCCAGTGCATCAAGTTGCTCTTCATCTTAGCCTATTGAAATCCCTCAAGGTCCAGCTGAAGGACTACTTTGTGTGTGTGTGTGGGGAATCAATCCTTTCCTAGGATCCCCCAAAACTGAAAATTATCTATCTCCAGAAATTTTCCTAGAAGATTATTCCTGGATCGCTCCCCATCACCTTCTACCTTACTTATATCATACTTATATAAGAATATAATTGTATCACACAAAATGACACAATTCTCCCATCCCCAAAATCTGTAATATCTTTGAAAACAGAGTTTGTTTTTAATCTTTGTAGTCCCAGCATGGAGCACAGGGCTTTTTATGTAACAGATACTTAATAAATGTTTGTTCAACAAATGAATCTTAGAACTGGAAAGGATCTCATTTCTAAAGGTCAGTCCCTTACAAACAACTCCCTCTCCCAGCACAGTGTTGATTTTACTGATAAATGTTGTTACTTCTAAGGGAGGGGCTTAGGGATTTAGGTTTAGACAGTGTAGAAAAGATTGGCTTTAGGTACTGCTTGGGCAGCCTCTAGGTGGGGAAGGAGAGCCACCAAGACCTGGGTTTGGATCCTACCTTAGACACTAGCTATATCATTTAACTTTTCTCACTCAGTTTCTTCATTTTTAAAAATGGGGATAATAATAGCATCTATCCCCAAGGCAGTGTTGTGAGGATCCTCACATATGTAACATTATTAACACATATTTAACACGTGTAAGTTGCTTTGCCAATTTTAAAGGGCTATAGTGTTATTCAGTCTGACTCTGTGATCCAATTCAGTTTTCTTGGCAAAGATACTGGAGTAGCTGGTCATTTCGAGGTAGAGAGAGTTAAGTGTCTTGCCTAGTGTCACACAGCTAGGAAGTGTTTGAAGCCAGATTTAAACTCAGGAAGATGAGTCTTCCTGACTACAGATATATTCACTAAATGACCTAACTGCCTTTGTTTCAGCTATTATTATAATATTATAAATGCTAGCTATTACAGAATGGGAGAAGTCTGACACTGGAAGCTGTGAGACTCAAGCTCTACTATTTCTAAACGAAGTTGCTAAGTGACCTTGTGGAAAATACTTCCCCTCCTCGAGCTTTTCTTTGTAAAATGAAGGTTTTGGATTAAATCAGTGGTTCTTGACCTGGAGTACATGGATTTACAGATTCCAGGGGCACTGTGAACTACAACGGGGGGGGGGGGGAAGTCACATCTTTAGTTTTACTGATGCACAACTAAAAATTAACATTTTCTTCAATTATAAATTTTTAAAAAATTATTCTGAGAAAAGGGTCCATTGACTTCACCAGATTGCTAAATTAGTCCACGACACAAAAATATTGAGTCTCTGAACAAGATGATCTTTCTTTCTCTTAAGGTCTTTTCGTGCTCTAATATTCTTTTTTTTATTTTTAAAATGTTTACTTTAAGGTAATGGGGTTAAGTGACTTGCCCAAGGTCACCCAGCTAGGCCATTATTAAGTGTCTCAAGCTGAATTTGAACTCAGATTCTCCTGACTCCACAGTTCGCCACCTAGCCGCCCCTCTAACATTCTTTATAATAGCCTCCCCAGCCCTCTCCTTGCCCCCCCCCGGAAACTACATTTCCCACAAAGCCTTTCGGCCATCGCGAGAGATGCTAGGGTCCGGCCAATGCTGGGAGGTGGAGCTTCGGTATTTAAAGAGACGTGGCCGATCTCCGGAAGCGAGGGCGAGGAACTACGACACCCAGAATGCCCGGCGACTTCGCGCCGGAAAGTGGAGTAGTCCGGAAGTAGCATGTGTCCTTCCCCAACTAGGATCCGGCAGAAATGGTGAGCCGAGGGTGGGAGTGGTGGCATCCTGGGAGGGGTTGTGTAGCAATCTTGGGGTCAAACAAGAAGGGTTCGAGAAAGCAGTCGCGTAATATATCCCCTAGTGCCGCCGCCCTGTTTTACAGAAGAGGAACTTGGGTATTTGCAGCAAGCTCGCCGGGCGGCTTCCGTGGCTTTGCCAGAGCTCCGCCCAGGCCTCCTCCGTAGCCCCCTGCCCCTCTGGGAGGTCGCCTCTCCGACCCCGGGGTCTCCCCTCCGGCTCACACCCTCACTGCTTCCTTCTCATGGGACATCAGGACGGGTCGAGGCCTCCACGAGTTCTGCCGTCCCACAGAGGATTGGGAACTCTCCTCTAGTCACAGCGCACCGGTTGGGAGGGTTAAAAAATATAAGAGGTGAATTTTCTTTCTAAACATCCTCCCCAAACCCAGGGAACACCTAATTGAGTCCACCACAGTGCGCACTGACGTCATGATTGACATTATACTTTTCCGTTCCTTAAAAAAACGAACGAGTCTTTTTCCTTTACAAGTAAAGCTCTATGTCCCCCGGTGTTTTTGGTCAGGACTTGCTTAGGTGGTCTTCAGTTACACAGTTGTAGAAATTGTATAATTTGTCCTTTTGGTTTGACCTTTTTCAATCTCAATCTCTTTATTTGACTCTTCCCATTATAGTGCAGTAAATATTGTTACATTCACACGCCACAATTTGTTCAGCCATTCCCCAGTTGTTGGCCACACTGTTTCTATTCTTTTGCTCCTTAGTAAGTAGTGTTATATATGTATATTTTTGCACATAAATTTTTGCCAAAAGTCATTGTCATAAATCCCGGTTGTGGAATTGCTTAGTTAAAAGGTATGGATGATTTTTGTAACTTTTCCTTCCAACTTTTTCTAAAATCTTGGTGTGCTTGGGGCCCCTCTCCTAAATGTTGCAGTGCTTAAAACCAGATTCACTCTCAACACCAAATTAACTTGTATTTCCTCACCCCATTCTCCAGATGTTTGTTGAGAGCACATGTCTAGAGCCCTTTGAAGCTGAACCCTGCTGTCCGCTCAGGAGTTTCTCAGACAAGAACCAGAACCATGAAAACCCATTGAAATTCCAGCTATTTTGTCTTCTCTTTCTGACATTTTATGCAGAGGTTCCTCCCACATTTTTATCATCAAGAATTTATTGAACATTTAAAGAACATGTTGTCAGCCAATATGTTAACCTTATCTACTGAGGTTCCTACTATCTCTAATATCCTATTTTCTGAAGGTCTTTCTTGTTCTAATATCCATAGTCTGTAGTATTTTCTTTTTAGGTTTTTGCAAGGCAAATGGGCTTAAGTGGCTTACCCAAGGCCACACAGCTAGGTAATTATTAAGTGTCTGAGGCTGGATTTGAACTCAGGTACTCCTGACTCCAGGGCCAGTGCTCTTATCCACTGTGCCACTAATATCCATAGTCTAAGGACTCTCTTAGCTCTGTATTTTGAGGTCCCTTCTAGTTCTCCAAGGGCAGCTAGATGCTCAGGAACTAGCATGCCAGACCTGTAGTTAGGAAGATGAGTTCAAATGTGAGCAAGTCAATTAGCTTTATTTGCCTCTGTTTCCTCAACTGTAAAATGATCTGGAAAAGGAAAGGCAAACCACTCCAGTATCTTTGTCAAGAAAATCCCCAAAGGGAGCATGAAGATTCAGGTACAATTGAAAAAGAAATCTAGCTCTAATAGTCTATATTCTGGGGTCCTTTCTAGCTCTAATATTCCATGTTCTGAGATTCCTTCCAACCCTGGCTTTAAATAACTATAACAAAACAGACAAGTCCCATAAGAGAAAGAGGAACAAAATGCTTCTGAGGAAGGAGATATAGAAGGTAATAGGTAGTCAAGGGAGGGTTCATAGAGAAGTTGGTGTTTGAGGTGACAGTGGGTGGGAAGGCAGGCCTCCTGGCTTAGTAGAAAGCACCTTGACTCTGGAGCCATGAGGAACTGGATTCAAATGTTGTACCAAATGCTACTGTTGTGATCTGGGGCAAGTCATCTGTCTTCTATAGATTTCAGTTTCCTTATCTGCAAAATGAGGGGGTTGAATAAGAGAACTTGTGAGGTTCCTGCCAACTTTAGTTGGATGAATTCATTTGATTTCATTTTTTTTTTACTTATTCATTTATTTGTTTGTCTATTTATTCATTCCTTTATTTATGTTGGAGTCCTGGATTTAAGTAGGTAGAATTTTGGGGGAGGACATGACAAGTAGAGGGGATAGCATGTGAACTTTGAGGGGCCTTAGAGACTTTAAAAATTCATCTCTCATTTTACATCTAGAAAACCAGAGGGCCCTGAGAAGGGAAGTGTTTTAGAATCAGGATTTGGAATTCCTCATGGACTTTCTGACTCTCAGCTCCCAAAATCACTCCACCATCTGTTCTTTTAAAGTAGCCTGAAGAAGAGATGAAGTGTAACTTCCTCCTTTTGATGTCATCCTTTGGGGAGTTAGGAGTATGAAATGTTGCCTACATGAATAGGTGCCATAATTCTTATTTTGTTGAACTGTTTTTCTTTTTTCCTAGAGAGATAACTTGTTTGCCCCAAAAGCACGGGGAGAGATAGATCAAGAAATGATTTTGATGTATTTTTGTTTTGTTAAGTATTTCCCAATTAGATTATTAAAAAAATCTTAACATTCCTTTTTTTAGAATTATGACTTCCAAGTTCTCTTCCTTCCTCTCTTGTTCCTGTCCTGACTCTTAGAAAGCAAACAATAGGATATTGATTAAAAAATGATTTTGATGTAAAAACAAAAGATATCAGTAAAACATTTAATAAATGTTCAGAGCTAGAGCTTTTGCCTCCCACCTTTCAGTCCTCCGATCCATCATTTATCACTGAGTAGTCTCTTCCTTGAAAAGGAGAAAAAGGGCAGGATGGAAGAGACATCTTCCTGTTATGTCCCCTGTCTTCTTAGTGCCAAGTTTTATTATTACCATGTTTTGTAGCTATGTCTGTGTCTGAGGAATGAAATCCCTGGAGCTCATTTGGTTTGGAGAGAATACCAGAGATAAACCTTGAAACCCAAATCCCTTTCTCTAGAGCAGGGGCAGGGAACATCTGACCTGCAGGCTGTATAAGGTCAGTGGTCTGGCACTGCCATGGTAACAACTGCAAACAGGACTCGAAATTCAATAAATCTAGGAGCTTTTTAGGGTGAATTAATTAAATGTCTGATCAAATACGGCAAGCAAATGATGTTATAAATATCCAAATGACTCTTGGCAGAAAAAAGGTTCTACAACCTTGCTCTATATGAAACTGGGGCCATTGACCACTAAGCAGGAGACAGGCCTGGCTTTGTTGTCATAAGTGGGAAAGTGACCAGATCCCTCCTGAGGGATTGGGTGAGGCTGATGGGTCTAATCACTGATGAATAAGGGAAAATCTGTGTCCTGGGTGCTGTGAGAGGGGAGGAATTAGGGGTTTTATTGCTTTGTGAGAACCATTGTTTCTGGGAGTTTCTATTTTTTTTTGTCTTCAGAAGGTCACTGTGGGTGAGAATGGGGCTCTTTCATCTCCATGGGGTACAGAGTTGAGATGATGCTTTGTTGACACTCACTGGTCAGATCATGAGACCTTGACACACAGAATCCAGAATTTTGTCCTTCCTTATGACAATTATCATATTCTGTTTGCGATCATGAATGAATCATAAAGCCCCAGGGAGCCTCAGAATAGGAATTGTTCAACTATAGGGACCATAGAACATGGAATGCTAAGTTGGAAAGGACTTGAGGAAATTCTTAAGACCAGGAAGGATATTTCCCCAGTCAGCTTTAGTTAAGGTTCTCTGTAGTAGCTAGGGGTTAAAGTTGGACCAGAATTTCTCCAGAAGATTCAGTGTTTGCTTTATAGGATCATAGGATCCAAAGTCAGCAGTGATCATTTAACCTGGCTCTCTCATTTTATAAATGAAGATACTGAGGTCCAAACTTGCTTAGGATCACAGAGGTAAAAAAGAAGCAGAGCTAGAATTCAAATCTAGCTTCTTTGATTCTAAATCTGGTATTCCTTCTGTTGTAATGTACTGCCTCAAATATGATTAAAATGCTTTTGAAGAAATAGTACTTTGGACAGGACACTTATATTCATTGGTTATTTTCTCACTGCTTGTCCTTAAAGCAAAAACTGGACCTCAGTTTTCCCATCTTTAAAACTGAAAGATTGCTCTCTTTATCTCTTGAGCTATCATTGGAACCCTGAATTATCGAACATCTACTTAGCCCTGACTTGAGTCTGGAGCTGTCACCTAATACTGGAAACAGAATGTAGGAGGGATGTATAAACGATGTTTAACCTAGAGAAGACAAGACTTGGGGGAAAGAGAGTTGTGTTCAATATTTGAAGAGCCTTGTAGAAAAGGGATTAGACATGTTCCCTTCAACTACAAAAGAATGGAACACAATAAATGGGTGGAAGAAAAATTAGACTTGTTATAAGGAAAAACTTCTATCAATTACAGCTGTCCAAAATGGCATGGATCAGCTTAGGAAGGAGTGGAGAGATTTAAACAGAAGAAAGATGATACTTATTGAATATATTAAAGTGAAGATTCCCTTCAGATGTGGTTCAGACTAGGTGACCTCTTCCAGAGCTTAAATTCTATGATTTTGTGGTAGTTTCTCATGGGTTAGCAGAGTCATACATCTCATATTCCCCCAGCTCCCAGGACCCACATATATATGTACCTTCAGATAGATGACTGCTTAATAACTTCCTTTTTCTCTCCCTTTCAGGCCACGGGAACAGACCAAGTGGTGGGATTTGGCCTGGTGGTTTTCAGTCTTGTAACCTTCACCTACTACACGATTTGGGTGATCATTCTGGTATGCTTCCTATCCTACCATTGATCATAACCTTCTTCCCTTAGACTTCACAGAGCCCTTTGCTTCCTCCACAATGGACTTAACAGTCTTATTAATTTATCTATATTTACATCTTATCTCTCTTCTAGAGGGCAGTGACAGTAATTACTCTTAACTTCCCAGTCTTTTGTAGTTCCCAGGACAGTGCCCTAAACCCTGTAGCTATTTAATAATCACTTGTTTATTACATGAACAGATTCAATGGGAAATGTACTGTATTCAGAATAGCAGCAATACTGCAGAATGATCAGCTATGAATGACCTACCTTTTCTCAGCAATGCTGCTATGTTGAAGGATACTGCCCATCCCAAAGACAGAGCTGATGGTGTCTGACTACAGATTGATGCATGCATTTTTTTTCCCTTGAGGTTTCTCTCTTTTTATTTTTTTACTTTTACAACATGACTATTGTAGTAATATTTTTCCTGACTACACATTTTAACCTATATCAAGTAACTTGCTTTCTCAATGAGGGAGAGTGGGGTGGGAGGAAGAGAGAGAATTTGGAACTCAGGGTTTTGGAAGTGAATGTTAAACCTTGTTTTTGCATGTTACCAGGGAGGAAATAATATTTAAAAAAGAATGTTTAAAAAAATGCTTTAACACATCTTCAGGGAAGAAAAAAGAAAATATCCACCAAAATAAAGAAAATAAATGTGAAAAAAGTCATTTGTTGAATGAATATTGTCATGTGCACTTTGATTGATCACATACTTTGTCCCTTCCTGGACCACTTGTCTTCTCTCTCTTTCAGCTGTTGTGGCCCCATTTTCAAGTCTAAAATACTCAGTTTCTTGAACTCTTCTTTATCATAGGCATCTGCCAGTCAGGCCATGCAGGCTGAGCAAAAACCAGCTGCCTGGGAAGTGGGCTGGTAGGCAGTTTCCAAGAGGCCTTGAGTGGAAGACTTCCAATAAGTCCCTTAGAAATCCCCTCCCCCAAATTTGGGTACTGCTGGCTCTGGGTGGTAGAACTTATTTGGATGTTTCTCTCTCACTTTGCAGCCCTTCATAGATAGTGATCATATTATCCACAAGTACTTCCTGCCCAGGGAGTACGCCATCATCATCCCCCTAGCAGCTGGCCTATTTCTGTTGCTGTTTGTGGGTAAGTGATCATCTTCCTCCTTCCCTCAAGAAAGGAGGGTGGGGGTAGAGAATGTTTCAGAAGTGCAGCTGTTTAAACTTCTTCATTACTGTGGATAATAATTTCTTGGGATACTCACAAGTTCCCCTGGCCCTCAGGTGGCATAATAGATAGAATATTGGATTTGGAGTCAGAAAGACCTGAGTTCAAATTTTGCCTGAGATACTTCCTAAGGATGTGATCCTGGGTGATTTGCTTAATTGCTTATGTATACCTCAGTTTCCTTGCCTGTGATATGAAGGAGTTGGACCTCATGACTTTCTATGGTCCTTACCAGCTCTAAATCCATGATTTTAGGAAATAACTTGACCAAAATCTCCTGTTAGTGGTGCTGGACTTGGAATGAGAAAGATTTCAGTTCAAATCCCATCTCTGGCATTTTCTATGTGACCATGAACAACTTAAACTTAACCTCTCTCGGGAAAATATTACCCATAATAGTACCCTACCCTACTGAGGATCAAATGTGAGAATGTGTGTAAAATACTTTGCAAACTTTAGAAGCACCATATCATTGGTGTTTATTATTGGGGTCATTAGTGGAAGATCCAGGCCCAAGACCTAAATCTCCTGATCTTCTGGTACTTCCCACTGTCTACTACCTGCCTAAATAGAAAAAAAGGGGTCCTTGAGAGACTTGCAATCATAGTCTCAGAGCTGGAAAGTTGCCATCCAGTTTCCCCCGGATGCATGGATCCTCTCCAACTTGTGCTTTACCATCTAGCCTTTGATGGAAGACTTCCAGGGACTCCAAAGACCACTGGGCAGTTGTGGCCTGTCTCTCACTGGGTATTGCTGAGAGAGGATAGCTCCATGGTCTCTACCAGGGACTTGACTGGTTTTTTGGTTGGGAGGTTCATCTTAGTCCCTTCTGCTGCAACTTAAATCTAAAGTTTAAAGTTTAAATATAAAGGTGATCAATTTTGCACCCTAAAGAGTGTTCAGGGAAAGGGCATGGGTCCCCCTAGTGGGGTGGTGAGAAAGGCATTCATGCATGGAGTGGGACACTAGTTTCCAGGACAACTAAGATCCCTTCTGCCTTCCTATTGGTACTGTTCAATGTTAATACTGTTGTCCTGTCCTTGCTTTCTGGCTCTGACTCATGAAAGGACATTTCTGGGTTTTCTGTTGCAGGGCTGTTCATCACTTATGTAATGTTGAAGAATCGGAAACCAGTCAAGAAAACAGATTGAAGGAGGATGCATAGTCCAGTTTGGGAGGTCAGATCTGGATCTTGGACCCTATGTGCTGTATTCTAGTGGGACTTGGAGGAGACTCTGGGGAAGGTATTAAAGAGGATCCTGTGCTCCTGTCCTCCCCACCTCCTCTCAGGTCAGGGGTGGGAGTGCAGTCCTGTTCTCAGGATGCTGAGCCTCAGCATCCCAGATATCCTCTGTGAGATTGACCTGAATTGAATTCCATCTATGACTGGCTACCTCCTTCAACCTGAGATCTAGCCCATGTGGAAGAAGCAAGAGGAAGACATTCCAGCTTTTCTCCCTCAGCCCTTCTCCCAGTTTTATGGGTGAAAGAGAACAACCTCCTTCCCTTTCTTGTATCCCTCCCAGGCTCTGCAAACTTTCATTCACATTCCTCTTATGTCCTTCCCTTCTCTACCTCTTGCTCAGTGGAAAGGCAGCTTTTCATTGCCTGACACAACCTTGGGCTCATTCTGGAGTATAGGCTCCACTAGACAAATCCTAAATTCACTTCCCTAGGAATAAGACCAGACACCATCCTGGTAAAGGGACCAAAGAGAAGGAGATGCTCAGTTCAGGCCATGAAAACTGTAGAAACTTTGTGGATTTTACTATCAACACTGTCAAGTATAGAGGCCTGATAGATATTGTTTGTCCAGTGTGCTGTGTAACTCTCCACCCCCCCCCCCCCATACTCATCTGACCTCCATGTGGTTTCTGTATAGGTCCCTATGTGCCTAAGCTTCCAGTTTCATCTGTGTGTTGTTTCAATAAATATTTAATATGTGTCTGACTCAATCATCCCTCCACAACCCTCACCCTCATCGTGAGCCGGCTGGGTTTGGGAGTGGATAAATTAAGTCTGAACCTTGTAGTTCAGAGAGAAGAGAAGGGTGAAGGGTGGTCAAGAGGTGAATTTGGAAACTTGGTAATGGGAAGATTCTTTTCATCTTAGAATCTCCTCTTCAGGGGTGGCTAGGTGGCGCAGTGGATATAGCACCGGCCCTGGAGTCAGGAGTGCCTGGGTTCAAGTCCGGTCTCAGACACTTAATAATGACCTAGCTGTGTGGCCTTGGGCAAGCCACTTAACCCCATTTGCCTTGCAAAAACCTAAAACAAAGCAAAACAAAATGAAACAATCTCCTCTTCACTCCAGCCTGTATCTGTAGTCCAAGAAGTGTTGGGGTGGGACTCAACAGGTCAAAGAACTATATGACATCTTCAGACAAGATCTCTGTAAGGGAGTCGTGGCAGGGCTTTCACTGATCCTGACAATAGGAATCATCAGTGGCTTAGCATTCTTGGACTGTGCCCAACACAGGTGTTTTATAATTTTAGTTAACAAAATCCACACTTTTTTCTCCTCTTCCCTTCTCCCCAATTTGAAAAAAAAAGAAAAAGCCCTAGAAGTGTATTTATTCAAGCAAAACAATTTCTCAAATGTATTTATGTCTTTGTACTCTTCTCTCAGGAGTGGGTAGCATGTCTCATCATGAGTTCTTTGGAAGCAATGCAGTCAAATAAGCACTTAATGTCACTCCTTTGCAAAACCCTGCATACACAAAGGCCCACCCTCAAGGAGACAGCAAATTCTTTTCAAAAGACTGTTCTTTTTTTTAGGTTTTTGCAAGGCAAATGGGGTTAAGTGGCTTGCCCAAGGCCACACAGCTAGGTCATTATTAAGTGTCTGAGACCGGATTTGAACCCAGGCACTCCTGACTCCAGGGCTGGTGCTCTATCCACTGTGCCACCTTCTCAATCTTATCTTGAATCCATCACCTCACTATAGATGAGTAGTTTTCTTCATCAGTCCTCTAGAATCTTGGTTGGTCTTTGTATTGATCACTTAAGTCCTTTGAAGTTGTCCTTACCTGTTATATAAATCGTTCTGGTTCTGTTTATACTGTAACAGTTCATATAAATCTTCACAAGTTTTCTGAAATTTGTCTCCATTTCTTATAGCAGAATAATATCCCACCACATTTTAGGTTTTTGCAAGGCAATGGAGTTAAGTGGCTTGCCTAAGGCCACACAGCTAGGTAATTATTAAATGTCTGAGGCTGAATTTGAACTCAGGTCCTCCTGACTCCAGGGCTGGCGCTCTATCCACTGTGCCACCTAGCCACCCCCCCCCCACATTCATATACTTTTTTTTTTAGGTTTTTTTTGCAAGGCAAATGAGGTTAAGTGGCTTGCCCAAGGCCACACAGCTAGGTAATTATTAAGTGTTTTGAGATCAGATTTGAACCCAGGTACTCCTGACTCCAGGGCCGGTACTTTATCCAGTGCGCCACCTAGCTGCCCCCTATTCATATACTCTTAACTTGTTCAGTTTTTCCTTATGTGTTAGGCATCACTTCAATTTCTATTTCTTTGCCACTGGGGAAAAAACTGCTATAAATTTTGTTGTACATATAGGCTCTTTTCTTTCTTTGATTTCAGATTAGGCTAGTAAGCAGTATTGCTAGATCAAAAGTTACTTTTGGAAGGCATAGTTCCAAATTACTTTTCAGAATGTTTGGAATAGTTCACAACTCCACCAGCAGTGCATTAATGTACTTGTTTTCCCAGAGCCCCTCCAGCATTTTTCTTTTTTGTCAAATTTGCCTATCTGATGGATGTGAATGGAACAGTGTTAGGGACTGTTGTGTGTGGGAATACTGTAAATCTTCATCACCTAGTGCCCTTGAGCACCAGAACATTATTTTACTAAGTGCCAGGGGAATGGGAGTGGATTAGGGTCTGGGAAGGATATTTAAGCACTTGTATTTTGATAAATAGATGGATACCTTGGTGTACAAAGGGAGAACTTGTCTTCCTTGTCTCCTGTCCCTCCAGAGCTTGCCTGGGGAAAGATAAGGGAGTCTAGAAAGGGACTCAACAGTGGTTTTATTTTTCATTTCTTCAAATATTCTCTAATTAGTAATTTTTTTAATGTGTTAGTGATAGCTTATTCTTTCTCTGAAAATTACCTGTTCGTAACCTTTTTTTAATAACCAATTTTTAAAAAATTTTTTGTTGAAGGCAATGGGGTTAAGAGTGACTTGCCCAAGGTCACATAGCTAGGCAATTATTCTCAGAGGCCAGATTTGACCTGAGGTCCTCTTGACTCCAGGACCCACCACCCACTGCACCACCTAGCTGCCTCTGACTACCAATTTCTAGCCTCTTGGGGCAGCTGGAATTCCCTTAGCCCTTCAAGCCTGCCACGGATTTGCTCCTGGGCAAGAGCTAACAGCCTTCAGTCTCCTCTTCTGTAAAATAAGGAATGGGCTGTGGAATATAAGATCTCTGAAATTCTTTCCAGTAGCATAATACTATAGTATTTTCAGTCCTTCTTTAGGAAGGTGATGTTTGACCAAAAGATTCTTGACCGGTCTTTGAAATCTTGGGAGATATCTCCCATATGCTTCACTTCCTTCCTGACTCTAGTTCCTGGGTTAAAGCCCGAATTGCTTAAGTCATTTCCCTCCCACTCCCCAGACCCCACAATTTCATCGTGGGGCAGCCCAGCTTGAGACGGTGGCCCTGAGCAGGGAGCCCTCGCCAGGCGGGAGGAGAGGGAACACATCAACACCCCGGAATCGTCAAATATCCCCCAAGGAAGGGACCATGGAGGGGTTTAGAAGCATGGGCGTCCAAAGATCAACTGGAACTTGGTCAGGTGCCCTTAGTTCGAGCCCAGCGCTGCCACTGATGCCCTTCACGACCTCTCTGGAAGATGAAGGGGCAGAACTGGACTAAGCGGTCTCGAAGAGCTTTTCCCGAGCCAGGTCTCCAATCCCGTCTCATCTACCGGGGGAGGGACGGTTTGGGGAAACTGAGGCCCAGGAGAGTGAAGAGACTAGAGCCGAGTCGGGCTCCAACAAGCCGGTTCTTGGGATTCCCGACCCATCAGCACCCAGGGAGCGGGGCGGGGAGCCCCGGACTCCCGCGCCTCAGCCTCTGCCCAGCTCCAGGTAGCCAATCAGGGACTCCCGAGGCGGGGCGGGGCCCGGCCGGGGGCGGGACAAAGGGGGCGGGCGGGGCGGGAGCTCGGGCTCTCGAGCTGCGGGCGGCGGGAGCGGCCGCAGGGGCCATGTCGGCGTCTGCTGCGCCCGTGAAGCGCGTTGAGGTAGATCCGGGGGCACTGCCCGGCTGGCTGGTTGGGCCTTGGCCTCCCGGCTCGGGGGCCCTCGTCCTTCTTGCGGGAGCCTCCGGCCCTGGCCCTGCCCCCCCTGCCCGCCCGGGGCTCGCGGGACGTCCCCGGACGGGACTGGACTGGAACTGCCGCGCCCGGAGCGCTGGGGTCCCTGGGGTGGGGCTAGGTGCCCGGAAGCCTCTGTCCGGGACTCCCGGGGCGCCTTAGGCACTGTGGTCTGGGGCGGGGTCGCCCTTCTTTGTCCCTGCAGGAACGGGCTGGGCACTGTTGAGGCCTTGGCCCGCTAAACAGGTCCGCGCCCACCCTGGGCCGCGTGCCATGCGCCGTGAATGCCTCTCCGCCTTCAATTCCTGTTTTCTACACCCAGGACCTACTCAGCCCCCAGTCCCCTAGCTATCCTCCCCTCCCTCAGTCAAGCAGCCCACCCTGCCTGTCCTATATCTTCCCACCCCAGGATGGGGCGACCCTGAACCTGTGTGTCCTCCTCCTCGGGCGGGCTGACCCCGTCCTTGTCCTAGGAGGAACTCAGACCGGTAATGAACAATTCTGGTGCCTGAAGCAAGTACCACGAGTGTGGGAGGAGGAGGAGGAGGAGGAACGGGGCAAGCAGGCCGGATAATGTTGTTTTTCAAAAACTCTTCCCTTTGTCTAAATTTTCTCTGGACAGGGAAAAATATCTACAGGAAAATGGACAAGTTCCTCAGGTGTCTTGTCAAAACATGCACTATTTCAAAAGGTGAGGAAGGCAGCCATCAAGAGATAGAGGATGCAAAAGTGGTCCTCTCCAGTCCTGGGGTTATCTAAAGCATCTCCCAGAGGAGACCAGCAGTGGGAGTTGTTGGACTTAGGATCATTATAGATGGTGATCTGAGCAAAATGCTGGGAGGAGCCCTCCAAATGTGAGGCACTGGGGAAGGATGGTGAGATATAGAAACACTTGTGGGTAGGTTCACCTGGGAAGAAGCTCACTCTGAAATAAATCCGGTTTCCCATCTTTCTTGTGCTTTAACTGTATCTTCCTTCCCTTCCCTATCCACCCTGCCCACAGGAGAATTTCACTAACAACACTGTCAAGGCACCAGGCTCCCTCTTTCATCAAATCTTGTGCCACATAAGAGAGAAGTGGAAATACCTTGGCCTTTTTGAGATTGACTGCAAACATGAGTTTTTCAAACTGACGTGCATGATTAAGAAAGGGCTTCAGGATGCCATCCAGGTCTCCATTGATTGCCCTTCCAGGGTGAGCCAGTTTGTGAGGAGGACCCACTAGAAAGAACTGTTTTGGAGTGTGACTCAGGGGGGGGGGGGGAATCAGCACAAAACTGATGGCAGAAGAGCTTGACTTCCAAGCAATATTTACTTGTTAGAAAATCATTTTCCTAAGGGTAGCTAGGTGGCACAGTTGAAAGAACATCAAGCCTGAAGTCAGGAGAACCTGAATTCAAATCCAGCCTCAAGATACTTGACACTAGCTATGTGGCCTTGGACAAGTCACCTAGTCTTCACTGTCCAAAAAAAATTATTTTCCTTTTCCAAATCTAAATTTCCTCATCTGCAAAATGAGTTCAGACTTGAATTGAGATAATTTCAGAGAACCATTTTAGTGCCAGCATCCCCAGGTTCCCAATTCTAATAGTTTGTGAATCTTCAAATAAAAAACATTCATATGCTCCCACCTCCAGTCTGACCCTGCCCAATTATACCCCATCCCTCTGGCCTCCTTCAGGTCTGGGACTCAATCAGAATCTGCTTAGCAAATACCAGAGCTCACAGGTCAGTATAGAAGCTGAGCAAGGCAATTGAATGAGGCAGTACAGAGGAGAGAGACTTACCTCTCCTGGTATTGCAAGAAGAGGAAAAAGGGAGAGGGCTAGGAAAGGTTGTTGGAGAGGGGTGAGGAAGAGAGGCAGAATTATGAGATTCACTCCTTATTTTCCCAGCTACCCCAGGAGGCAGTTTTCTTCTTACTCTCCTTTGGGGTAGGAGGTTGGGAAGGGGTAGGGTGGCCAGAAAATAGAATTGAATTAATGGTGGAATTGAGGATGAAGCTGGAGGGAGTTTCATCCATAACTTTATCTGTTTTTCCCTTCCAGCAACCCCTAAAGAATGAAGATTATTCATCTGTAATGACCCATCCTTATAAGGTAGGAATTTCCAGAATTCTTAGAGATGGAGTAGGAGAGGGACTCTAGCTCCAGCTCTGCCACTGACTTAAATTAGGGCTTGAAATTAACCCTGAACAAGTCATTTCACCTCTAACTGCCCTTAGTTTTCCTCATTTTTCAAATGGTCATGATAACCCCTGCCCTGTTTCCCTCATAGAATTGTTAGGAAAGTCAAATTAAAGAATGTATGGAAAAGCTGTCTGTAAACTCCACAGACCTGTCAAGAGATCTATCCTGGTAGGATTGAGTTATAAGGGTAGCTCTTAGGATAGATCTCTGACCCAGATGTTCCACTTTTCTCTTGGCCTAAAACCTTCCCTGTTTGAATTTCCATCCTATGTCCCCCCAGATCCACTCCTCACATTCCCCATGACATGATTTATTTATGCAAAGACACAGTGTCTTTCCCTCTCCCCAAACTTTTGTAGGAGTGATCATCTTGCAAGGGTCCTGCTTACATCATTTGCACAGTGTGTATGTTTATACCTATTGCACATATGTGCTTCAAAAATGTCAGCTTGTTGTACCTTGCCACTCCATGTGCCAGCCATTGGGTTAAAACTTTACAAATAGAATCTCATATAATAATGATGATGATGATGATGATGATGATGATAACAACAAAATAGTAGTAACTAACTGTATAGGGCTTACTTTGTGTCACACTTAACAATTATTCCTTCATTTGATCTTCACAATAGGTAGTTGCTTTTATTGTCCCCATTTTATAGTTGAGGAAACTAAAGCAAATAGAAATTAAGTGACTTGCTCAGGCTCAAGACAGTGAGTTTCTGAGGTCATATTTGAATTTAGGTCTTTCTGCTTCCAGACCTAGTGCTCTAACTGCTATGTAGTTTAGTTTACTTCTCTGTAGTTTTCATAATAGGAAACAAAACAAAACAAAATTTCATTCAGCCCTGAAATTAAACAAATATACATGTTAATATAGTAAGCCCCTGTACAGGGTACTCAATATATATGCCCCATATACTGAATGTCAAAACTTATGGTATTTTGACCCTAATAAAAAATTAAATTACATTGCTAATCTCCAGAGTTTGCCCTAATAAAGAACAAATGGAATTAGGTGTCTAAATCTGATACTCTTTAATTCTATATTTTTGATCAAAAATTGATCTCTTAGCCTCTAATTGTCATAAATCTGATTGTTGTCTCAGTGTGTAAAAATGTCAGTCTGCTATCTAAAGCCTGTCTCCTACATCTAAAATGTTGACTTGGCCTGTGTCAAAACTACCTTGAAAGTTCAATGATAGCACCAATAAATTCCTTTAGCTGGATCTACAAACCACAAGATAAGAGACTTCTTGGATGAGGAGAGAGCAATCCTATGGTTATATGTAAAGATTTTTTTTTCCAGTCTTAATTGGGATTCTTATCAATAGGAATTTGAAGCAAATATAAGTTATGAGAGGATCGTATTGTAGAACTATGTCATCTATGTAAAATCTCATTGGTTACCTAACTCTGTTTTATGATTCTTTCTCCTTTCTGTATAAAATCCCCCCCAAAATTTTGTAAAGGGGGTTGGCATTTGTAAGGATGCCATCTACCCATGGGTTTTTGGTAAAATCCTAGAGAATAAAACTTGATTTATAAAACTAACTTTATTTTATTTTTAGCCTAAAAAAATTATGGTTACTATAGGTCAGCTTGTGTTAGCCCCTAGAGGTTTTTAAGAAGTCACCAACAAGAAATTTGGTTAAGATACATTTTTAATGGTTCTTCTAAGCTCTGTGTCCAGAAGACATATGCAAGGGGTAGGAGTCAGGCTAATCACCCCTCCCCTTAGGTCACATATTTATAATGGGGAGTAGACAAAGGACCATAAACTTATTGGCTGCAGCCAATGAAATTACATATTCTTTCATAATTATGTCACAAGCATATATTTTAGTTTCCTTCTCCCAGTCAGGGTATTTGCTTCATGTCATGACCAACAGGGTTTCCATTAGAGGAAGAATACTTTATACAAACTTCCATAGCATATGGGATTCTCTATCCCCTGGAGGATGTCTGTACCTGTTAGTCACAGGATATGACTGTTGATATAATGAAAAAAATTATAGTTGCTATTAAGAAAGATAACCAGGCAAGCTTCTTGTTTTCTCAAGAGGAAGCTAACATTTTCGCATATAGAGTTGACATCTCTACATTTGGATTTATAACTGTTATTAGACAAGAGAAGCAAACTTTGATAAGTTTAAAACATGTAATTCACTGTTCACAATACATATTCACATTTCATTTGTTTCACTTGTTCATATCAATTAACAGTCATTTTTGAATGTTATTTCATTTTAGGTTATCATATGGAAAAGATAAGTTTTCATTATTCATCTTTTTGTAAGCTTTTGAGTTCCCCATTTTTCTGCTTCCCCTAGAAGAGAGTAATCTAATATTGGTGATACATGTATAATCATATTTAACATATTTCCATATTAATAATATTATGAAAGAAAAATAAGAACTAAAGGGAGAAAAATAAGGAAAAAAATAAAAGAAATTTTTAAAAGTGAAAATAGTATACTTTTGTCTGCATTCAGAATTCATATTTTTTTCTCTGGATGTGGATGGCATATTTAATCACAAGTTTTTTAGAATTGTCCTTGACCACTGAACTACTGAGAGGAGCTAATTTCATCATAATTGATCTTCACACAAATATTGCTGTTACTGTATACAATACTCTCCTGATTCTGCTTAATTAATTCAGCATCAGTTCATTCAAGTCTTTCTAGGTTTTTTGAAGTCTTCCTACTCTTAATTTCTTACAGAACCATACTATTCTATTACATTCATATATCATAATTTATTCATCCATTCCCCAATTGATGGACATCCCCTCAATTTTCAATTCTTTGCCACTTCAAAAAGAGCTGCTATAAATTTTTTTGTATATTTGGGTCTTTTACCCTTTTTAATGATTTCTTTGGGAAATGAATTTTTTTTTTTTAGGTTTTTGCAAGGCAAATGGAGTTAAGTGGCTTGCCCAAGGCCACACAGCTAGGTAATTACCAAGTGTCTGAGACCATATTTGAACCCAGGTACTCCTGACTCCAAGGCCGGTGCTTTATCCACTACGCCACCTAGCCGCCCCAGAAGGAAATGAATTTTTTTAGGGAACAGACCTAGTAGTGGTATTACTGGATCAAAGGTGTGCAATTTTATTGTCCTTTGTACATAGTTCCAAATTGCTCTCCAGAATGGTTGGGATAAGTTCACAATTCCATCAGCAGTGTATTAGTGTCCCAATTTTCCCACATCCCCTTAAATATTGATCATTTTCCATTTTTTGTCATTTTAGCCAATCTGATAGGTATGAGGTGATTCCACAAAGGTGTTTTAACGTTCATTTCTCTAATCAGTGATGAGTTGGAGCACTTTTCTCATCTGAAAAAACTGCCTAACCATTAACCATTTATCAGGTGGGGAATGACTTATATTCTTATAAATTTGACTCAGTTCTCTATATATTTTCAAAATGAGTCCTTTATCAGAAATACTAGCTTTTAAATTTTTTTTTCTTAGCTTCCTGCAAGTCTTCTAATCTTGATTGCATTGGTTTTATTTGTGCAAAAACTTGTTAATTTAATGTAATCAAAATTATCCATTTTGCATTTATAATGTTCTCTGTCTCTTGTTTGGTCACAAATGCCTTCCCTCTCCATAGATCTGACAGAATATTCCTTAGCCTAATTGACTTATGGTATCACCTTTTATGTCTCAATCCCATATCACTTTATCTTGGTACAAGGTATGAAATGTTGGTCAATGCCTCATTTTCACCATATTATTTTCCAGTTTTCCCAGTAGTTTTTGTCAAATAATGAGTTTTTATCCCAGAAGCTAGAGTCTTTGAGTTTATCAGACAGAAGATTATACTAGAGTCATTTATTATTTCTTTTGTTCCTAATCTATCCCACTGATCTACCCACTTTTTTCTTAGCCTGTATCAGATAGTTTTGATGACTGCCGATTTTAATATAGTTTCTGATCTGGTACTGCTAGTCCACTTTCTTTTGTATTTTTTTTCATTAATTCCCTTGATATTCTTGATCTTTTGTTCCTTCTGATGATTTTGTAGCTATTTTTATCTAGCTCTTTACAATAATTTTTGGTAGTTTGATTGGTTTGGTACTGAATAAGAAATTTAAATTTAGGAAGAATTATCATTTTTATTGTAATTAGCTTGGCCAACTCATGAATAATTGACATTTTTCCAGTTGTTTGGATCTGACTTTATTTGTGTGAAAAGTGTTTTATAATTTTGTTCATATAGTTTCTAGGTTTGTCTTGGCAGGTAGACTTTCCATTATTTTATGTTGTTTAGTTATTTCAAATGGATTTTTTTTATCTTTTGTTGGCTGGACTTTGTTGGTCATATCTAGTAATGTTGATGGTTTATGTGGACTTATTTTATATCCTTTTTTTTAGGTTTTTGCAAGGCAATGGGGTTAAGTGGCTTGCCCAAGGCCACACAGCTAGGTAGTTTTTAAGTGTCTGAGGTCCCATTTGAACTCAGGTACTCCTGACTCCAGGGCTGGTACTCTATCCACTGCACCATCTAGCTGCCCCATTTTATTTTATATCTTGTAAATTTGCTAGAGTTCTTCATTATTTAAAGTAGTTTTTTATTTGCTTTTCTAGAATTTTCTAAGTATACTATCATATCATCTGCAGTTTTGTTTCTGCATTGCCTATTCTAATTCCTTTAATTTCTTTTTCTTCTTTTGTTGCTAAAGCTAGCATTTCTAATAAATTGAATAATAATGATGATAATGGACATCTTTGTTTCATCCCTTGATCTTACTGGGAATACTTCTAGCTTATCCCCATTACATATAATGTTTGCTGATAGTTTTAGATAGATACCGCCTATCTCTCTAGTGTTTTTTAAATAGGAATTAGTGTTATATTTTGTCAAAAAGTTTTTTAGTCAATAGACAATTTCATTTATTTATTTATTTATTTAGGTTTTTTTGCAAGGCAAACGAGGTTAAGTGGCTTGCCCAAGGCCACATGGCTAGGTAATCATTAAGTGTCTGCGACTGGATTTGTACCCAAGTACTCCTGACTCCAGGGCCGGTGTTTGATCCACTAGGACACCTAGGCGCCGCCAATAGACAATTTGTAAGCAACTTCTTTGTGCCAAGCATACCAAATTCTGGAGAAGCAAAGAAAAAAAATGAACAGGTCAATGTCTTCAGGGGGCTTATATTTTTTGGAATACAATTTATACACATATGCATATATATAGATAGAGGGACTTTTGATTTCATTGATATAAAGAGCTACCTGGTAAGGACAACATGCATGTTGGCATCTTTATTGCCTATAGTTTCAGAAAGTTCATAAATCTGTTCTCAGACATTTATTAGATTCGTGACCCTGGGCAAGTCACTTAATCTTATTTGCCTCAGTTTGAATTGGAGAAGTAAATGGCAATCCACTCCAGTATCTCTTCCAAAAAAACCCCAAATGGGATCATGAAGAATCAGATGACTGAAATGACTTGAAATCAAGGTCTTTATGACTTTTAGATTTGCCCTACATCTACTAGACAATTAGGTGGGGAAGTAGATAAAATGATAAACCTGGATTTGGGAAGGCCTGAGTTTAGATCTGGCCTCAGATGTTAGCTGTGTGACCCTGGGCAAGTCACTTAAACCTGTTTGCCTTAGTTTCCTCAATTATAAAATAGGGATAACTAGCATTTATTTCCTGGAGTGGTTATGAGGATTAAATGGAATGATATTTGAAAAGTGCTTTGTAAATTCCAAAGTGCTAAACAGATGCTGCCTAATAGTTATTGTTATCATTATTAGCTAAACAGTTAGTTCTCTGAGTAGGGGGGTGGGAGATCATTCCAGAGCTTTCCTGTTCTTTCCCCTGGAATTCTGGCATAGGCCATACCCTATGGTTTTTTTTTTAGGTTGTTTTTTTTTGCAAGGCAAACGGGGTTAAGTGGCTTGCCCAAGGCCACACAGCTAGGTAATTATTAAGTATCTAAGGTCAAATTTGAACCCAGGTACTCCTGACTCCAGGGCCGGTGCTTTATCCACTGCGCCACCTAGCTGCCCCCTCCTGCTATGTTTTTTCATTGACCCTTCCCCATCAGGACTTTGAAATGGGCACTTTCGCAGGCCCTGCCTTTGCCCACCTTCGTCACTTCCTGGGCCTGGCAGAAAAGGATTACCAGATATCTCTGACTTCCAGCTGCTGTTTCCTACAGTTCATCAGCAATTCTAGGAGCAAAGCAAACTTCTTCTTAACGTGAGCATCACATCAAAGGGTGGGAGAGAGGTTAGGAAAGGGAAGCCTAGGAAAGATAAATATTTGAGAACCTACTAGGGATAGGTAGAAAGGCTGGTCCCAGGAACCCTCAATCATTTTTGTGCTGCCTGGTTCCACATTAGTGGCACTAGATGGAGAGAGAACAGAGATCTGTTCTCCAGAGTGCTGGAGATCTGTGAGGTGCTCTGGTCAGAGAACCCTTTCTATAGTGGTTGGGGGTGGGGAGGGAGGTAGGAGAGTGGGTAAAATGTAAGGTGGAGGACTGAATTGGGATTAGAGGAAATCTGGGAATGAGAGAGAGACAGAGAGAGAGAGAAAGTTAATAGAAATTGATATGATAATCCTCCAGACTGGACTTCAGCCTGACCCTTTGACTCTTTTTGACCTCTCCCCTATCCCAGAAATGACAAGCGCTTCTTCCTGAAGACCCAAAAAAAGTGGGAGATCCAGTTCCTGCTCTCTAAACTGGCCCTCTACATTCATCACCTCCATGAATACCCCCATTCCCTGCTTGTCAAGTTTCTGGGTAGGACCCAGGTGGTCTAAGGACATTGCTCTAGGGGGAAAGGGATGAAGTCTGGGCTCCCTATCTCTCCTCCTTCTTTAGACCTTTCTGTCTTTCTTTCTCTTTCCTGCTAGGTATCCACAGCATCAAGGTGCCCAAGGAGAAGAAGGTAGGTGATATTTAGTGCCTGGAAAATTCTTAAGTGTGAAGAGTAGGGCAGAAGATGACCTCTCTTCCCTTTCTCTTTCTCCTAGAAATACTACATCATCATGCAGAACATCTTCTACCCTGATGATCGAATTTCGAAAAGGTTGGTAGGAGACAAGGAGCTTTCCAACCCAGCAAGCCTATCAGCAGTGCCCCCATGGAAGGAGTATTTGCAGTCTTGAGACTAACATCTATATTTCTGTTGTATACTTTAAGGGATAATTTACTACAGCCCTATGAGGAAGATAGTGCAAGTTTTGATACTCCCATTTTCCAAATGAGTAAACTGAGACCTAGGGAGGTTAAACGACCTGTCCTTGATCTTTCACTGAGTTTCAAACCTTGAACTGGAGCTAATATCTCAGGAGTCCTGACTCAGCATTCCTCTACTGAACCTCTACTATTTCAAATGGTCCCAGCATGGTCCAGTTGAGGGACTCCTAAGAACACAGAAATGGTAGAGCTCAGACCAGACCTTTCTTGCAGGTCCTTTAGTTGAATTCTCTTATTACCTTTAGAGTTCCCTTCATTTTTTAGAGAGAAGGAAACTGAGGTCCAGAGAGACTAAATATAGCAGCAAGATGGCATCCAGTCAGGTCTTTATTGTGTGCCAAGTTCAGAGACAAACCAGTACTAACCCTGGCCTCCAAGAGCTCATGGTGGTGGGAGGGGGAACTGTCATTAACAGAGTAGATGGAAAGCACTGGAAGAGGAAAAGGTGCTAGCAGCTGAAGAGGGTGGGAGAAATCGAGCAAGGGCTTCTGCAGAAGAGATGAATTTAGCTGAGTCTAGGAGAAAGCCAGAAAGGCAGAGAGGTAAGAATAGATCGAGCAAAAGTGGAAAAACTGGCTTCTGTCACTTTGTTACCAGACAACCTCTCTCTGCCTCCCATTCCCCATGGGTAAAATGGTAATGATGCTCCCTCCTCCTCCACAGGACCATCTTGAGGATAAAATGAAGTAAGGGATGGGAAAGTACTTTATTAAACTATACAACTCTGAGTTCAGATATGCATTCATTGGCCCTGTGACAGACTGTATTGGGAGCTAGACAAAGAAGGAAATGCCTTGAGTTCTCTCTTGGAGCTTTTTTTCTTGGTGTTTGCTGTTAGCCAGACTCCCTGAGGACCTCTTGGGAAAGGTCATATAAAGGAGAGCTTTATTTCATTGAGGCTCTGTGAACTGTCCACTGAACCCTCTAAGCTGGCCCCCCTTTTTTTAAACTCACCCTCCCCTTTTCAAATTTAGGTATTTGAGTAAGGTAAATATTGTTTAAATGTTTTAAATATTGCAAAAAAAAAGGGCAAATAGTCCATTGCCTAATAGATGTGCCTTTCCTTCTTTCCTTCCTTCTCTCTCTCCCTCTCTCCCTCTCTCCCTCCCTCCCTTCCTTCCTTTCCTCCTTCCATCCCTCCCTCCCTCCCTCCTTCCTTTCCTTCCTTCCTTCCCTTCTTTCCTCCCTCCCTCTTTCCATCCCCTTGCCTGGTCAGGTATGACATTAAAGGCTGTCAAGTGAACCGCTGGACTGACCCTCAGTCTGAGGACAACCCCATTATCATGGTGCTAAAGGATCTCAACTTTGAGGGACACACCATCTCCCTGGGTGAGCCAGCCCCATGTTTTGGAGCTGCCTCTAGGGCAATCACCACTTGGTGCTCCTTGGTATCTATTGCTTCTCAGCTGCTTGAGAGGGTAGTGGGTCAGAACCATCAGATACCAACTGAGGTAAACTGTGTCAGGAAGCTTTTGTGGTAGAGAAAACAGTGGCAAATCTTCCAGTCTGGGTCTAAAGTTGATCTTCGTGGGATGCTGATAAATGCTATGCCTTCTCTTCTTCCCATCCTCAACTTTGTCCTAAATGCCCCAGAGAGACCTAGCCTAGTCTCTTCCATGCTTCCTCTTCACTACAATACCCACCATGCTTTATAATCCTAACCCATTTCCACAGGGTCCCAGCGGAAGTGGATTCTCAAGCAGATGGAGCTGGACACAACCTTCTTGCGTAATCTCAATGTCCTGGACTACAGTTTCCTGGTGGCATTTCAGAAGCTCCACTTGGAGGAGAAGCCCACGGGCAAGAATAACTTAGCTCGTATAATCAAGTAAGCCACCTTGGAAAATCAGTAGGAGAGAAATTGGAGAAGAAAGGACATGAGGGTAGGATGGGGGAGTGAAGAAGGGACAGAATAGCTAGAATGTAGAAATCAGATTGGACAGATTCCGCTTGGCTCTGGAGAACTGAACTAGGAAAAACTGGGAGAAGTTGCAAAGAGGCAGATTGAGGCTTGATAGGAATTTTTAAAATTGTCTGGAAGGGGGATGGGTGACTTGGGACATGGCAGGTTCCCCCTCATTGATTTCTGACAGTATGTCCAGGTTTTTAGGAGTCTGAGTAAAGGCTGGGAATCGAGCAGTTGAGATGCAAGATATAAGAGACTGGGAAGGAAGAGTCATGGAGGGCTAAGGAAGGAACTATTTTGGGAAGGCTGCCTTAAGAAATGAACCTAGGCCCCCCCCAGGGGAAAGGGAGGGAAGGAACAAGCAATGATGAAGTACCAGCACTGTGTTGAAATTTTACAAATATCTAATTTGTTGGCCTTGGGGAAGCAGGTAAAATTATGAAGCCCACTTTACAGCTCTAGAAACTGAGGCAGAGAGAGATTAAGTGACTTGCCCAGTATTACTCATCTGGAACCAGATCTTCCTAATGCTCAGCATCTTCTTTGTCCATCCCCTGCTCCACTTGGCTATAAATTTGCCTCTCTCTTTTCCTTGTAGGTCTGCTTCATCTTATTTGACTTCAGACAGGCTATCGATGAGTCTGTGGGATAATACCACTTCCTCTACCCTGGAAAGGATCCAGTCTTGCAACTTGGCTGCTCACAATTGTCGGCTCCTGCCTGATGTCACCAATGCCTTACACATCCTGGATGGCCCAGATCAGCGATACTTTATTGGGATTATAGACTTCTTCATTGTCTACAGTCTCCGCAAAAGGCTAGAGTGCCTGTGGAAATCCCTTGCTTACCCTGGCCAATCTTTCTCCACCGTCAACCCTACCCTCTATGCCAGACGCCTCTGCCAGTGGTTGGATACTCATACAGAGTGATAGGGTCTCCTCAGAGAATTCCCACCTGAGATTGCTTTCTCCACCACAAGGGGACAGCCTTGGCTCAGAAAAATCAGACTCTCTGGTAGGTTTTGCACTTGGAATGATAGTGACTACATTCCTGACTTCTCTTATTCTTCCCAAACATGTCTGGATGCTGGGGAGATAAAGTTGGGGTCAGGAAGCAATCTGATGTAGCAGAAAGAACACTAGACTGAACATTAGCAGTTCTAGTCCTATCTCTGCCTCTTAATTTACTAAGCTTCCTTCATCTGAGTCTTGTTTTTCTTTTCTGTAAAATGAGGGTGTTGGATCTTAAAGGTCATTCCAGCTCTACAATTTGGTGGTATGGATAGGAGAAAATTCAGGGGCTTAAGTTATATCTGCTACTTCTACTCATGGTTTGAATCATATACATGATAAGATAATGAATTCTGGGAAATCCCTCTGTCTTAACCACCAACATGGCAAGTATCCTTTGGGAGAGGGCATCACACTCCTGATCTGTCTGCTGCTGCACAGAAGCCAAGGCCTGAAGAACAAAAGAGAAATAAATAATAGAGTACTTTCCCAAGTATAGGAAACAGGGTTCTTGAGGGGGGTGATTACGAAAATGATTCCTTTATGAAGAAGTATATGGAGCCAAAGTGGCAGAGGCGGGGAGGTGATTCATTTTAAGGTATCTGGACCCTGTCTTATCTAACTCTGAACAAGTTGTTCAACTCTTGATGCCTCTATTTTAAGGAGCAAATTTCATGTCCCCACCTCATAGCAAGGATGTACCTCAAGATTCTATGCAGGTCCTCCTCTCTCTACTCTCTCTTTTGTGAACTTGTTAACTTTCATGGATTTAATGATGATCTTTATGCAGATGACTCCCTGATATATATATACAGCCTGGGCCCCTCCCTCTTAACTTCCATGTCACTAACTGCTTAGTGGCTATCTCCCATTGAATGTCCCTTAGGCAATCCAAATTTAACATATCCAAAATTGAACTACCTCCTTTCCACCCTAATCCACTGTTCTAACTTCCCCAATTCTGTCAAAGGTGTTCTAGTCATCCAGGTTCACAACCTCTGAGTCATCTTTGTGTCAGTCCCATAGTCAACTGTTGGGTCTTGCCAGCTCTTCTTCTGTGTCATTTCTTAAATCAGTCCCCATTTCTAGAACTCTAGTTCAGGACCTCTTGGACTATTGTAATTGCTTTCCTGCTCTTCCCAATACATGACATTCCATCTTTTATTTCCCTGCCTTTGCCCATGCCCATGCTGTCTCCCAGTGTTCTGGATGCATTTTGTTCTCCTTTCTACCTCCTAGAATCCATATCTCCCTCCAAAACTCAGCTCAAATAGCCACTTCTTAATATGAAGTCCTGCTGTCAGTGCTCCCCTGAAATGACTATTTATTTACTATGTGTATAGTTGACATTTCTTTATATGTGTACATGTTATTTTCTCTGGTTCAATATAAGGTGCTTGAAGAGGACTTTTTTTTAATTTTTGTGACCTCTTTACTTAATAACTACTTAATAAATGTTTATTGGTTTGTTGACTAGACAGCCTAGAGAGCAAAGTCTTACAAGTCCATTTATCTTTGTTTTTTAAGTGAAGAAACAGAGCCTCGATCATAATAAGACTTGCCCTGGTTATGAATCCAGGTATCCTGATTCTGTCACCAGCCCACTTTTCATTACTCTCTGCTGCCTCTTCATGATGGATACTTGAATATTTATTTCTTCAGATTTTAAAAAAAGAATTTTTGACATTTCTCTATAAATCTGAAATCTTTTGCCTTGTTTTTTTTATGGGGGGGGCAATTGAATTAAAAATATAATTATTAATACAGCCCCTTAAGATTTGTCATCTCATTTGATTCTCACAATGTCCTTAGGCAGGGGTTATAATTATCCCCATTTCACAGATGGGGAAACTGAAATAGATAAAAGTTAAGGGACTTACCCAGGGCCACACAACTAATGTCTGAAACTAGATTTGAACTTAAGTCTTCCTAATTAAATTCCAGCACACTGTTCCACTAAGCTACTTGGCTAGAGTTTGGAGGCAATCAGGATGATGAAGTCTTAAGTTTCAACTATAGAGGAATCATTTGAAGGAAATGAGCATGTTTAACTTAAGAAAGAATGTGATAGCTATATTCAAAGAAAAGCAATATCAGAGGTATGCTGGTAAATATTTGACAACCAGATCTGGGGTGGGGGGGACAAAGTACATAGTTTCATCTGTTAGCATTTTCTCAATCACTTTCTTGGATTTTTTTATGGAGGTTTTAATTAGGTTAAGTGACTTGCCCAGGGTCATACAGCTAGTAAGTATCTGAGGCCAGATTTCAGCTAAGGTCTGGTCTTCTCTCTGCTGTGCCACCTAGCTGTCTATCTTCATTACTTTCTTAAGCAACAGAACAATAGGCCAAGCCCTAATTTGTAGCATTTGCTGATTTTCAAGGTTCAAACACTCAAATAATACTGAAATTTAACACCCCTCTCTGTTGAGCCCTCTGCTGACTTGAATATTTCACTGGCTTTATCTTTATTTTGAGAAGTGTATTCCTGGAAATGCTCAGGACTGATCAGAATAAGATATAGTAGCCCCCAAAGTTTTTTAAATGATTCATTTATTTTCACATTACTACAATAATCTTACTGTGAAAGTAAACATTAACACACACACCCCATCCTCCCGCCAAAGATAAGAGAAATCTTAAGAAAAATGAACCAAGAGAAAAAAAAGTATTTCAGTCTGTGTTCAGATACTATCAGCTCTGTCTCTGGGGTGAGCTGCCTTCTTTATCATAAGTCCATCATAGAAGTTGCTTCAATATTTTTTCTCACAGTTGCTATTGTTAACTGTATTTTCCTCCATTCTATTCCTCCCCATTCCCATTTATTCTATTTTCTCTCTCTTGTTTCACCCTGACCCTCCTCAGAAGTGTGTTGTATGTAACTACCCTTTCCCATGATCTTTCTTCTATCACCCACACCTCCTGTCCCCTGTCCCCCTTCTCCCATCCCTTTCCTCTCCTTTTTCCTCTAGGGTAAGATAGATTTCTATACTCTATTGAATGGGTATGTTCTTTCCTCTCTGAGCCTTTCTGATGAAAGTCCCCCTTACCTTTCCCTCTTCCACTCCATTGCAAAAGCTTTTTTCTTGACTCTTTTATGTAAAATATCTTAGGCTGTTCAACCTTTCCTTTCCCTTTCTCCCAGTACGTTTCATTTTCACCCACTGACCCATCTTTATATTATAACATTATATTCAGTTCTCTCCTGTGCCTTGTCTATATATACTCCTTCTAAACTGCTCTTATAAATTTATTATTATGGATTGTATCTTCTTCCCATGCAGGAATACATACAGTTTAGCATCATTAAATCCCTCATAATTAGCCCTTCCTGTCCACTCTCTATGCTTTACCTGAGTCCTGTACTTAAAGATCAAACTTTCTGTTCATTTCTGATTGGCAGCCCCCAAAGTTAATATTATTTTGAGCTACATTAAGAGAGGCATAGTGCCCAGGGTGATGGGCCCCTTTCCCCATTTCTGGACAGATCACATCTGGAGTATTTTATTCAGTTGTAGGTGTCACATTTTTGGAAGGATCTTGCTGATCCAAAGCGTCAGATAATAGTAAAGAATTTGAGGCTCCTGCAAGAAAGGGGGCTTAGCTCAGAGCAGAAAAACTGGAAGGAGCATGTGAGCTATTTTGAGATATTTGAAGAATTACCACAGGAGGATTGGGATGATCCTGTTTGACAGTATAAGGTAGAAGGAGTAATGAGTAAAGGTTGCAGAGAGGAGGCTTTACTCTTGATGCCAGGAAAAAATGGAATGTGTGAGCTACTTGAAGATACAGTGGATTCCCCCTCCTGGAGGGAGGTCTTCAATGGAGACTGGGGAAGCACTTGTCACCTGGGTTATAGAAAGGATTCTCATTCCCATATGGGTTAGACTGAGACAGTGCTTGAAGCCCTTCCTGACTCATTGAACTAGTGCGTTGCTGAAAAGTGAAGTGAGCAGAGAAAAATGAGAAACTTCTGGAAAGGACTCTGATACTCCACCTCGAAAGAGGAAGAGACTTAACTGGAATTGTGAGTAATCATTAGTTGTTGGTCTTAACTGACAAAGCCACAATGACTGAGTGGCTGGTGTAATTATCTCACAGGCACTTTGAAAGGGGAGAATTATCTTTTGCCAAAGGATTTAGGAGTTAATTTCAATCCTCAAAGTCATTTTAAAATGCAGCCACTCCACTATGACCCAGTAATTGTAAATTAGGTTGGGAGTGCCAGAGCACTGATGAGAAGGCATGGTTTTGCCCCAAGATTTAGACAAGACTACCTCTTAAGAAATCATCCTGCTGGCGAGTTGCCCTCCTCACCTCCTTCAGGGTCCTCTCTGAGGAGAGTGAATTTCGGGAGAACTGGAGAGGGTTTAGTTGCTTCTGCGGGCGACTGGAAGGTGCCATGGATGACAAAGAGGAGATGTATCAACTGTGGAAAATTCGCAAAAACCATCATGCAGTGGTGTCATGATCGGGGTTATTTGGTGACCCAGGATGAATTAGATCAAACTTTGGAAGAGTTCAAATCTCAGTTTGGGGATAAGCCCAGTGAAGGACGACTACAACGCACTGATATTACTGTATGGGTGACCCACAATGATGACCCCACAGACCAAATGTTTGTCTTCTTCCCAGAGGAACCAAAGGTTGGAATCAAGACCATCAAGATGTACTGCCAGCGGATGCAGGAGGAGAACATCACCAGGGCCCTCATCGTGGTGCAACAAGGCATGACACCCTCTGCTAAGCAGTCCCTGGTTGACATGGCTCCCAAGTATATTCTGGTACAGTTTCTACAGCAGGAGCTGCTCATCAATATCACTGAACATGAGCTGGTTCCAGAGCATGTTGTCATGACAAAAGAAGTCACTGAGCTGCTGGCAAGATATAAGCTTCGGGAAAACCAACTGCCTAGAATCCAGGCCGGAGACCCAGTAGCACATTACTTTGGAATAAAGAGAGGGCAGGTATTGAAGATTATTAGACCCAGTGAGACTGCAGGCAGATATATCACTTACCAGCTAGTGCAATAACTGCTGACTCCCTGAGGACATCCCTGGAGGTCTGTTCACCTGACTCCTGTATCGTCCTGCAAGGCAGATTCACCTGAGAGAAGGGCTGACTTCTACGCCACCTATTTGTATCTACTTGTGGATTGTTGTGTGCGCTGCTTAACCCAAGGAAGAAAGCATGAGTTTTCCCCTCTCATTGGTTCAACAGGACTGAAACTGAAGACAAAGAATTGGCCTTGGATTTTTTTTGGCTGGGAATGGTGAGGAGCATAATAGGGTCACAAAATAAATCATGGATCTTGTGTCTTGATCTCTAAGCCACCATTTGCAGAACTGTCAAATAATCTAATATACAGGTCTGATCATGCTATCTTTCCTGCCTAAAATCAGTGGCAATTCTTTGGTATCTCTAGGATAAATGGCAATCAACTCATTTTTGACCTTTCATGTCATTTCCTTTTGTGCAGTGACTCAGTAATGTTTAGATCTGGAACATCCTTGTCATCCTTTTCTTTGGAGGAAGATGAGAGGGGTGCATTTCTTCCATGAAGTTTATCCATGGTAAAAAGAGTAATGTAACATGTGCACCAGCCCTGGCAGAACATGAGTTCAATCCAGCCTCAGTCACTTGATATTTACTAGCTGTATGACCTTGTACAAATCACTTAACCCCATTTTTCCACAAAAACAAAAAAAATGTGGTATATGGAAACAGTGCTGGACTTGAAATGAGAAAAGAGTGAAATCTCACTGAGCCTTTAGTATCATTTCTTCATTAAATGGCAGTACCTATCATAGGGTTTTTTGTGAGAATGAAATGGATATAAAAAGTACTTTGCAAACCTTAAAAGAACTGTGCAAACTTTTTTTCCTGTAAAAGTTCCCACCCTCTTTTCCTAGTACTTGAGATTAAACTTCACTATACTTTGTATTGTACTTGTTAATGTGTGTCATATTCCCCCACTTTAGATGAAGTTCCTGGAGGGTAGGAAGTCTCATTCATCTTTGTATCCCCAAGTGCCTAGTACAGTGCTTTGGCTGTGACAGGCATTTAATAAACTGTTTAATTGAAAAAAAAAAAAGAAATCATCCTATGCTCTCTTTTCTCCCTGTGCCCCACCCCCAAACTTTTAGTCTCCAGTAACATGGGCCCACTCTGTTCTGTTTGGCTGTGGCCAGAGGCTCTGACTCCTGGATTCCCAGTTGTTACCTATTCTGGAGTTTAAAATGGATAGCAAAACACTTAAAGTGTTGTATTGATTTTGGGATTCATATTGAAAAATGGAGACAGTCCATACTCTCAAGAAGTGTACCTTCTAATTGGATGAGATGATATAAAGGAAGCTTCATGATCATGATCCATCTGGAAAGGCCAAATACCATTGGACAAAGAAAACATCAGAATTGACAGGAAGGCTCTGGGGACCTTAGGGAGTAAGGCAAATGGTCTCTTATCAGGAAGATAGTGGGTTTAATGGGGTTGAGTTCTGGGTTGGGTTCTGTGATACCCCAAGAAGAGTTGGGAAGATGGGGGTTAGCATCTAGGTAATAGTGGGCCTAGTAGGAACTGAACAATAGAACAATGAAGGGTCTATTTGGAAAAAAGAAAGGTTTAGTAGTGATCAGAAGGGGCCTTAGAGATTATCTTGCCCAACACTTTCATTTTACAAATTAGTTAAAAACAGGGGACAAAATCCTGGGGAGTCAGGAAACCCTGGATTCAAATTCTATTTCTACACTTGATTGGTTCTTGACCTTTGTTAGTGAAGAAGACCAAAATGACATCACTATGTTAGAACAAGGTACAGTGTATCAGAACTGGCAAGATCAGATCAATACTTCCTTCACTTATTGACTGTGACCCTAGGCAAACTCACTTAACTTCAGTCTCAATTTTCTCAATCTGCAAAATGATAAAGGGTGGGAGGGAAGTTGGATTTAATGTTCTATGAAGTCGCTTCCAGGTCTGAATCTTATAAAGTTGAGGTGTGGAGGGGGTAAAATGTGGCCAAAGTCACACAGGCTTGCCAGGAGAGGTATTCAAAGACAAGTCAATGCTTTGCTCTTGCCATAGCAACGTGCAGCCAGATTTGGCCCTTTTCCAGTCTAAACACTCTGAGGGCCTTCAACCAATTCTCTGGTGGCATGGTTTCAAGCCTAGTTTAAAAGATTGGGATTCAGAAGATCTGTGTTTGAGTCTCTTTAAATCCTTACCAGCCTGCCTGTTAGCAAGTCATAGTATTCCGAGTCTTTTTTTTAGGATGGGAATAATATTATGGACCTTAAAGAATCATTGAAAAAATTACTTTATAAACTTTAAAGTGGCAGATATGTGAGATATTGTCCTCAAACTGTCATGAACTCTGTGAACTAGGCAAATCATTATTCCTCTCTAGGCCTCAGTTGATTTGTACTATGAAGGAGTTGGACTAAATGGTTACTGCTGCCTCTGAATTCTATGCTTTCAAAGGAAGAGGTGGAGTGTTTACTGAAACTCACAGGTGGCCTGAACAGCTTTCATCAATTTTAGTTTAGGGAAGAAAACAGGGGAATTGAGGTCAAAATGGTTAGGGATAGATTTGACAAACCTTTGGGGCCTAGTAGATGGAATTTGCTAAGGAGAAAGAGCACGATGGCGTGGCCTGACTTTCCTTTACTCTGAAATAGTGATAGTTTCTGCTCTGCTTAAGTTGAACAGACAGAAGGTAGAAAGGAAATAGGGGCAGCTGGGTGGGGCAGTGGATAGAGGGCTGGATCTAGAGTCAGGAAGACATTCTGAGTTCAAGTCTGGTCTCTCACAGTTACTAGCTGTATGACCCTGGGCAAGTCCCTTTACCCTGTTTGCCTCAGTTTCCTCATCTGTAACACGAGCTGGAGAAGGCTATGGCAAACCACTCCAAGAAGACCTCAAATGGAATCGTGCAGTGTTGGACCAGACAGAACATCAACAAAGAAAGGGCATTGTGATGTAGGGGAAGGAACGAGGCTCTTAAGAGACTTTTACATTTTTGTCAGCTCTGCTAATTCACTCACTCGTTTAACTTTATT